>NC_138988.1:42526260-42947260 GCF_964341445.2 Mesoplodon mirus | reverse complement strand
TCTGGTAACTTGGCACACAAAGCCATAGCGGGAGTCCTGGTGTTGGATTGGAAACTGTAGTCAAACGTGGCTAAACACACACCACAGGGCTTGTGTATCTTTCCCTCTTGCCCCTTAACCTGCACTGCCCCACCCCAGGCATAACCCAAGACTTTCCAAAGTGCTATTCGGAGGGGGCTGTGGCTCGTAGGTGGGGCGAATCTAATGAAGTCGGCTGGAACTGAGAATCCGCCAAGCAGGAGTTGCGCAGATCTGTTTTCTTTACAGATCTTCCCTCTCATCTGTTCTACCATCATTTGGGTACACCAGGCTTTGCTTCCCTGTAAGAGGCCCGCATTGGATCGCAAGATTGTGGTACCAAGCAGAGGCGAATGGGCAATAGAAGTTCGAGGGTGCACTGATCAGGTGGCACGTGCTCCTCCCTGGATCCTGCAGCACCAGCATACTCCAGCCACAGGACTCAGGCCTGCTCAGTCTCCAGGTATGTGACACCAACTGACGTCACAGAGGCCTGAGGGTAATAGAGTAGGCATTCCTTGCCCCTTTCTTGTTTAGTAATTTAATATTCATTTTCTATTGCAGCATAGTTTATGTACAATGATGTGTTTGTTTGAGTTGTACAGCAAGTAGATGCAGTTATAAATGTAGCTGTACCTGTAGGATTACGTATTCTTTTCCCTGTTAGTTTATTGAACAATGTTTTGTAGCGTTCCCTGTGCTTTCAACTGGGTCATCCTTGGTGAACACCTTTTGATACATGAATGTGTTTCTGTTAATCCCAACCTCCTACTTCATCGTTCCCCGATCTCCAATTTCCCCCTGTGGGAACTCTACACTTCTTTTTCCGTTTGTGAATCTCTGTTTCCTTTGTATATTACTTCCTTTGTATCCGTATTTAGATTGCACATATAAGTGATATCCTGGGATATGTGTCTTTCTGTCTCTTTCCAGAATTAGTGAGATCATCTACTGCTACATCCATGTTGCTGCAAATAGTATGAATTCATTTTGTTCTATTGATGAGTGGTAGTCGAGGGAGTGTAGGAATCAGAACATCTTGATCCATTCATCCCACGCTGGACATTTCATTCGTTTGCATGTCTTGGCTATGGTAAAGTGTAGCACAACGACCGTTGGGGTGCAAGGGTTTTATTCCAATGATGGTATTCTCTGGTTATACGAACGGGACTTGGGTTGCTGAATCTCGTGCCAGCTCCACTTCTTATTTCAGTAGGGAATTTGCCTTCGGATTTCCATACTGGTTTTTAGCAATTTACATTTCCTCCAACAGCATAATAGGGTTCACTCTTGGCCTGCCCTCTTGAGCACTTACTCTTTTTATGCTTTTTGAGGACTTCAGCAAGGGAACACGTGGTCTACGTTTATTTGTTTTCTCTAATCATGACAGATACTGAGCATCTTTTCATTTGATGTGCTTTTTTTAAAAAGCGGGTGAGTACCACTGAGGTCTTGAAACATTTCTGCCTGAGAATCTGTCCTGATTTGAATTCATTTCATGTTACATAGCCCAGGACATTTCTTGAGGGCAAGGTTCATTTGCAACCATGCATGGCCTTGGCCTTGTGAATGATAATTGCCCTTCAGCACAGTTTATAAAGTTGTTCTTATGGGAATGTGCCACAAGGTGGCAGCACTACTTCATGTCTTGTCTGGTAACATGGGCAAACAAAGCCATAACGGGAGTCCAGGTGTTGGATTGGAAACTGTAGTCGAACGTGGTAAACACATACCACAGGGCTTCTGTATCTTTACCTCTTGCCCCTAAACCTGCACTGCCCCACTCCAGGCATATTCCCAGACTTTCCAATATGCTATTCGGAGGTTGCTGTGGTTCATAGGTGGGGCGAATCTAATGAAGTAGGATGGAGGTGGGAATCCTCCTAGCAGGAGCTTTGGAGATCTGGTTTCTTCACCGCTCTTCCCTCTCAGCTGTTCTACCATCACTTGGGTACACCAGCTTTGCTTAGCTGTAAGAGGGCCACATTGGTTCGGGAGACTGTGGTACCATGAAGAGGAGAATGGGCAATAGAGGTCTGAGGGGCCGCTGATCAGGTTGCACGTCCTCCTCCCTGGCACACTCAGCACCAGCATACTCCAGCCACAGAACGCCGGCCTGCTGATGCTCCAGGGATATGACAACAACTTACGTTACAGAGGCCTGAGTGTAATAGAGTAGGCATTCCTTGCCCCTTTACTGTTTAGTAATTTAATATTCATTTTCTGTTGCAGCATAGTTTATGTACAATGTTGTGTTTGAGTTGTACAGCAACTTGATGCAGTTATAAATGTAGCTGTAGCAGTAGGATTTTGGAATCTTTTCCCTGTTCGTTTATTGAAGAATATTTTGTAGCGTTCCATGTGCTTTCAAGCAGGTCGTCCTCATGCACACTTTTTGATACATGAGTGTGTCTCTGTTAATCTGAACCTCCTACTTCATCCTTCCCAGATCTACAATTTGCCCCTGTGAGAACTCTACACTTCTTTTTTCCATTTGTGAATCTATGTTTCCTTTGTATACTACTTCCTTTGTATCCGTATTTAGACTGCACATTAAGGGATATCCTGGGATATATGTCTTTCTGTCTCTTATTTACCACAATTAGTGAGATGATCTACTGCTCCATCCATGTTGCTGCAAATAGTATGAGTTCATTTTGTTCTATGGATGAGTGGTAGTCGAGGGAGAGTATGTAGCAGAACATCTTGATCCATTCATCGCTCTCTGGATATTTTGTTTGTTTCCTTGTCTTGGCTATGCTGAAAAGTACCACAGTGGCCTTGGCAATGGTAAAACGTACCACAATGCAAGTGTTTTATTCCAATGATGGTATTCTCTATTTATACGAACTGGACTGGGGTTGCTGAATCTGGTGCTAGCTCCACTTTTTAGTTCAGCAGGGAACTTGCCTTCAGATTTCCATAGTGGGTTTTAGCAATTTACATTTCCTCCAACAGCATAATAGGGTTCCCTCTTCGGCCTGACCTCTTGAGCACTTACCCTTTTCATGCTTTTGGGGGACTGCAATGAGGGAACACCTGGTGTAAGTTTATTTGTGTTCTCTAATCATGACAGATCCTGAGCATCTTTTCATTTGATGTGGTGTCTTTTAAAAAGCGGGTGAGTACTACTGAGGTCTTGAAACATTTCTGCCTGAGAGTAGGGTCTGATTTGAATTCCTTTCATGTTACATAACCCAGGACATTACCTGAGGGCTGTTTGATTTGCACACCCACATGCTATAGTCCTTTTGAATGATAAGTGCCCTTCAGCACAGTTTTTAAAGTCATTGTTACAGGAAAGCGCCACAAGGCGGCAGCACTTCTTCACGCCCTCTCTTGTAACTTGGGCAGATAGAGCCTTACAGGTCGTCTTGTTGTTGGTTTGGAAATTTCAAGGGAACGTGGTTGAACGCATACTGTAGGGCTTGTGTATCTTTACCTCTTACCCCTAATGCTGCAGCCCCGCCGTGCACGCAAATCCCAAGAAGTGCCCTTAGGCTATGCTGAAGGTTCTTTGGTTCATAGGTGAGGCAAATCTAAGAAAGTAGACTGGAGGTTGGATCCCCCCCAGCCGTGTCCGTGGAGACCCGCTTTCTTTTCACAGCTCTTCCCTCCCAGCGGTTCACCATCCTTTGGGTACGCTAGGCGTTGTTTAGCTGTAATAGGGCCAGCTTTCATCGAGAGATTGTGGTCCCATGCAGAGGAGAATGTGCACTAGAGTTCCGAAGGGCCACTGATCAGGTGGCACAATCTCCTCCCGGGTACCTGAGCACTACAATACTCCAGCCTCGGGACCCAGGGCTGCTGAAGCTCCAGAGATGTGACACAATCCCACGTCACAGAGACCTGAGAGTAATGGAGTAGGCATGTCTTGCCTTTTTCTTGTTTTATAGTTTAGTATTTATTTTCATTATCAGCATAGTTTATGGACTATGTTGTGTTTCTTTGGGTTCTACAGCTACTTGAGGCAGTTATAAATTTTAGCTGTTCCTGTAGTATTTCTGATTCCTTTTCCTGTTAGTTTCTTGAAGAACATTGAGTTGCTTTCCCTACGCCATCAGGTGGGTCGTCGTTGATGAACACTTTTTGATACATGACTGTGTCTCTGTAAATCCCAACCTCCTACTTAATTCTTTCTCCATGCCCAGGTTCCCCCATTGGGAACTCTATAGTCCTTTTTTCCATTTGTGAATCTACATTTCCTTCGTATACTACTTAGTTGTATCCGTATTTAGACTGCACATATAATTGATATTCTGGGATATGTGTCCTTCTGTCTCTAATTTACCAGAATTAGTGAGATCATCTACTGCTCCATCCATGTTGCTGCAAATGGCACGAGTTCATTTTGTTCTGTTGATGAGTGGTAGGAAATCTTCTATATCTATTCCTCTCTTGCTGCACATTTCAGTCATTTGCATGTTTTGGCTTTGGTGAAGAGTACCACAATGTCCATTGGGGTGCAAGTGATTTATTCCAATGATGGTATTCTCTGCCTATACGAATTGCTGTGGGGCTGCCGTAACTCGTGGTAGCTCCCGTTTTTAGTTTAGTAAGGAATTTGCCTACTGATCTTCATAGTGGCTGTTACCAATTTACATTCCCAGCAACAGAATAGTTGGCTTCCCTGTTTTGCCTTCTGCCTCTTCTGCCTGCCCTCTTGAGCACTTACTCATTTTAGGGTTGCTGAGGACTGCAGCCAGGGAACACCTCATCTACCTTTATTTGCATTCTCTAATCATGATAGCTTCTGAGCATCTTTTCATTTGATTTCTTGTTTTTACAAAATCTTGTAGGTACCACTGAGCTCTTGAAATATTTCTGCCTGAGCATCAGGACTGATTTGAATTCAATTCAGATTACCTAGCCCAGGACATTTCTCGAGGGCAGTGGTCATTTTGAGCCCCACAGGTCTTGTGAATCCCTTGAGCAGAGTTTTTAAAGTTGTTGTTACAGGAAAGCACCACAAGGCGGCAGCACTTCTTCGTGTCCTCTCTGGTAACTTGAGCAAACAGAGCTTTAGAGGAACTCTTGGTGTTGGCTTGGAAATTGGATTGGAACGTGGCTGAACACACACCACAGAGCTTGTGTATCTTTTCATCATCCCCTTAACCTGCACTGCCCAACCCCAGGCATATCCCAAGACCTGCAAATGTGCTATTCGGAGGGTGCTGTGGTTAGAAGTTGGGGCAATTCTAATGAAGTAGGCTGTAGGTGGGAGCCCCACTAGGAGGATCTGCGGAGATCCGGTGTCTTCACAGCTCTTCCCTCCCAGCAGTTCTAACATCATTTGGGTACACTAGGCTTTGCTTACATGTAAGAGGGCTGTAATGGATCGGGAGGTTGTGGTACTATGCAGAGGAGAATTGGCATTACAGGTCTGAGGTGGTTCTGATTTGCTGACACGTCTTCCCAACTGGCTCCCTCAGCACATACATACTCCAGCCTTGGGACTCAGGGCTAGTGAAGCTCCAGGGATGTGACACCCGCCCAGGACACAGAGGCCTGAGGGTAATAGAGTAGGCATTTCTTGCCTTTCTCTTGTTTTATAAATTAACATTTATTTTTATTTCAACATAGTTTATATTACAATACTGTGTTTATTTGGATTTTAAAAGAACTTGAGGCACTTATAAATTTACCTGTTTCTGTAGTACATCGGATTCTTTTCCCTGTGCTAACAGGAGGGTCGTCGTACATGAAGTCCTTTTGATATATTTGTTTGTTTCTGTTAATCCCAACCTCCTTCTTCATACTTCCCTGATCCCCATGCCCTCTTAGGCACTTACTCTGTCCAGGCTTTTTGCGGACTGGAGGCAGGGAACACTGGGCCATATTTTATTTGTGTTCTCTAATCATGACATATCATGAGCATCTGTTTATTTCATGTGTTTTTAAAATACCGTGTGAGTACCACTGAGCTCTTGAAACATTTCTGCCTCAGCGTCAGGCCTGATTTGAATTCATTTCAGATTACCTAGCTCAGGACATTTCTCAAGGGCAGGGGCCATTTGCAGTCTATTTCCTTAGACTACCCCACCTACGAACCACAGCACCCTCCAAATAGCACACTTGCAAGGCTTCGTATTTGCCTGGTGTCGGGCTGTTCAGGGTAAGGGGGAAGAGCTAAAGATACACAAGCCCAGCGGTGTGTGTTCAGCCACGTTCCACTCCAATTTCCAACCCAACACCAGGACTCCCCTAAGGATCTGTTTGCCCAAGTTACCTGAGAGGGCATGAAGAAGTGCTGCCACCTTGTGGCTATTTCCTGTAACAACAAATTTAAAAATTCTGTTCAAGGGAACTTAAGATTCACAAGGCCTGTGGGGCTCAAAATGACCCCTGCCTTCGAGACATATCCTGGGCTAGGTAATCTGAAATGAATTCAACTTAGGCCTGATGCTGAGGCAGAAACATTTCAAGTGCTCAGTGGTACTCACTCGCTTTTTAGAAAATGGCACATGAAATGAAAATATGATCCGGATCTGTCATGATTAAATAATGGAAATAAATGTAGAAGAGGTTTTCCATTGCTCCAGTCCTGAAAAAGTCTAAAAAGAGTAAGTGCACAAAACGGCGGGGAGAAAAGGAAACCCTATGATGTTTTTGGTGCAAAAGTAAATTGCTAACAGCCACTATGGAGATCAGTAGGCAACTTCATTAGAAACCTAAAACGTTGAGCTACAACGACATTTGGCAACACACTGCAATTCGTATAACCAGAGAATACCATCATTGGAATAAAACACTTGCACCCCATGGTCGTTGTGATACTCTTTACTATAGCCAAGCCACGCAAATGACCGAAATGTCCAGCGACAGATGAATGGATCAAGATGTTCTGCTACCTACACTCCCTCAACTGTCACTCATCAAGACAACAAAATGAACTCATGCTACTTGTAGCAGCATGGATGGAGCAGTAGATGATCTCACTAATTCTGGTAAGTTAGAGACAGAAAGACACATATCCCGGGATGTCACTTATATGTGAAGTCTAAATACGGATACAAAGGAAATAGTATACAAAGGAAACATAGATTCACAAATGGAAAAAAGAAGTGTAGAGTTCCCACAGGGGGAAATTGGAGATGGGGGAATGATGAAGTAGGAGGTTGGGATTAACAGAAACACACTCATGTATCAAAAAGTGTTCATCTTGGGCTTCCCTGGTGGCGCAGTGGTTGAGAGTCCGCCTGCCGATGCAGGGGACACGGGTTCGTGCCCCGATCCCGGAGGATCCCACATGCCGCAGAGCGGCTGGGCCCGCGAGCCATGGCCGCGGAGCCTGTGTGTCCGGAGCCTGTGCTCCGCAACGGGAGAGGCCACAGCAGTGAGAGGCCCGCGTACAGCAAGAAAAAAAAAAAAAAAAAAAAAAAAAAAAAAAGTGTTCATCCAACATGACCCACTTGAAAGCACAGGGAACGCTACAAAACATTCTTCAATAAACTAACAGGGAAAAGAATCCGAAATCCTACAGCTACAGCTACATTTATAACTGCATCAATTTGCTGTACAACTCAAACAAACACAACATTATACATAAACTATGCTGAAATAGAAAACAGATATTAAACTATAAAACAGGAAAAAGGCAGGAAAGGCCAACCCTCAGGCCTGGGTGACGTGGGCTTCTCTCAAATCCCTGGAGCCTCAGCAGGCCTGGGCCACAGGGCTGGAGGAGGCTGGTGCTGAGGGAGCCAGGGGGAGAACGTGGCAGCAGATCAGCGGCCCCTTGGAACTCGCGTGCCCATTCTCCCCTGCATGGGACAAAAATCTCCTGATCCAAGCAGGCTCTCTTACAGGTAAGCAAAGCCTAGTGTACCCAAAGAATATAGGACCCGTTAGGAGGGAAGTGCTGTGAATGGACACGGGATCTCCACAGCTTCTGCTAGTGAGGTTCCCACCTCCATCCTATATGCTTAGACACACCCAACCTAGGAACCGCAGCACACTCCGAATAGAACATTTTCAAGGCTTTGTATTTGCCTGGCATTGGGCGGTGCAGGGTAAGGGGAAAAGCTAAAGATACACAAGCCGTGTGGTGTGTGTTCAGCCACGTTCCACTCCAATTTCCAACCCAACACCAGGACTCCGGGTAAGTCTCATTTTGCTCAAATTACCAGAGAGGCCAGAAGAAATGCTGCCACCTTGTGGCGCTTTCCCATAACAACAACTCTAAAAACTGTGCTCAAGGGAACTTAACATTCACAAGGACTGCAGGGCTGCAAGTGACCCCTGCCCTTGAGAAATGTCCTGGGCTAGGTAATGTGAAATGAATTCAAATCATGCCCGACTCTCAGGCAGAGACGTTTCAAGAGCTCAGTGGTACTCACGGTTTTTTAAAAATCACACACAAATGAACAGATGCTCAGGATATGTCATGACTGGACAATGGAAATCAATGTACACGAGGTTTTCTGGGCCTCCATTCTTCAAAAAGCCTAAAAAGAGTAAGTCCTCAAGAGGGCTGGCTGAGAAGGGGAGCATACTACTAAGCTGTTGGTGGGAATGTAAACTGCTAACAGCCAGTATGGAGATCGGTAGGAAAATTCCTTATAAAATTAAAATGTCTAGCTAACATGACATTAGGCAACACCCATCCAATTCGTGTAACCAGAGAATACCATCATTGGATAAAATATCTTGGACCCCAACAGTTGTTGTGGTACTTTTTACCATAGCAAAGACAAGCAAACAACCGAAATCTCCATGGACAGATGAATGGATGAAGAAGTTATGCTACCTATACTGCCTCGACTGTCACTCATCCAGACAATAAAATGATCTCATGCCCTTTGCAGCAACAGGGATGGAGCAGTAGATGATCTCACTAATTCTGGTAAATAAAAGACAAACACATATTCCAGGATACCACTTACATGTGCAGTCGAAAAATGGATACACAGGAAGTAATGTACAAAGGAAACACAGACTCACAAATGGAATAAAGAAATGTAGAATTACCATAGGGCAAAATTGGGCATTGGGGAAGGATGAAGTAGGAGGTTGGGATTAACAGAAACACACTCATGTTTCAAAAAGATTTCATCAACGACGACCCTCCTGACAACACAGGGAACTGTAGTCAACATTCCTCAATAACCTAACAGGGAAAAGAATCCGAAAGAGTACAGGTACAGCTCCATTTATAACTGCAGCAAGTTGCTGTACAACTCAAACTAACACAACATTGTATATAAACTACACTTAAATAGAAACTAAATATTAAACTATAAAAGAAGAAAAAAGCAAGAAATACCTACTCTGTTACCCTCCGGCCTCGGTGACGTGGGCTTCTCTCACATCCCTGCAGCCTCAGCAGGCCTGGGTCCCCTGGCTGGATGATGCTGGTGCTGAGGGAGCCAGGGTCGGGCACGTGCCACCAGATGAGCGGCCCCTCGGACCTCTTGTGCCCATTCTCCTCTGCATGGGACCAAAATTTCCTGATCCAAGCAGGCTCTCTTACAGGTAAGCAAAGCCTAGTGTAGCCAAAGAATTGTGGAACCGCTGGGAGGGAAGTGCTGTGAAAACACACCGCATCTCCCCGGCTCCTGCTGGTGAGGTTCCCACATCCAGCCTATTTTCTTAGAACCACCACCCCACCTACGAACCGCAGCACCCTCCAAATAGCACATTTGCAAGGCTTGGGATTTGCCTGGCGTCAGGCTGTGCAGGGTAAGGGGGAAGAGCTAAATATACACAAACACTGCAGTGTATGTTCAGCCAGGTTCCACTCCAATTTCCAACCGAACACCAGGACTCCTAGTAAGGCTTTTTTTGCTCAAATTACCAGAGAGGGCACGAAGAAGTGCAGCAACCTTGTGGCACTTTCCCGTAACAACAACTCTAAAAACTGTGCTCAAGGGCATTTAACATTCACAATGCCTCTGGGGCTGCAAATGATCCGAGCCCCTGAGAAATGTCCTGGGCTAGGTAATCTGAAATGAATTCAAATCAGGCCCGACGCTGAGGCAGAAACGTTTCAAGTGCTCAGTGGTACTCACTCACTTTTTAAAAAACAGCACATCAAATGAAAAGATGCTCAGGATCTCTCACGATTAGAGATTTCAAATAAAAGTAGTCGAGGTGTTTCCTGGCAGCAGCCCTCAAAAAGCATAAATTGAGTAAGAGCGCAAGAGGGCAGGCAGAAAAGTGATCATTACTATGCTGTTGGTGGGAATGTAAATTTCTAACAGCCAGTATGGAGATCAGTAGGCAACTTCCTTATGAAATTAAAACGTGGAGCTACCACGACATTAGGCAACACCCATCCAATACGAGTAAAAAGAAAATACCATCATTGAAATAAAACACTTGCACCACAACGATCGTTGTGGTACTCTTTACAATTGGATAAAAAATACAGCACCCCAACAGTTGTTTTGGTACTCTTTACCATAGCAAACACAAGCAAATGACCGAAATCTCCATTGATAGATGAATGGATAAAGAACTTGTGCTAACTACACTCACACGACTACCACTCATCCACAGAACAAAATTAACTCATACTACTTGCAACAACATGGATTGAGCAGTAGATGACCTGACTAATTCTGGTAAGTTAGAGACAGAAAGACACATATCCAAGTATATCACTTATATGTGCAGTCTAAATTACGGACACAAAGGAAATAGTATACAAAGGAAACATAGATTCACAAACGGGAAAATGAAGTGTAGAGTTCCCACAGGGGGAAATTGAAGATAGGGGAAGGATGAAGTATGAGGGTGGGGTTAACAGAAACACACTCATGTATCAAAAAGAATTCATCCAGCACGACCTGCTTGAAAGCACAGGGAACACTACAAAATATTCTTCAATAAACTAACAGGGAAAAGAATCCGAAATCCTACAGGTACAGCTACATTTATAACTGCATCAAGTTGCTGTACAACTCAAAAACAACATTGTACATAAACTATGCTGAAATAGAAAATGAATATTAAATTACTAAAGAAGAAAGGGAAAACGGATGCCTACTCTATTACCCTCAGGCCTCTGTGACGTCAGTTGGTGTCATATCCCTGGAGCCTCAGCAAACCTGGGTCCTCTGCCTGGAGTACGCTGCTGCTGAGTGAGCCAAGGAGGAGGACGTGCCACCTGATCAGCGGAGCATCGCACCTCCATTGCCCATTCCCCTCTGCATGGTACCAAAATCTCCCGATCCAATGTGACCCTCTTACAGGGAAGCAAAGCCTGGTGTACCCAAGTGATGGTAGAAGAGCTGAGAGGGAAGAGCTGTGAAGAAACCATATCTGCACAGCTCCTGCTAGGCGGATTCCCACCTCCAGGCTACTTCATTAGAATCGCCCCACATACGAACCACACCACCCTCCGAATAGCACATTGGAAAGTCCTGGGATATGCCTGGAGTGCGGCAGTGCAGGTTAAGGGGCAAGAGGTAAAGATACACAAGCCCTATGGTGTGTGTTTAGCCTGGTTTGATTACACTTTCCAATCCAACACCAGGACTCCCGCTATGGCTTTGGTTGCCCAAGTTACCAGACTGGACACGAAGTAGTGCTGCCGCCTTGTGGCACATTCCCGTAACAACAACTTTAAAAACTGTGCTGAAGGGCAATTATCATTCACAAGGCCAAGGGCCTGTGGGTTTGCGAATGAACCCGGCCCTCACGAAATGTCCTGGGCTATGTACCATTAAATGAATGCAAATCAGGCCCGACTCTGAGGCAGAAATGTTTCAAGACTTCAGTGGTACTCACACACATTTTAAAAAGCAGCACATCAAATGAATAGATGCTCAGCATCTGTCATGATTACAGAATACGAATAAACCTAGACTAGGTGTTCCCTCACTGCAGTCCTCAAAAAGCATAAAAAGAGTAAGTGCTCAAGAGGGCCAGTGGAATAGGGAACCCTATGATGCTATTGGAGAAAATGTAAATGGCTAAAAACCAGGATGGAAATCCAAAGGCAAGTTCCCTACTGAACTAAAAAGTGGAGCTAGCACGAGACTCAGAAACCCCAGTCCACTTTGTATAACCAGAGAATACCATCAGTGGAATAAAACACTTGCACCCCAACGGTCATTGTGGTACTCTTTACCATACCCAAGACATGCAAACGAACAAAATGTCCAGCGAGAGATGACTGGATCAAGATGTTCTACTAGCTACACTCCTTCGACTACTGCTGATTCACAGAACACAATGAACTCATACTGTTTGCAGCAACATGGATGGAGCAGTAGATGATCTCACTAATTCTGGTAAGTTAGAGACAGAAAGACACATATCCTGGGATGTCACTTATATATGCACTCTAAATACGGATACAAAGGAAGTAGTATACAAAGGAAACATAGATTCACAAATGGAAAAAAGACGTGTCCAATTCCCCCAGGGGGAAATTGGAGATTGGGGAACGATGAAGTAGGAGGCTGGGATTAACAAAATCATACTCATGTATCAAAAAGTGTTCATCAAGGATGACCCTCTTGAAAGCACAGGGAACGCTACAAAACATTCTTCAATAAACTAACAGGGAAAAGAATACGAAATCCTACAGGTACAGCTACATTTATAACTGCATCAAGTTGCTGTACAACTCAAACAAACAAAACATTGTACATGATCTATGCTGAAATAGAAAATGAATATTAAATTACTAAACAAGAAAGGGGCAAGGAATGCCTACTCTATTTCACTCAGGCCTCTGTGACGTCAGTTGGTGTCACATCCTTGGAGCGTCAGCAGGCCGGGTTCCCGTGGCTTGAGTACGCTGTTGCTGAGGGATCCAGGGAGGAGGACATGCAACCTGATCAGCGGCCCCTCGGACCTCTATTGCCCATTCGCCTCTGCATGGTCCAAAATCTCCCGATCGAATGCCACCCTCTTACCGGTAAGCAAAGCCTGGTGTACCCAAGTGATGGTAGAACAGCTGAGAGGGAAGAGCTGTGAAGAAACCAGATCTCCACAGCTCCTGCTAGGCGGATTCCCACCTCCAGGCTACTTCATTTGAATCGCCCCACCTGTGAACCACACCACCGTCCGAATAGCACATTGGAAAGTCTTGGGATATGCCTGGGGTTGGGCAGTGCAGCTTAAGGGGCAAGAGGTAAAGATACACAAGCCCTATGGCGTGTGTTTAGCCACGTTTGAATACACTTTCCAATCCAATACGAGGACTCCCGCTATGGCTTTGGTTGCCCAAGTTACCAGACTGGACACGAAGTAGTGCTGCCGCCTTGTGGCACATTCCCGTAACAACACCATTAAATACTGTGCTGAAGGGCAATTATCATTCACAAGGCCAAGGGCCTGCGGGTTTGAAAATGAACCTGGCCCTCAGGAAATGTCCTGGGCTATGTAACATGAAATGATTTCAAATCAGGCCCGACTCTCAGGTAGAAATGTTTCAAGACCTCAGTGGTATGCACAGGCTTTTTAAAAAACAGCACATCAAATGAAAAGATGCTCAGGATCTGTCATGATTACAGAATACCAATAGACCTAGACTAGGTGTTCGCTCGCTGCAGTCCTCAAAAAGCATGAAAAGAGTAAGTGCTCAAGAGTGCAGGTGGAATAGGGAACCCTATTATGCTGTCGGAGAAAATATAAATGGCTAAAATCCAGTATGGAAATCCGAAGGCACGTTCCCTACTGAACTAAAAACTGGAGCTAGCACAAGACTCAGCAACCCCAATCCAGTTCTTATAACCAGAGAATACCATCAGTGGAATAAAACACTTGCACCCCAACGATCGTTGTGGTACCCTTTACCATAGCCAAGACATGCAAATGAATGAAATGTCCAATGAGAGATGAATGGATCAAGATATTCTGCTACATACACTCCCTCGACTACCACTCATCCATAGAACAAAATGAACTCATACTATTTGCAGCAACATGGTTGGAGCAGTAGATGATCTCACTAATTCTGGTAAGTTAGAGACAGAAATACACATATCCCAGGATATCACTTACATGTGCACAGTAAATACAGAAACAAAGGAAGTAGTATACAAAGGAAACATAGATTCACAAATGGAAAAACGACGTGTCCAATTCCCACAGGGGGAAATTGCAGATTGGGGAACGATGAAGTAGGAGGTTGGGATTAACAAAATCATACTCATGTATCAAAAAGTGTTCATCAAGGACGACCCGCTTGAAAGCACAGGGAACGCTACAAAATATTCTTCAATAAACTAACAGGGAAAAGAATACGAAATCCTTCAGGCACAGCTACATTTATAACTGCATCAAGTTGCTGTACAACTCAAACAAACAAAACATTGTACATGATCTATGCTGAAATACAAAATTAATATTAAATTACTAAACAAGAAAGGGGCAAACGATGCCTACTCTATTACCCTCAGGCCTCTGTGACATCAGTTGGTGTCATATCCCTGGAGCCTCAGCAGGCCTGGGTCCTGTGCCTGGAGTACGCTACTGCTGAGAGAGCCAAGGAGGAGGACGTGCCACCTGATCAGTGGCCCATAGGACCTCTATTGCCCATTCTCCTCTGCATGGTAACACAATCTCCCAATCCATTGTGACCCTCTTACAGGAAAGCAAAGCCTGGTGTACCCAAGTGATGGTAGAAGAGCTGAGAGGGAAGAGCAGTGAAGAAACCAGATCTCCACAGCTCCTGCTAGGTGGATTTACACCTCCAGGCTACTTCATTAGAATCGCCCCAACTACGAACCACAGCACACCCCAAATAGCACATTGCAAAGTCTTAGGATACGCCTGGGGTGGGGCAGTGCAGGTTAAGGGACAAGAGGTAAAGATACACAAGCCCTGTGGTGTGTGTTTAGCCACTTTCGACTACACTTTCCAATCCAACACCAGGACTCCCGCTATGGCTTTGTTTGCCCAAGTTACCAGACAGGACACGAAGTAGTGCTGCCAACCTGTGGCACATTACCGTAACAAGAACTTTAAAAACTGTGTTGAAGGGCAATTATCATTCACAAGGCCAAGGGCCTGCGTGTTTGCAGATGAACCCGGCCCTCAAGAAATGTCCTGGGCTATGTAACATGAAATGATTTCAAATCAGGCCTGACTCTCAGGTAGAAATGTTTCAAGACCTCAGTGGTATGCACAGGCTTTTTAAAAAACAGCACATCAAATGAAAAGATGCTCAGGATCTGTCATGATTACAGAATACCAATAAACCTAGACTAGGTGTTCGCTCGCTGCAGTCCTCAAAAAGCATGAAAAGAGTAAGTGCTCAAGAGTGCAGGTGGAATAGGGAACCCTATTATGCTGTCGGAGAAAATGTAAATGGCTAAAATCCAGTATGGAAATCCGAAGGCACGTTCCCTACTGAACTAAAAAGTGGAGCTAGTACAAGACTCAGCAACCCCAATCCAGTTCTAATAACCAGGGAATACCATCAGTGGAATAAAACACTTGCACCCCTACGATCGTTGTGGTACTCTTTACCATAGCCAAGACATGCAAATGAATGAAATGTCCAATGAGAGATGAATGGATCAAGATATTCTGCTACATACACTCCCTCGACTACCACTCATCCATAGAACAAAATGAATTCATACTATTTGCAGCAACATGGTTGGAGCAGTAGATGATCTCACTAATTCTGGTAAGTTAGAGACAGAAAGACACATATCCCAGGATATCACTTACATGTGCACTATAAATACGGATACAAAGGAAGTAGTATACAAAGGAAACATAGATTCACAAATGGAAAAAACACGTGTCCAATTCCCACAAGGGGAAATTGGAGATCGGGGAACGATGAAGTAGGAGGCTGGGATTAACAAAATCATACTCATGTATCAAAAAGTGTTCATCAAGGACGAACCTCTTGAAAGCACAGGGAACGCTACAAAACATTCTTCAATAAACTAACAGGGAAAAGAATACGAAATCCTACAGGCACAGCTACATTTATAACTGCATCAAGTTGCTGTACAACTCAAACAAACAAAACATTGTACATGATCTATGCTGAAATAGAAAATGAATATTAAATTACTAAACAAGAAAGGGGCAAGGAATGCCTACTCTATTACACTCAGGCCTCTGTGACGTCAGTTGGCGTCACATCCCTGGAGCCTCAGCAGGCCTGGGTCCCATGGCTGGAGTATGCTGTTGCTGAGGGATCCAGGGAGGAAGACATGCAACATGATCAGAGGCCCCTCGGACCTCTATTGCCCTTTCGCCTCTGCATGGTCCAAAATCTCCCGATCGAATGCCACCCTCTTACAGGTAAGCAAAGCCTGGTGTACCCAAGTGATGGTAGAACAGCTGAGAGGGAAGAGCTGTGAAGAAACCAGATCTCCACTGCTCCTGCTAAGTGGATTCCCACCTCCAGGCTACTTCATTAGGATCGCCCCACCTATAAACCACACCACCCTCCGAATAGCACATTGGAAAGTCTTGGGATATGCCTGGGGTAGGGCAGTGCAGCTTAAGGGGCAAGAGGTAAAGGTACACAAGCCCTATGGTGTGTGTTTGGCCACGTTTGACTACACTTTCCAATCCAATACGAGGACTGCCGCTATGGCTTTGGTTGCCCAAGTTACCAGACTGGACACGAAGTAGTGCTGCCGCCTTGTGGCACATTCCCGTAACAACACCTTTAAAAACTGTGCTGAAGGGCAATTATCATTCACAAGGCCAAGGGCCTGCGGGTTTGCAAATGAACCTGGCCCTCAGGAAATGTCCTGGGCTATGTAACATGAAATGATTTCAAATCAGGCCCGACTCTCAGGTAGAAATGTTTCAAGACCTCAGTGGTATTCACAGGCTTTTTAAACAACAGCAAATAAAATGAAAATATGCTCAGGATCTGTCATGATTACAGAATACAAATAAAACTACACTAGGTGTTCCCTCGCTGCAGTCCTCAAAAAGCATAAAAAGAGTAAGTGCTCAAGAGGGCAGGTGGAATAGGGAACCCTATTATGCTGTGGGAGACAATGTAAATGGCTACAAACCAGTATAGAAATCCGAAGGCAAGTTCCCTACTGAACTAAAAAGTGGAGCTAGCACAAGACTCAGCAACTCCAATCCAGTTCTTATAACCAAAGAATACCATGAGTGGAATAAAACACTTGCACCCCAACGATCGTTGTGGTACTCTTTACCATAGCCAAGACATGCAAATGAATGAAATGTCCAATGAGAGATGAATGGATCAAGATATTCTGGTACATACACTCCCTCGACTACCACTCATCCATAGAACAAAATGAACTCATACTATTTGCAGCAACATGGATGGATCAGTAGATGGTCTCACTAATTCTAGTAAGTTAGAGACAGAAAGACACATATCCCAGGATATCACTTACATGTGCACTATAAATACGGATACAAATGAAGTAGTATACAAAGGAAACATAGATTCACAAATGGAAAAAAGACGTATACAATTCCCACCGGCGGAAATTGGATATTGGGGAACGATGAAGTAGGAGGTTGGGATTAACAAAATCATACTCATGTATCAAAAAGTGTTCATCAAGGACGACCCGCTTGAAAGCACAGGGAACGCTACAAAATATTCTTCAATAAACTAACAGGGAAAAGAATACGAAATCCTTCAGGCACAGCTACATTTATAACTGCATCAAGTTGCTGTACAACTCAAACAAACAAAACATTGTACATGATCTATGCTGAAATACAAAATGAATATTAAATTACTAAACAAGAAAGGGGCAAACGATGCCTACTCTATTACCCTCAGGCCTCTGTGACGTCAGTTGGTGTCATATCCCTGGAGCCTCAGCAGACCTGGGTCCCATGCCTGGAGTACGCTGCTGCTGAGGGAGCCAAGGAGGAGGACGTGCCACCTGATCAGCGGCCCATAGGACCTCTATTGCCCATTCTCCTCTGCATGGTAACACAATCTCCCAATCCAATGTGACCCTCTTACAGGAAAGCAAAGCCTGGTGTACCCAAGTGATGTTAGAAGAGCTGAGAGAGAACAGCAGTGAAGAAACCAGATCTCCACAGCTCCTGCTAGGTGGATTTACACCTCCAGGCTACTTCATTAGAATCGCCCCAACTACGAACCACAGCACACCCCAAATAGCACATTGCAAAGTCTTAGGATACGCCTGGGGTGGGGCAGTGCAGGTTAAGGGGCAAGAGGTAAAGATACACAAGCCCTGTGGTGTGTGTTTAGCCACTTTCGACTACACTTTCCAATCCAACACCAGGACTCCCGCTATGGCTTTGGTTGCCCAAGTTACCAGACAGGACATGAAGTAGTGCTGCCAACTTGTGGCACATTACCGTAACAACAACTTTAAAAACTGTCTTGAAAGGCAATTATCATTCACAAGGCCAAGGGCCTGCATGTTTGCAGATGAACCCGGCCCTCAAGAAATGTCCTGGGCTATGTAACATGAAATGATTTCAAATCAGGCCCGACTCTCAGGTAGAAATGTTTCAAGACCTCAGTGGTATGCACAGGCTTTTTCAAAAACAGCACATCAAATGAAAAGATGCTCAGCATCTGTCATGATTACAGAATACCAATAGACCTAGACTAGGTGTTCGCTCGCTGCAGTCCTCAAAAAGCATGAAAAGAGTAAGTGCTCAAGAGGGCAGGTGGAATAGGGAACCCTATTATGCTGTCAGAGAAAATGTAAATGGCTAAAATCCAGTATGGAAATCCGAAGGCACGTTCCCTACGGAACTAAAAAGTGCAGCTAGTACAAGACTCAGCAAACCCAATCCAGTTCTTATAACCAGGGAATACCATCAGTGGAATAAAACACTTGCACCCCAATGGTCGTTGTGGTACTCTTTACCATAGCCAAGAGATGCAAACGAATGAAATGTCCAATGAGAGGTGAATGGATCAAGATATTCTGCTACATAAACTGCCTCGACTACCACTCATCCATAGAACAAAATGAACTCATACTATTTGCAGCAACATGGATGGAACAGTAGATGATCTCACTAATTCTGGTAAGTTAGAGACAGAAAGACACATATCCCGGGATGTCACTTATATATGCACTCTAAATATGGATACAAAGGAAGTAGTATACAAAGGAAACATAGATTCACAAATGGAAAAAAGACATGTCCAATTCCCACAGGGGGAAATTGGAGATTGGGGAACGATGAAGTAGGAGGTTGGGATTAACAAAATCATACTCATGTATCAAAAAGTGTTCATCAAGGACGACCCGCTTGAAAGCACAGGGAACGCTACAAAACATTCTTCAATAAACTAACAGGGAAAAGAATATGAAATCCTACAGGTACAGCTACATTTATAACTGCATCAAGTTGCTGTACAACTCAAACAAACACAACATTGTACATAATCTATGCAGAAATAGAAAATGAATATTAAATTACTAAACAAGAAAGGGGCAAGGAATGCCTACTCTATTACACTCAGGCCTCTGTGACGTCAGTTAGTGTCACATCCTTGGAGCGTCAGCAAGCCTGGGTCCCGTGGCTTAAGTATGCTGTTGCTGAGGGATCCAGGGAGGAGGACATGCAACCTGATCAGCGGCCCCTCGGACCTCTATTGCCCATTCGCCTCTGCATAGTCCAAAATCTCCCGATCGAATGCCAACCTCTTACCGGTAAGCAAAGCCTGGTGTACCCAAGTGATGGTAGAACAGCTGAGAGGGAAGAGCTGTGAAGAAACCAGATCTCTACAGCTCCTGCTAGGCGGATTCCCACCTCCAGGCTACTTCATTTGAATCTCCCCACCTGTGAACCACACCAGCGTCCGAATAGCACATTGGAAAGTCTTGGGATATGCCTGGGGTTGGGCAGTGCAGCTCAAGGAACAAGAGGTAAAGATACACAAGCCCTATGGTGTGTGTTTAGCCACGTTTGACTACACTTTCCAATCCAATATGAGGACTCCCGCTATGGCTTTGGTTGCCCAAGTTACCAGACTGGACACGAAGTAGTGCTGCCGCCTTGTGGCACATCCCCGTAACAACAACTGTAAAAACTGTGCTGAAGGGCAATTATCATTCACAAGGCCAAGGGCCTGTGGGTTTGCGAATGAACCCGGCCCTCACGAAATGTCCTGGGCTATGTACCATTAAATGAATGCAAATCAGGCCCGACTCTGAGGCAGAAATGTTTCAAGACTTCAGTGGTAATCACACACTTTTTAAAAAACAGCACATCAAATGAAAAGATGCTCAGTATCTGTCATGATTACAGAATACGAATAAACCTAACTAGGTGTTCCCTCAATGCAGTCCTCAAAAAGCATAAAAAGAGTAAGTGCTCAAGTGGGCCAGTGGAATAGGGAACCCTATGATGCTATTGGAGAAAATGTAAATGGCTAAAAACCAGGATGGAAATCCAAAGGCAAGTTCCCTACTGAAATAAAAAGTGGAGCTAGCACGAGACTAAGCAACCCCAGTCCACTTCGTATAACCAGAGAATACCTTAAGTGGAATAAAACACTTGCACCCCAACGGTCATTGTGGTACTCTTTACCATACCCAAGACATGCAAACGAACAAAATGTCCAGCGAGAGATGACTGGATCAAGATGTTCTACTAGCTACACTCCTTCGACTACTGCTGATTCACAGAACACAATGAACTCATACTATTTGCAGCAACATGGATGGAGCAGTAGATGATCTCACTAATTCTGGTAAGTTAGAGACAGAAAGACACATATCCTGGGATGTCACTTATATATGCACTCTAAATACGGATACAAAGGAAGTAGTATACAAAGGAAACATAGATTCACAAATGGAAAAAAGACGTGTCCAATTCCCACAGGGGGAAATTGGAGATTGGGGAACGATGAAGTAGGAGGCTGGGATTAACAAAATCATACTCATGTATCAAAAAGTGTTCATCAAGGACGACCCGCTTGAAAGCACAGGGAACGCTACAAAATATTCTTCAATAAACAAACAGGGAAAAGAATACGAAATCCTACAGGTACAGCTACATTTATAACTGCATCAAATTGCTGTACAACTCAAACAAACAAAACATTGTACATGATCTATGCTGAAATAGAAAATGAATATTAAATTACTAAACAAGAAAGGGGCAAGGAATGCCTACTCTATTACACTCAGGCCTCTGTGACGTCAGTTGGTGTCACATCCCTGGAGCCTCAGCAGGCCTGGGTCCCATGGCTGGAGTATGCTGTTGCTGAGGGATCCAGGGAGGAAGACATGCAACCTGATCAGAGGCCCCTCGGACCTCTATTGCCCTTTCGCCTCTGCATGGTCCAAAATCTCCCGATCGAATGCCACCCTCTTACAGGTAAGCAAAGCCTGGTGTACCCAAGTGATGGTAGAACAGCTGAGAGGGAAGAGCTGTGAAGAAACCAGATCTCCACAGCTCCTGCTAAGTGGATTCCCACCTCCAGGCTACTTCATTAGAATCGCCCCACCTATGAACCACACCACCCTCCGAATAGCACATTGGAAAGTCTTGGGATATGCCTGGGGTAGGGCAGTGCAGCTTAAGGGGCAAGAGGTAAAGGTACACAAGCCCTATGGTGTGTGTTTGGCCACGTTTGACTACACTTTCCAATCCAATACGAGGACTGCCGCTATGGCTTTGGTTGCCCAAGTTACCAGACTGGACACGAAGTAGTGCTGCCGCCTTGTGGCACATTCCCGTAACAACAACTTTAAAAACTGTGCTGAAGGGCAATTATCATTCACAAGGCCAAGGGCCTGCGGGTTTGCAAATGAACCTGGCCCTCAGGAAATGTCCTGGGCTATGTAACATGAAATGATTTCAAATCAGGCCCGACTCTCAGGTAGAAATGTTTCAAGACCTCAGTGGTATTCACAGGCTTTTTAAACAACAGCAAATCAAATGGAAATATGCTCAGGATCTGTCATGATTACAGAATACAAATAAAACTACACTAGGTGTTCCCTCGCTGCAGTCCTCAAAAAGCATAAAAAGAGTAAGTGCTCAAGAGGGCAGGTGGAATAGGGAACCCTATTATGCTGTTGGAGAAAATGTAAATGGCTAAAAACCAGTATGGAAATCCGAAGGCATCTTCCCTACTTAACTAAAAAGTGGAGCTAGCACGAGAATCAGCAACCCCAGTCCAGTTCTTATAACCAGAGAATACCATCAGTGGAATAAAACACTTGCACCCCAACGGTCGTTGTGTTACTCTTTACCATAGCCAAGACATGCAAACGAATGAAATGTCCAGTGAGACATGAATGGATCAAGATGTTCTACTACATACACTCCCTCGACTACAACTCATCCATAGAACAAAATGAACTCATACTATTTGCAGCAATATGGATGAAGCAGTAGATGATCTCACTAATTCTGGTAAGTTAGAGACAGAAAGACACATATCCCAGGATGTCACTTATATATGCACTCTAAATAAGGATACAAAGAAGTAGTATACAAAGGAAACATAGATTCACAAATGGAAAAAAGACATGTACAATTCTCACAGGGGGAAATTGGAGATCGGGGAACGATGAAGTAGGAGGTTGGGATTAACAAAATCATACTCATGTATCAAAAAGTGTTCACCAAGGACGACCCGCTTGAAAGCACAGGGAACGCTACAAAACATTCTTCAATAAACAAACAGGGAAAAGAATACGAAATCCTACAGGTACAGCTACATTTATAACTGCATCAATTTGCTGTACAACTCAAACGAACGCAACATTGTACATAATCTATGCTGAAATAGAAAATGAATATTAAATTAGTAAACAAGAAAGGGGCAAGGAATGCCTACACTATTACACTCAGGCCTCTGTGACGTCAGTCGGTGTCACATCCTTGGAGCGTCAGCAGGCCTGGGTCCCGTGGCTGGAGTATGCTGTTGCTGAGGGATCCAGGGAGGAGGACGTGCCACCTGATCAGCGGCCCCTCGGACCTCTATTGCCCATTCTCCTCTGCATGGTCCAAAATTTCCCGATCGAATGCCACCCTCTTACAGGTAAGCAAAGCCTGGTGTACACAAGTGATGGTAGAACAGCTGAGAGGGAAGAGCTGTGAAGAAACCAGATCTCCACAGCTCCTGCTAGGCGGATTCCCACATCCAGGCTACTTCATTAGAATCGCCCCACCTACGAACCACACCACCCTCCGAATAGCACATTGGAAAGTCTTGGGATATGCCTGGGGTGGGGTAGTGCAGCTTAA
The DNA here is from genome assembly GCF_964341445.2 of Mesoplodon mirus. Taxonomy (NCBI): domain Eukaryota; kingdom Metazoa; phylum Chordata; class Mammalia; order Artiodactyla; family Ziphiidae; genus Mesoplodon; species Mesoplodon mirus. Next base: position 42,924,109 of record NC_138988.1, on the reverse strand, counting down.
GGGGCAAGAGGTAAAGATACACAAGCACTATGGTGTGTGTTTAGCCATGTTGGACTACACTTTCCAATCCAACACGAAGACTCCCTCTATGGCTTTGGTTGCCCAAGTTACCAGACTGGACACGAAGTAGTGCTGCCGCCTTGTGGCACATTCCCGTAACAACAACTTTAAAAACTGTGCTGAAGGGCAATTATCATTCACAAGGCCAAGGGCCTGTGGGTTTGCGAATGAACCCGGCCCTCACGAAATGTCCTGGGCTATGTACCATTAAATGAATGCAAATCAGTCCCGACTCTGAGGCAGAAATGTTTCAAGACTTCAGTGGTACTCACACACATTTTAAAAAACAGCACATCAAATGAATAGATGCTCAGCATCTGTCATGATTACAGAATACGAATAAACCTAACTAGGTGTTCCCTCAATGCAGTCCTCAAAAAGCATAAAAAGAGTAAGTGCTCAAAAGGGCCAGTGGAATAGGGAACCCTATGATGCTATTGGAGAAAATGTAAATGGCTAAAAACCAGGATGGAAATCCAAAGGCAAGTTCCCTACTGAACTAAAAAGTGGAGCTAGCACGAGACTCAGCAACCCCAGTCCACTTCGTATAACCAGAGAATACCATCAGTGGAATAAAACACTTGCACCCCAACCGTCATTGTGGTACTCTTTACCATACCCAAGACATGCAAACGAACAAAATGTCCAGCGAGAGATGACTGGATCAAGATGTTCTACTAGCTACACTCCTTCGACTATTGCTGATTCACAGAACACAATGAACTCATACTGTTTGCAGCAACATGGATGGAGCAGTAGATGATCTCACTAATTCTGGTAAGTTAGAGACAGAAAGACACATATCCCGGGATGTCACTTATATATGCACTCTAAATACGGATACAAAGGAAGTAGTATACAAAGGAAACATAGATTCACAAATGGAAAAAAGACGTGTCCAATTCCCCCAGGGGGAAATTGGAGATTGGGGAACGATGAAGTAGGAGGCTGGGATTAACAAAATCATACTCATGTATCAAAAAGTGTTCATCAAGGATGACCCTCTTGAAAGCACAGGGAACGCTACAAAACATTCTTCAATAAACTAATAGGGAAAAGAATACGAAATCCTACAGGTACAGCTACATTTATAACTGCATCAAGTTGCTGTACAACTCAAACAAACAAAACATTGTACATAAACTATGCTGAAATAGAAAATGAATATTAAATTACTAAACAAGAAAGGGGCAAGGAATGCCTACTCTATTACACTCAGGCCTCTGTGACGTCAGTTGGTGTCACATCCTTGGAGCGTCAGCAGGCCGGGGTCCCGTGGCTTGAGTACGCTGTTGCTGAGGGATCCAGGGAGGAGGACATGCAACCTGATCAGCGGCCCCTCGGACCTCTATTGCCCATTCGCCTCTGCATGGTCCAAAATCTCCCGATCGAATGCCACCCTCTTACCGGTAAGCAAAGCCTGGTGTACCCAAGTGATGGTAGAACAGCTGAGAGGGAAGAGCTGTGAAGAAACCAGATCTCCACAGCTCGTGCTAGGCGGATTCCCACCTCCAGGCTACTTCAATAGAATCGCCCCACCTACGAACCACACCACCCTCCGAATAGCACATTGGAAAGTCTTGGGATATGCCTGGGGTTGGGCAGTGCAGCTTAAGGGGCAAGAGGTAAAGATACACAAGCCCTATGGTGTGTGTTTAGCCACGTTTGACTACACTTTCCAATCCAACACGAGGACTCCCGCTATGGCTTTGGTTGCCCAAGTTACCAGACTGGACACGAAGTAGTGCTGCCGCCTTGTGGCACATTCCCGTAACAACAACTTTAAAAACTGTGCTGAAGGGCAATTATCATTCACAAGGCCAAGGGCCTGTGGGTTTGCAAATGAACCCGGCCCTCAGGAAATGTCCTGGGCTATGTAACATGAAATGATTTCAAATCAGGCCCGACTCTCAGGTAGAAATGTTTCAAGACCTCAGTGGTATTCACAGGCTTTTTAAAAAACAGCACATGAAATGAAATGATGCTGAGGATCTGTCATGATTAGAGAATACCAATAGACCTAGACTACGTGTTCGCTCGCTGCAGTCCTCAAAAAGCATAAAAAGTGTAAGAGCTCAAGGGGGCAGGTGGAATAGGGAACCCTACTATGCTGTGGGAGACAATGTAAATGGCTACAAACCAGTATAGAAATCCGAAGGCAAGTTCCCTACTGAACTAAAAAGTGGAGCTAGCACAAGACTCAGCAACCCCAATCCAGTTCTTATAACCACAGAATACCATCAGTGGAATAAAACACTTGCACCCCAACGGTCGTTGTGGTACTCTTTACCATAGCCAAGAGATGCAAACGAATGAAATGTCCAATGAGAGGTGAATGGATCAAGATGTTCTGCTACATAAACTGCCTCGACTACCACTCATCCATAGAACAAAATGAACTCATACTATTGGCAGCAACATAGATGGAACAGTAGATGATCTCACTAATTCTGGTAAGTTAGAGACAGAAAGACACATATCCCAGGATATCACGTATATATGCACTCTAAATACGGATACAAAGGAAGTAGTATACAAAGGAAACATAGATTCACAAATGGAAAAAAGACATGTCCAATTCCCACAGGGCGAAATTGGAGATTGGGGAACGATGAAGTAGGAGGTTGGGATTAACAAAATCATACTCATGTATCAAAAAGTGTTCATCAAGGACGACCCGCTTGAAAGCACAGGGAACGCTACAAAACATTCTTCAATAAACTAACAGGGAAAAGAATATGAAATCCTACAGCTACAGCTTCATTTATAACTGCATCAAGTTGCTGTACAACTCAAACAAACATAACATTGTACATAATATATGCTGAAATAGAAAATGAATATTAAATTACTAAACAAGAAAGGGGCAAGGAATGCCTACTCTATTACACTCAGGCCTCTGTGACATCAGTTGGTGTCACATCCTTGGAGCGTCAGCAGGCCTGGGTCCCGTGGCTTGAGTACGCTGTTGCTGAGGGATCCAGGGAGGAGGACATGCAACCTGATCAGCGGCCCCTCGGACCTCTATTGCCCATTCGCCTCTGCATGGTCCAAAATCTCCCGATCGAATGCCACCCTCTTACAGGTAAGCAAAGCCTGGTGTACCCAAGTGATGGTAGAACAGCTGAGAGGGAAGAGCTGTGAAGAAACCAGATCTCCACAGCTCCTGCTAGGTGGATTTACCCCTCCAGGCTACTTCATTTGAATCGCCCCACCTGTGAACCACACCACTGTCCGAATAGCACATTGCAAAGTCTTAGGATACGCCTGGGGTGGGGCAGTGCAGCTTAAGGGGCAAGAGGTAAAGATACACAAGCCCTATGGTGTGTTTTTAGCCACGTTTGACTACACTTTCCAATCCAACACGAGGACTCCCGCTATGGCTTTGGTTGCCCAAGTTACCAGACAGGACACGAAGTAGTGCTGCCGCCTTGTGGCACATTCCCGTAACAACACCTTTAAAAACTGTGCTGAAGGGCAATTATCATTCACAAGGCCAAGGGCCTGCGGGTTTGAAAATGAACCTGGCCCTCAGGAAATGTCCTGGGCTATGTAACATGAAATGATTTCAAATCAGGCCCGACTCTCAGGTAGAAATGTTTCAAGACCTCAGTGGTATGCACAGGCTTTTTAAAAAACAGCACATCAAATGAAAAGATGCTCAGGATCTGTCATGATTACAGAATACCAATAGACCTAGACTAGGTGTTCGCTCGCTGCAGTCCTCAAAAAGCATGAAAAGAGTAAGTGCTCAAGAGTGCAGGTGGAATAGGGAACTCTATTATGCTGTGGGAGACAATGTAAATGGCTAAAATCCAGTATGGAAATCCGAAGGCACGTTCCCTACTGAACTAAAAACTGGAGCTAGTACAAGACTCAGCAACCCCAATCCAGTTCTTATAACCAGTGAATACCATCAGTGGAATAAAACACTTGCACCCCAACGATCGTTGTGGTACTCTTTACCATAGCCAAGTCATGCAAATGAATGAAATGTCCAATGAGAGATGAATGGATCAAGATATTCTGCTACATACACTCCCTCGACTACCACTCATCCATAGAACAAAATGAACTCATACTATTTGCAGCAACATGGTTGGAGCAGTAGATGATCTCACTAATTCTGGTAAGTTAGAGACAGAAAGACACATATCCCAGGATATCACTTACATGTGCACTATAAATACGAATACAAAGGAAGTAGTTAGTATACAAAGGAAACATAGATTCACAAATGGAAAAAAGACGTGTCCAATTCCCACAGGGGGAAATTGGAGATTGGGGAACGATGAAGTAGGAGGTTGGGATTAACAAAATCATACTCATGTATCAAAAAGTGTTCATCAAGGACGACCCGCTTGAAAGCACGGGGAACGCTACAAAATATGCTTCAATAAACTAACAGGGAAAAGAATACGAAATCCTTCAGGCACAGCTACATTTATAACTGCATCAAGTTGCTGTACAACTCAAACAAACACAACATTGTACATAATCTATGCTGAAATAGAAAATGAATATTAAATTACTAAACAAGAAAGGGGCAAGAAATGCCTACTCTATTACACTCAGGCCTCTCGGACGTCACCTGGTGTCACATCCTTGGAGCCTCAGCAGGCCTGAGTCCCGTGGCTGGAGTATGCTGTTGCTGAGGGATCCAGGGAGGAGGACGTGCAACCTGATCAGCGTTCCCTCATACCTCTATTGCCCATTCTCCTCTGCATGGTCCAAAATCTCCCAATCGAATGCCACCCTCTTACAGGTAAGCAAAGCCTGGTGTACCCAAGTGATGGTAGAACAGCTGAGAGGGAAGAGCTGTGAAGAAACCAGATCTCCACAGCTCCTGCTAGGTGGGTTCCCACCTCCAGCCTACTTCATTAGAATCACCCCATATACGAACCACACCACCCTCCGAATAGCATATTGGAAAGTCTTCGGATATGCCTGGGGTGGAGCAGTGCAGGTTAAGGGGCAAGAGATAAAGATACACAAGCCCTATGATGTGTGTTTAGCCAGGGTTGACTACACGATCCAATCCAACACGAGGAGTCCCGCTATGGCTTTGGTTGCCCAAGTTACCAGACTGGACACGAAGTAGTGCTGCCGCCTTGTGGCACATTCCCGTAACAACAACTATAAAACTGTGCTGAAGGGAAATTATCATTCACAAGGCCAAAGGCCTGCGGGTTTGCAAATGAACCTGGCCCTCAGGAAATGTCCTGGGCTATGTAACATGAAATGATTTCGAATCAGGCCCGACTCTCAGGCAGAACTGTTTCAAGACCTCAGTGGTATTCACAGGCTTTTTAAAAAACAGCACATCAAAGGTAAAGATGCTCACGATCTGTCATGATTACAGAATACAATTAAACCTACACTAGGTGTTCGCTCGCTGCACTCCTCCAAAAGCCTAAAAAGAGTAAATGCTCACGAGGGCAGGTGGAATAGGGAACCCTATTATGCTGTTGGAGAAAATGTAAAAGGCTAAAAACCAGTATGGAAATCCGAAGGCAAGTTCCCTACTGAACTAAAAAGTGGAGCTAGCACAAGACTCAGCAAACACAATCCAGTTCTTATAACCAGAGAATACCATCAGTGGAATAAAACACTTGCACCCCAACGGTCGTTGTGGTACTCTTTACCATAGCCAAGACATGCAAACGAACGAAATGTCCAGTGAGAGATGAATGGATTAAGATGTTCTGCTACATACACTCCCTCGACTACAACTCATCCATAGAACAAAATAAACTCATACTATTTGCAGCAACATGGATGGAGCAGTAGATGATCTCACTAAGTCTGGTAAGTTAGAGACAGAAAGACACATATCCCGGGATATCACTTATATATGCACTCTAAAAAGGGATACAAAGGAAGTAGTATACAAAGGAAACATAGATTCACAAATGGAAAAAAGACATGTCCAATTCCCACAGGGGGAGATTGGAGATTGGGGAACGATGAAGTAGGAGGTTGGGATTAACAAAATCATACTCATGTATCAAAAAGTGTTCATCAAGGACGACCCGCTTGAAAGCACAGGGAACGCTACAAAACATTCTTCAATAAACTAACAGGGAAAAGAATATGAAATCCTACAGGTACAGCTACATTTATAACTGCATCAAGTTGCTGTACAACTCAAACAAACACAACATTGTACATAATCTATGCTGAAATAGAAAATGAATATTAAATTACTAAACAAGAAAGGGGCAAGGAATGCCTACTCTATTACACTCAGGCCTCTGTGACGTCAGTTGGTGTCACATCCTTCGAGCGTCAGCAGGCCTGGGTCCCGTGGCTTGAGTATGCGGTTGCTGAGGGATCCAGGGAGGAGGACATGCAACCTAATCAGCGGCCCCTCGGACCTCTATTGCCCATTCTCCTCTGCATGGTCCAAAATTTCCCGATCGAATGCCACCCTCTTACAAGTAAGCAAAGCCTGGTGTACCCAAGTGATGGGAGAACAGCTGAGAGGGAAGAGCTGTGAAGAAACCAGATCTCCACAGCTCCTGCTAGGTGGATTTACCCCTCCAGGCTACTTCATTAGAATCGCCCCACCTGTGAACCACACCACCGTCCGAATAGCACATTGCAAAGTCTTAGGATACGCCTGGGGTGGGGCAGTGCAGTTTAAGGGGCAAGAGGTAAAGATACACAAGCCCTATGGTGTGTGTTTAGCCACGTTTGACTACACTTTCCAATCCAATACGAGGACTCCCGCTATGGCTTTGGTTGCCCAAGTTACCAGACTGGACAGGAAGTAGTGCTGCCAACTTGTGGCACATTCCCATAACAACACCTTTAAAAACTGTGCTGAAGGGCAGTTATCATTCACAAGGCAAAGGGTCTGCGGGATTGCAAATGAACCTGGCCCTCAGGAAATGTCCTGGGCTATGTAACATGAAATGATTTCAAATCAGGCCCGACTCTCAGGTAGAAATGTTTCAAGACCTCAGTGGTATTCACAGGCTTTTTAAACAACAGCAAATAAAATGAAAATATGCTCAGGATCTGTCATGATTACAGAATACAAATAAAACTACACTAGGTGTTCCCTCGCTGCAGTCCTCAAAAAGCATAAAAAGAGTAAGTGCTCAAGAGGGCAGGTGGAATAGGGAACCCTATTATGCTGTTGGAGAAAATGTAAATGGCTAAAAACCAGTATGGATATCCGAAGGCAACTTCCCTACTTAACTAAAAAGTGGAGCTAGCACGAGACTCACCAACCCCAGTCCAGTTCTTATAACCAGAGAATACCATCAAGGGAATCAAACACTTGCCCCCCAACCATCGTTATGGTACTCTTTACCATAGCCAAGACATGCAAATGAATGAAATGTCCAGTGAGAGATGAATGGATCAAGATGTTCTGCTACATACACTCCATCGACGACAACTCATCCATAGAACAAAATGAACTCATACTATTTGCAGCAATATGGATGAAGCAGTAGATGATCTCACTAATTCTGGTAAGTTAGAGACAGAAAGACACATATCCGAGGATGTCACTTATATATGCACTCTAAATACGGATACAAAGAAGTAGTATACAAAGGAAACATAGATTCACAAATGGAAAAAAGACATGTACAATTCTCACAGGGGGAAATTGGAGATCGGGGAACGATGAAGTAGGAGGCTGGGATTAACAAAATCATACTCATGTATCAAAAAGTGTTTATCAAGGACGACCCTCTTGAAAGCACAGGGAACGCTACAAAACATTCTTCAATAAACTAACAGGGAAAACAGTACGAAATCCTACAGGTACAGCTACATTTATAACTGCATCAAGTTGCTGTACAACTCAAACAAACAAAACATTGTACATGATCTATGCTGAAATAGAAGATAAATATTAAATTACTAAACAAGAAAGGGGCAAGGAATGCCTACTCTATTACACTCAGGCCTCTGTGACGTCAGTTGGTGTCACATCCCTGGAGCCACAGCAGGCCTGGGCCCATGGCTGCAGTATGCTGTTGCTGAGGGATCCAGGGAGGAAGACGTTCAACCTGATCAGTGGCCCCTCGGACCTCTATTGCCCATTCGCCTCTGCATGGTCCAAAATCTCCCGATCGAATGCCACCCTCTTACAGGTAAGCAAAGCCTGGTGTACCCAAGTGATGGTAGAACAGCTGAGAGGGAAGAGCTGTGAAGAAACCAGATCTCCACAGCTCCTGCTAGGCGGATTCCCACCTCCAGGCTACTTCAATAGAATCGCCCCACCTGCGAACCACACCACCCTCCGAATAGCACATTGGAAAGTCTTGGGATATGCCTGGGGTTGGGCAGTGCAGCTTAAGGGGCAAGAGGTAAAGATACACAAGACCTATGGTGTGTGTTTAGCCACGTTTGAATACACTTTCCAATCCAATACGAGGACTCCCGCTATGGCTTTGGTTGCCCAAGTTACCAGACTGGACACGAAGTAGTGCTGCCGCCTTGTGGCACATTCCCGTAACAACACCTTTAAAAACTGTGCTGAAGGGCAATTATCATTCACAAGGCCAAGGGCCTGCGGGTTTGCAAATGAACCCGGCCCTCAAGAAATGTCCTGGGCTATGTAACATGAAATGATTTCAAGTCAGGCCCAACTCTCAGGCAGAAATGTTTCAAGACCTCAGTGGTATTCACAGGCTTTTTAAAAAACAGCACATGAAATGAAAAGATGCTGAGGATCTGTCATGATTAGAGAATACCAATAGACCTAGACTACGTGTTCGCTCGCTGCAGTCCTCAAAAAGCATAAAAAGAGTAAGTGCTCAAGAGGGCAGGTGGAATAGGGAACCCTATTATGCTGTGGGAGACAATGTAAATGGCTACAAACCAGTATAGAAATCCGAAGGCAAGTTCCCTACTGAACTAAAAAGTGGAGCTAGCACAAGACTCAGCAACCCCAATCCAGTTCTTACAACCAGAGAATACCATCAGTGGAATAAAACACTTGCACCCCAACGATCGTTGTGGTACTCTTTACCATAGCCAAGACATGCAAATGAATGAAATGTCCAATGAGAGATGAATGGATCAAGATATTCTGCTACATACACTCCCTCGACTACCACTCATCCATAGAACAAAATGAACTCATACTATTTGCAGCAACATGGATGGAGCAGTAGATGATCTCACTAATTCTGGTAAGTTAGAGACAGAAAGACACATATCCCAGGATATCACTTACATGTGCACTCTAAATACGGATACAAAGGAAGTAGTATACAAAGGAAACATAGATTCACAAATGGAAAAACGACGTGTACAATTCCCACAGGGGGAAATTGGAGATTGGGGAACGATGAAGTAGGAGGTTGGGATTAACAAAATCATACTCATGTATCAAAAAGTGTTCATCAAGGACGACACGCTTGAAAGCACAAGGAACGCTACAAAATATTCTTCAATAAACTAACAGGGAAAAGAATACGAAATCCTTCAGGCACAGCTACATTTATAACTGCATCAAGTTGCTGTACAACTCAAACAAACAAAACATTGTACATGATCTATGCTGAAATACAAAATGAATATTAAATTACTAAACAAGAAAGGGGCAAACGATGCCTAATCTATTACACTCAGGCCTCTAGACGTCAGTTGGTGTCATATCCCTGGAGCCTCAGCAGACCTGGGTCCCATGCCTGGAGTACGCTGCTGCTGAGGGAGCCAAGGAGGAGGACGTGCCACCTGATCAGCGGCCCATAGGACCTCTATTGCCCATTCTCCTCTGCATGGTAACACAATCTCCCAATCCAATGTGACCCTCTTACAGGAAAGCAAAGCCTGGTGTACCCAAGTGATGTTAGAAGAGCTGAGAGAGAACAGCAGTGAAGAAACCAGATCTCCACAGCTCCTGCTAGGTGGATTTACACCTCCAGGCTACTTCATTAGAATCGCCCCAACTACGAACCACAGCACACCCCAAATAGCACATTGCAAAGTCTTAGGATACGCCTGGGGTGGGGCAGTGCAGGTTAAGGGGCAAGAGGTAAAGATACACAAGCCCTGTGGTGTGTGTTTAGCCACTTTCGACTACACTTTCCAATCCAACACCAGGACTCCCGCTATGGCTTTGTTTGCCCAAGTTACCAGACTGGACAGGAAGTAGTGCTGCCAACTTGTGGCACATTCCCGTAACAACACCTTTAAAAACTGTGTTGAAGGGCAATTATCATTCACAAGGCCAAGGGCCTGCGTGTTTGCAGATGAACCCGGCCCTCAAGAAATGTCCTGGGCTATGTAACATGAAATGATTTCAAATCAGGCCCGACTCTCAGGTAGAAATGTTTCAAGACCTCAGTGGTATGCACAGGCTTTTTCAAAAACAGCACATCAAATGAAAAGATGCTCAGGATCTGTCATGATTACAGAATACCAATAGACCTAGACTAGGTGTTCGCTCGCTGCAGTCCTCAAAAAGCATGAAAAGAGGAAGTGCTCAAGAGTGCAGGTGGAATAGGGAACCCTATTATGCTGTCGGAGAAAATGTAAATGGCTAAAATCCAGTATGGAAATCCGAAGGCACGTTCCCTACTGAACTAAAAAGTGGAGCTAGTACAAGACTCAGCAACCACAATCCAGTCCTTATAACCAGGGAATACCATCAGTGGAATAAAACACTTGCACCCCAACGGTCGTTGTGGTACTCTTTACCATAGCCAAGCGATGCAAATGAATGAAATGTCCAATGAGAGGTGAATGGATCAAGATGTTCTGCTACATAAACTGCCTCGACTACCACTCATCCATAGAACAAAATGAACTCATACTATTTGCAGCAACATGGATGAAGCAGTAGATGATCTCACTAATTCTGGTAAGTTAGAGACAGAAAGACACATATCCCAGGATGTCACTTATATATGCACTCTAAATAAGGATACAAAGAAGTAGTATACAAAGGAAACATAGATTCACAAATGGAAAAAAGACATGTACAATTCTCACAGGGGGAAATTGGAGATCGGGGAACGATGAAGTAGGAGGTTGGGATTAACAAAATCATACTCATGTATCAAAAAGTGTTCACCAAGGACGACCCGCTTGAAAGCACAGGGAACGCTACAAAACATTCTTCAATAAACTAACAGGGAAAAGAATACGAAATCCTACAGGTACAGCTACATTTATAACTGCATCAAGTTGCTGTACAACTCAAACAAACACAACATTGTACATAATCTATGCTGAAATAGAAAATGAATATTAAATTAGTAAACAAGAAAGGGGCAAGGAATGCCTACACTATTACACTCAGGCCTCTGTGACGTCAGTTGGTGTCACATCCTTGGAGCGTCAGCAGGCCTGGGCCCCGTGGCTGGAGTATGCCGTTGCTGAGGGATCCAGGGAGGAGGACGTGCCACCTGATCAGCGGCCCCTCGGACCTCTATTGCCCATTCGCCTCTGCATGGTCCAAAATCTCCCGATCGAATGCCAGCTCTTACCGGTAAGCAAAGCCTGGTGTACCCAAGTGATGGTAGAACAGCTGAGAGGGAAGAGCTGTGAAGAAACCAGATCTCCACAGCTCCTACTAGGCGGATTCCCACCTCCAGGCTGCTTCATTAGAATCGCCCCACCTACGAACCACACCACCCTCCGAATAGCACATTGGAAAGTCTTGGGATATGCCTGGGGTTGGGCAGTGCAGCTTAAGGGGCAAGAGGTAAAGATACACAAGCCCTATGGTGTGTGTTTAGCCACGTTTGACTACACTTTCCAATCCAACACGAGGACTCCCGCTATGGCTTTGGTTGCCCAAGTTACCAGGCTGGACACGAAGTAGTGCTGCCGCCTTGTGGCACATTCCCGTAACAAAAACTTTAAAAACTGTGCTGAAGGGCAATTATCATTCACAAGGCCAAGGGCCTGTGGGTTTGCGAATGAACCCGGCCCTCAGGAAAAGTCCTGGGCTATGTACCATTAAATGAATGCAAATCAGGCCCGACTCTGAGGCAGAAATGTTTCAAGACTTCAGTGGTACTCACACACTTTTTAAAAAACAGCACATCAAATGAAAAGATGCTCAGCATCTGTCATGATTACAGAATACGAATAAACCTAGACTAGGTGTTCCCTAACTGCAGTCCTCAAAAAGCATAAAAAGAGTAAGTGCTCAAGTGGGCCAGTGGAATAGGGAACCCTATGATGCTATTGGAGAAAATGTAAATGGCTAAAAACCAGGATGGAAATCCAAAGGCAAGTTCCCTACTGAACTAAAAAGTGGAGGTAGCACGAGACTCAGCAACCCCAGTCCACTTCGTATAACCAGAGAATACCATCAGTGGAATAAAACACTTGCACCCCAACGGTCATTGTGGTACTCTTTACCATACCCAAGACATGCAAACGAACAAAATGTCCAGCGAGAGATGACTGGATCAAGATGTTCTACTAGCTACACTCCTTCGACTACTGCTGATTCACAGAACACAATGAACTCATACTGTTTGCAGCAACATGGATGGAGCAGTAGATGATCTCACTAATTCTGGTAAGTTAGAGACAGAAAGACACATATCCCGGGATGTCACTTATATATGCACTCTAAATACGGATACAAAGGAAGTAGTATACAAAGGAAACATAGATTCACAAATGGAAAAAAGACGTGTCCAATTCCCCCAGGGGGAAATTGGAGATTGGGGAACGATGAAGTAGGAGGCTGGGATTAACAAAATCATACTCATGTATCAAAAAGTGTTCATCAAGGATGACCCTCTTGAAAGCACAGGGAACGCTACAAAACATTCTTCAATAAACTAACAGGGAAAAGAATACGAAATCCTACAGGTACAGCTACATTTATAACTGCATCAAGTTGCTGTACAACTCAAACAAAACATTGTACATGATCTATGCTGAAATAGAAAATGAATATTAAATTACTAAACAAGAAAGGGGCAAGGAATGCCTACTCTATTACACTCAGGCCTCTGTGACGTCAGTTGGTGTCACATCCTTGGAGCGTCAGCAGGCCGGGGTCCCGTGGCTTGAGTACGCTGTTGCTGAGGGATCCAGGGAGGAGGACATGCAACCTGATCAGCGGCCCCTCGGACCTCTATTGCCCATTCTCCTCTGCATGGTAACACAATCTCCCAATCCATTGTGACCCTCTTACAGGAAAGCAAAGCCTGGTGTATCCAAGTGATGGTAGAAGAGCTGAGAGGGAAGAGCAGTGAAGAAACCAGATCTCCACAGCTCCTGCTAGGTGGATTTACACCTCCAGGCTACTTCATTAGAATCGCCCCAACTACGAACCACAGCACACCCCAAATAGCACATTGCAAAGTCTTAGGACACGCCTGGGGTGGGGCAGTGCAGGTTAAGGGACAAGAGGTAAAGATACACAAGCCCTGTGGTGTGTGTTTAGCCACTTTCGAATACACTTTCCAATCCAACACCAGGACTCCCGCTATGGCTTTGTTTGCCCAAGTTACCAGACAGGACACGAAGTAGTGCTGCCAACCTGTGGCACATTACCGTAACAACAACTTTAAAAACTGTGTTGAAGGGCAATTATCATTCACAAGGCCAAGGGCCTGCGTGTTTGCAGATGAACCCGGCCCTCAAGAAATGTCCTGGGCTATGTAACATGAAATGATTTCAAATCAGGCCCGACTCTCAGGTAGAAATGTTTCAAGACCTCAGTGGTATGCACAGGCTTTTTAAAAAACAGCACATCAAATGAAAAGATGCTCAGGATCTGTCATGATTACAGAATACCAATAGACCTAGACTAGGTGTTCGCTCGCTGCAGTCCTCAAAAAGCATGAAAAGAGTAAGTGCTCAAGAGTGCAGGTGGAATAGGGAACCCTATTATGCTGTCGGAGAAACTATAAATGGCTAAAATCCAGTATGGAAATCCGAAGGCACGTTCCCTACTGAACTAAAAACTGGAGCTAGCACAAGACTCAGCAACCCCAATCCAGTTCTTATAACCAGAGAATACCATCAGTGGAATAAAACACTTGCACCCCAACGATCGTTGTGGTACCCTTTACCATAGCCAAGACATGCAAATGAATGAAATGTCCAATGAGAGATGAATGGATCAAGATATTCTGCTACATACACTCCCTCGACTACCACTCATCCATAGAACAAAATGAATTCATACTATTTGCAGCAACATGGTTGGAGCAGTAGATGATCTCACTAATTCTGGTAAGTTAGAGACAGAAAGACACATATCCCAGGATATCACTTACATGTGCACTATAAATACGGATACAAAGGAAGTAGTATACAAAGGAAACATAGATTCACAAATGGAAAAAAGACGTGTCCAATTCCCACAGGGGGAAATTGGAGATCGGGGAACGATGAAGTAGGAGGCTGGGATTAATAAAATCATACTCATGTATCAAAAAGTGTTCATCAAGGACGAACCTCTTGAAAGCACAGGGAACGCTACAAAACATTCTTCAATAAACTAACAGGGAAAAGAATACGAAATCCTACAGGCACAGCTACATTTATAACTGCATCAAGTTGCTGTACAACTCAAACAAACAAAACATTGTACATGATCTATGCTGAAATAGAAAATGAATATTAAATTACTAAACAAGAAAGGGGCAAGGAATGCCTACTCTATTACACTCAGGCCTCTGTGACGTCAGTTGGTGTCACATCCCTGGAGCCTCAGCAGGCCTGGGTCCCATGGCTGGAGTATGCTGTTGCTGAGGGATCCAGGGAGGAAGACATGCAACCTGATCAGAGGCCCCTCGGACCTCTATTGCCCATTCTCCTCTGCATGGTAACACAATCTCCCAATCCATTGTGACCCTCTTACAGGAAAGCAAAGCCTGGTGTACCCAAGTGATGGTAGAACAGCTGAGAGGGAAGAGCTGTGAAGAAAGCAGATCTCCACAGCTCCTGCTAGGTGGATTTACCCTCCAGGCTACTTCATTAGAATCGCCCCACATGTGAACCACACCACCGTCCGAATAGCACATTGCAAAGTCTTAGGATACGCCTGGGGTGGGGCAGTGCAGCTTAAGGGGCAAGAGGTAAAGATACACAAGCCCAATGGTGTGTGTTTAGCCACGTTTGACTACACTTTCCAATCCAATACGAGGACTCCCGCTATGGCTTTGGTTGCCCAAGTTACCAGACTGGACACGAAGTAGTGCTGCCGCCTTGTGGCACATTCCCGTAACAACACCTTTAAAAACTGTGCTGAAGGGCAGTTATCATTCACAAGGCCAAGGGCCTGCGGGTTTGCAAATGAACCTGGCCCTCAGGAAATGTCCTGGGCTATGTAACATGAAATGATTTCAAATCAGGCCTGATTCTCAGGTAGAAATGTTTCAAGACCTCAGTGGTATTCACAGGCTTTTTAAACAACAGCAAATAAAATGAAAATATGCTCAGGATCTGTCATGCTTACAGAATACAAATAAAACTACACTAGGTGTTCCCTCGCTGCAGTCCTCAAAAAGCATAAAAAGAGTAAGTGCTCAAGAGTGCAGGTGGAATAGGGAACCCTATTATGCTGTTGGAGAAAATGTAAATGGCTAAAAACCAGTATGGAAATCCGAAGGCAACTTCCCTACTTAACTAAAAAGTGGAGCTAGCACGAGACTCAGCAACCCCAGTCCAGTTCTTATAACCAGAGAATACCAGCAGTGGAATAAAACACTTGCACCCCAACGGTCGTTGTGGTACTCTTTACCATAGCCAAGACATGCAAACGAACGAAATGTCCAGCGTGAGATGAATGGATCAAGACGATCTGCTACATACACTCCCTCGACGACAACTCATCCATAGAACCAAATGAACTCATACTATTTGCAGCAATATGGATGAAGCAGTAGATGATCTCACTAATTCTGGTAAGTTAGAGACAGAAAGACACATATCCCGGGATGTCACTTATATATGCACTCTAAATACGGATACAAAGAAGTAGTATACAAAGGAAACATAGATTCACAAATGGAAAAAAGACATGTACAATTCTCACAGGGGGAAATTGGAGATCGGGGAACGATGAAGTAGAAGGTTGGGATTAACAAAATCATACTCATGTATCAAAAAGTGTTCACCAAGGACGACCCACTTGAAAGCACAGGGAACGCTACAAAACATTCTTCAATAAACTAACAGGGAAAAGAATACGAAATTCTACAGGTACAGCTACATTTATAACTGCATCAAGTTGCTGTACAACTCAAACAAACACAACATTGTACATAATCTATGCTGAAATAGAAAATGAATATTAAATTAGTAAACAAGAAAGGGGCAAGGAATGCCTACACTATTACACTCAGGCCTCTGTGACGTCAGTTGGTGTCACATCCTTGGAGCGTCAGCAGGCCTGGGTCCCGTGGCTGGAGTATGCTGTTGCTGAGGGATCCAGGGAGGAGGACGTGCCACCTGATCAGCGGCCCCTCGGACCTCTATTGCCCATTCTCCTCTGCATGGTCCAAAATCTCCCGATCGAATGCCACCCTCTTACCGGTAAGCAAAGCCTGGTGTACCCAAGTTATGGTAGAACAGCTGAGAGGGAAGGGCTGTGAAGAAACCAGATCTCCACAGCTCCTGCTAGGCGGATTCCCACCTCCAGGCTACTTCATTAGAATCGCCCCACCTACGAACCACACCACCCTCCGAATAGCACGTTGGAAAGTCTTGGGATATGCCTGGGGTGGGGCTGTGCAGCTTAAGGGGCAAGAGGTAAAGATACACAAGCACTATGGTGTGTGTTTAGCCACGTTTGGCTACACTTTCCAATCCAACACCAGGACTCCCGCTATGGCTTTGGTTGCCCAAGTTACCAGACTGGACACGAAGTAGTGCTGCCGCCTTGTGGCACATTCCCGTAACAACACCTTTAAAAACTGTGCTGAAGGGCAATTATCATTCACAAGGCCAAGGGCCTGCGGGTGTGCAAATGAACCCGGCCCTCAAGAAATGTCCTGGGCTATGTAACATGAAATGATTTCAAATCAGGCCCAGCTCTCAGGCAGAAATGTTTCAAGACCTCAGTGGTATTCACAGGCTTTTTAAAGAACAGCACATGAAATAAAAAGATGCTGAGGATCTGTCATGATTAGAGAATACCAATAGACCTAGACTAGGTGTTCGCTCGCTGCAGTCCTCGAAAAGCATAAAAAGAGTAAGTGCTCAAGAGTGCAGGTGGAATAGGGAACCCTATTATGCTGTGGGAGACAATGTAAATGGCTACAAACCAGTATAGAAATCCGAAGGCAAGTTCCCTACTGAACTAAAAAGTGGAGCTAGCACAAGACTCAGCAACCCCAATCCAGTTCTTATAACCAAAGAATACCATCAGTGGAATAAAACACTTGCACCCCAACGATCGTTGTGGTACTCTTTACCATAGCCAAGACATGCAAATGAATGAAATGTCCAATGAGAGATGAATGGATCAAGATATTCTGCTACATACACTCCCTCGACTACCACTCATCCATAGAACAAAATGAACTCATACTATTTGCAGCAACATGGATGGATCAGTAGATGTTCTCACTAATTCTAGTAAGTTAGAGACAGAAAGACACATATCCCAGGATATCACTTACATGTGCACTATAAATACGGATACAAATGAAGTAGTATACAAAGGAAACATAGATTCACAAATGGAAAAAAGACGTATACAATTCCCACCGGCGGAAATTGGATATTGGGGAACGATGAAGTAGGAGGTTGGGATTAACAAAATCATACTCATGTATCAAAAAGTGTTCATCAAGGACGACCCGCTTGAAAGCACAGGGAACGCTACAAAATATTCTTCAATAAACTAACAGGGAAAAGAATACGAAATCCTTCAGGCACAGCTACATTTATAACTGCATCAAGTTGCTGTACAACTCAAACAAACAAAACATTGTACATGATCTATGCTGAAATACAAAATGAATATTAAATTACTAAACAAGAAAGGGGCAAACGATGCCTACTCTATTACCCTCAGGCCTCTGTGACGTCAGTTGGTGTCATATCCCTGGAGCCTCAGCAGACCTGGGTCCCATGCCTGGAGTACGCTGCTGCTGAGGGAGCCAAGGAGGAGGACGTGCCACCTGATCAGCGGCCCATAGGACCTCTATTGCCCATTCTCCTCTGCATGGTAACACAATCTCCCAATCCAATGTGACCCTCTTACAGGAAAGCAAAGCCTGGTGTACCCAAGTGATGTTAGAAGAGCTGAGAGAGAACAGCAGTGAAGAAACCAGATCTCCACAGCTCCTGCTAGGTGGATTTACACCTCCAGGCTACTTCATTAGAATCGCCCCAACTACGAACCACAGCACACCCCAAATAGCACATTGCAAAGTCTTAGGATACGCCTGGGGTGGGGCAGTGCAGGTTAAGGGACAAGAGGTAAAGATACACAAGCCCTGTGGTGTGTGTTTAGCCACTTTCGACTACACTTTCCAATCCAACACCAGGACTCCCGCTATGGCTTTGTTTGCCCAAGTTACCAGACAGGACACGAAGTAGTGCTGCCAACCTGTGGCACATTACCGTAACAACAACTTTAAAAACTGTGTTGAAGGGCAATTATCATTCACAAGGCCAAGGGCCTGCGTGTTTGCAGATGAACCTGGCCCTCAGGAAATGTCCTGGGCTATGTAACATGAAATGATTTCAAATCAGGCCCGACTCTCAGGTAGAAATGTTTCAAGACCTCAGTGGTATGCACAGGCTTTTTAAAAAACAGCACATCAAATGAAAAGATGCTCAGCATCTGTCATGATTACAGAATACCAATAGACCTAGACTAGGTGTTCGCTCGCTGCAGTCCTCAAAAAGCATGAAAAGAGGAAGTGCTCAAGAGGGCAGGTGGAATAGGGAACCCTATTATGCTGTCAGAGAAAATGTAAATGGCTAAAATCCAGTATGGAAATCCGAAGGCACGTTCCCTACGGAACTAAAAAGTGGAGCTAGTACAAGACTCAGCAACCCCAATCCAGTTCTTATAACCAGGGAATACCATCAGTGGAATAAAACACTTGCACCCCAATGGTCGTTGTGGTACTCTTTACCATAGCCAAGAGATGCAAACGAATGAAATGTCCAATGAGAGGTGAATGGATCAAGATGTTCTGCTACATAAACTGCCACGACTACCACTCATCCATAGAACAAAATGAACTCATACTATTTGCAGCAACATGGATGGAACAGTAGATGATCTCACTAATTCTGGTAAGTTAGAGACAGAAAGACACATTTCCCGGGATATCACTTATATATGCACTCTAAATATGGATACAAAGGAAGTAGTATACAAAGGAAACATAGATTCACAAATGGAAAAAAGACATGTCCAATTCCCACAGGGGGAAATTGGAGATTGGGGAACGATGAAGTAGGAGGTTGGGATTAACAAAATCATACTCATGTATCAAAAAGTGTTCATCAAGGATGACCCGCTTGAAAGCACAGGGAACGCTACAAAACATTCTTCAATAAACTAACAGGGAAAAGAATATGAAATCCTACAGGTACAGCTACATTTATAACTGCATCAAGTTGCTGTACAACTCAAACAAACACAACATTGTACATAATCTATGCTGAAATAGAAAATGAATATTAAATTACTAAACAAGAAAGGGGCAAGGAATGCCTACTCTATTACACTCAGGCCTCTGTGACGTCAGTTAGTGTCACATCCTTGGAGCGTCAGCAAGCCTGGGTCCCGTGGCTTGAGTATGCTGTTGCTGAGGGATCCAGGGAGGAGGACATGCAACCTGATCAGTGGCCCCTCGGACCTCTATTGCCCATTCGCCTCTGCATAGTCCAAAATCTCCCGATCGAATGCCAACCTCTTACCGGTAAGCAAAGCCTGGTGTACCCAAGTGATGGTAGAACAGCTGAGAGGGAAGAGCTGTGAAGAAACCAGATCTCTACAGCTCCTGCTAGGCGGATTCCCACCTCCAGGCTACTTCATTTGAATCTCCCCACCTGTGAACCACACCAGCGTCCGAATAGCACATTGGAAAGTCTTGGAATATGCCTGGGGTTGGGCAGTGCAGCTCAAGGAACAAGAGGTAAAGATACACAAGCCCTATGGTGTGTGTTTAGCCACGTTTGACTACACTTTCCAATCCAATATGAGGACTCCCGCTATGGCTTTGGTTGCCCAAGTTACCAGACTGGACACGAAGTAGTGCTGCCGCCTTGTGGCACATCCCCGTAACAACAACTGTAAAAACTGTGCTGAAGGGCAATTATCATTCACAAGGCCAAGGGCCTGTGGGTTTGCGAATGAACCCGGCCCTCACGAAATGTCCTGGGCTATGTACCATTAAATGAATGCAAATCAGGCCCGACTCTGAGGCAGAAATGTTTCAAGACTTCAGTGGTAATCACACACTTTTTAAAAAACAGCACATCAAATGAAAAGATGCTCAGTATCTGTCATGATTACAGAATACGAATAAACCTAGACTAGGTGTTCCCTCACTGCAGTCCTCAAAAAGCATAAACAGAGTAAGTGCTCTAGTGGGCCAGTGGAATAGGGAACCCTATGATGCTATTGGAGAAAATGTAAATGGCTAAAAACCAGGATGGAAATCCAAAGGCAAGTTCCCTACTGAACTAAAAAGTGGAGCTAGCACGAGACTCAGCAACCCCAGTCCACTTCGTATAACCAGAGAATACCATCAGTGGAATAAAACACTTGCACCCCAACGGTCATTGTGGTACTCTTTACCATACCCAAGACATGCAAACGAACAAAATGTCCAGCGAGAGATGACTGGATCAAGATGTTCTACTAGCTACACTCCTTCGACTACTGCTGATTCACAGAACACAATGAACTCATACTATTTGCAGCAACATGGATGGAGCAGTAGATGATCTCACTAATTCTGGTAAGTTAGAGACAGAAAGACACATATCCCGGGATGTCACTTATATATGCACTCTAAATACGGATACAAAGGAAGTAGTATACAAAGGAAACATAGATTCACAAATGGAAAAAAGACGTGTCCAATTCCCACAGGGGGAAATTGGAGATTGGGGAACGATGAAGTAGGAGGCTGGGATTAACAAAATCATACTCATGTATCAAAAAGTGTTCATCAAGGACGACCCGCTTGAAAGCACAGGGAATGCTACAAAATATTCTTCAATAAACTAACAGGGAAAAGAATACGAAATCCTACAGGTACAGCTACATTTATAACTGCATCAAATTGCTGTACAACTCAAACAAACAAAACATTGTACATGATCTATGCTGAAATAGAAAATGAATATTAAATTACTAAACAAGAAAGGGGCAAGGAATGCCTACTCTATTACACTCAGGCCTCTGTGACGTCAGTTGGTGTCACATCCCTGGAGCCTCAGCAGGCCTGGGTCCCATGGCTGGAGTATGCTGTTGCTGAGGGATCCAGGGAGGAAGACATGCAACCTGATCAGAGGCCCCTCGGACCTCTATTGCCCTTTCGCCTCTGCATGGTCCAAAATCTCCCGATCGAATGCCACCCTCTTACCGGTAAGCAAAGCCTGGTGTACCCAAGTGATGGTAGAACAGCTGAGAGGGAAGAGCTGTGAAGAAACCAGATCTCCACAGCTCCTGCTAAGTGGATTCCCACCTCCAGGCTACTTCATTAGAATCGCCCCACCTATGAACCACACCACCCTCCGAATAGCACATTGGAAAGTCTTGGGATATGCCTGGGGTAGGGCAGTGCAGCTTAAGGGGCAAGAGGTAAAGGTACACAAGCCCTATGGTGTGTGTTTGGCCACGTTTGACTACACTTTCCAATCCAATACGAGGACTGCCGCTATGGCTTTGGTTGCCCAAGTTACCAGACTGGACACGAAGTAGTGCTGCCGCCTTGTGGCACATTCCCGTAACAACACCTTTAAAAACTGTGCTGAAGGGCAATTATCATTCACAAGGCCAAGGGCCTGCGGGTTTGCAAATGAACCTGGCCCTCAGGAAATGTCCTGGGCTATGTAACATGAAATGATTTCAAATCAGGCCCGACTCTCAGGTAGAAATGTTTCAAGACCTCAGTGGTATTCACAGGCTTTTTAAACAACAGCAAATCAAATGGAAATATGCTCAGGATCTGTCATGATTACAGAATACAAATAAAACTACACTAGGTGTTCCCTCGCTGCAGTCCTCAAAAAGCATAAAAAGAGTAAGTGCTCAAGAGGGCAGGTGGAATAGGGAACCCTATTATGCTGTTGGAGAAAATGTAAATGGCTAAAAACCAGTATGGAAATCCGAAGGCATCTTCCCTACTTAACTAAAAAGTGGAGCTAGCACGAGAATCAGCAACCCCAGTCCAGTTCTTATAACCAGAGAATACCATCAGTGGAATAAAACACTTGCACCCCAACGGTCGTTGTGTTACTCTTTACCATAGCCAAGACATGCAAACGAATGAAATGTCCAGTGAGACATGAATGGATCAAGATGTTCTACTACATACACTCCCTCGACTACAACTCATCCATAGAACAAAATGAACTCATACTATTTGCAGCAATATGGATGAAGCAGTAGATGATCTCACTAATTCTGGTAAGTTAGAGACAGAAAGACACATATCCCAGGATGTCACTTATATATGCACTCTAAATAAGGATACAAAGAAGTAGTATACAAAGGAAACATAGATTCACAAATGGAAAAAAGACATGTACAATTCTCACAGGGGGAAATTGGAGATCGGGGAACGATGAAGTAGGAGGTTGGGATTAACAAAATCATACTCATGTATCAAAAAGTGTTCACCAAGGACGACCCGCTTGAAAGCACAGGGAACGCTACAAAACATTCTTCAATAAACAAACAGGGAAAAGAATACGAAATCCTACAGGTACAGCTACATTTATAACTGCATCAATTTGCTGTACAACTCAAACGAACGCAACATTGTACATAATCTATGCTGAAATAGAAAATGAATATTAAATTAGTAAACAAGAAAGGGGCAAGGAATGCCTACACTATTACACTCAGGCCTCTGTGACGTCAGTCGGTGTCACATCCTTGGAGCGTCAGCAGGCCTGGGTCCCGTGGCTGGAGTATGCTGTTGCTGAGGGATCCAGGGAGGAGGACGTGCCACCTGATCAGGGGCCCCTCGGACCTCTATTGCCCATTCTCCTCTGCATGGTCCAAAATTTCCCGATCGAATGCCACCCTCTTACAGGTAAGCAAAGCCTGGTGTACACAAGTGATGGTAGAACAGCTGAGAGGGAAGAGCTGTGAAGAAACCAGATCTCCACAGCTCCTGCTAGGCGGATTCCCACATCCAGGCTACTTCATTAGAATCGCCCCACCTACGAACCACACCACCCTCCGAATAGCACATTGGAAAGTCTTGGGATATGCCTGGGGTGGGGTAGTGCAGCTTAAGGGGCAAGAGGTAAAGATACACAAGCACTATGGTGTGTGTTTAGCCATGTTGGACTACACTTTCCAATCCAACACGAAGACTCCCTCTATGGCTTTGGTTGCCCAAGTTACCAGACTGGAAACGAAGTAGTGCTGCCGCCTTGTGGCACATTCCCGTAACAACAACTTTAAAAACTGTGCTGAAGGGCAATTATCATTCACAAGGCCAAGGGCCTGTGGGTTTGCGAATGAACCCGGCCCTCACGAAATGTCCTGGGCTATGTACCATTAAATGAATGCAAATCAGGCCCGACTCTGAGGCAGAAATGTTTCAAGACTTCAGTGGTACTCACACACATTTTAAAAAACAGCACATCAAATGAATAGATGCTCAGCATCTGTCATGATTACAGAATACGAATAAACCTAACTAGGTGTTCCCTCAATGCAGTCCTCAAAAAGCATAAAAAGAGTAAGTGCTCAAAAGGGCCAGTGGAATAGGGAACCCTATGATGCTATTGGAGAAAATGTAAATGGCTAAAAACCAGGATGGAAATCCAAAGGCAAGTTCCCTACTGAACTAAAAAGTGGAGCTAGCACGAGGCTCAGCAACCCCAGTCCACTTCGTATAACCAGAGAATACCATCAGTGGAATAAAACACTTGCACCCCAACCGTCATTGTGGTACTCTTTACCATACCCAAGACATGCAAACGAACAAAATGTCCAGCGAGAGATGACTGGATCAAGATGTTCTACTAGCTACACTCCTTCGACTATTGCTGATTCACAGAACACAATGAACTCATACTGTTTGCAGCAACATGGATGGAGCAGTAGATGATCTCACTAATTCTGGTAAGTTAGAGACAGAAAGACACATATCCCGGGATGTCACTTATATATGCACTCTAAATACGGATACAAAGGAAGTAGTATACAAAGGAAACATAGATTCACAAATGGAAAAAAGACGTGTCCAATTCCCCCAGGGGGAAATTGGAGATTGGGGAACGATGAAGTAGGAGGCTGGGATTAACAAAATCATACTCATGTATCAAAAAGTGTTCATCAAGGATGACCCTCTTGAAAGCACAGGGAACGCTACAAAACATTCTTCAATAAACTAATAGGGAAAAGAATACGAAATCCTACAGGTACAGCTACATTTATAACTGCATCAAGTTGCTGTACAACTCAAACAAACAAAACATTGTACATAAACTATGCTGAAATAGAAAATGAATATTAAATTACTAAACAAGAAAGGGGCAAGGAATGCCTACTCTATTACACTCAGGCCTCTGTGACGTCAGTTGGTGTCACATCCTTGGAGCGTCAGCAGGCCGGGGTCCCGTGGCTTGAGTACGCTGTTGCTGAGGGATCCAGGGAGGAGGACATGCAACCTGATCAGCGGCCCCTCGGACCTCTATTGCCCATTCGCCTCTGCATGGTCCAAAATTTCCCGATCGAATGCCACCCTCTTACCGGTAAGCAAAGCCTGGTGTACCCAAGTGATGGTAGAACAGCTGAGAGGGAAGAGCTGTGAAGAAACCAGATCTCCACAGCTCGTGCTAGGCGGATTCCCACCTCCAGGCTACTTCAATAGAATCGCCCCACCTACGAACCACACCACCCTCCGAATAGCACATTGGAAAGTCTTGGGATATGCCTGGGGTTGGGCAGTGCAGCTTAAGGGGCAAGAGGTAAAGATACACAAGCCCTATGGTGTGTGTTTAGCCACGTTTGACTACACTTTCCAATCCAATACGAGGACTCCCGCTATGGCTTTGGTTGCCCAAGTTACCAGACAGGACACGAAGTAGTGCTGCCAACCTGTGGCACATTACCGTAACAACAACTTTAAAAACTGTGTTGAAGGGCAATTATCATTCACAAGGCCAAGGGCCTGCGTGTTTGCAGATGAACCTGGCCCTCAGGAAATGTCCTGGGCTATGTAACATGAAATGATTTCAAATCAGGCCCGACTCTCAGGTAGAAATGTTTCAAGACCTCAGTGGTATGCACAGGCTTTTTAAAAAACAGCACATCAAATGAAAAGATGCTCAGCATCTGTCATGATTACAGAATACCAATAGACCTAGACTAGGTGTTCGCTCGCTGCAGTCCTCAAAAAGCATGAAAAGAGGAAGTGCTCAAGAGGGCAGGTGGAATAGGGAACCCTATTATGCTGTCAGAGAAAATGTAAATGGCTAAAATCCAGTATGGAAATCCGAAGGCACGTTCCCTACGGAACTAAAAAGTGGAGCTAGTACAAGACTCAGCAACCCCAATCCAGTTCTTATAACCAGGGAATACCATCAGTGGAATAAAACACTTGCACCCCAATGGTCGTTGTGGTACTCTTTACCATAGCCAAGAGATGCAAACGAATGAAATGTCCAATGAGAGGTGAATGGATCAAGATGTTCTGCTACATAAACTGCCACGACTACCACTCATCCATAGAACAAAATGAACTCATACTATTTGCAGCAACATGGATGGAACAGTAGATGATCTCACTAATTCTGGTAAGTTAGAGACAGAAAGACACATTTCCCGGGATATCACTTATATATGCACTCTAAATATGGATACAAAGGAAGTAGTATACAAAGGAAACATAGATTCACAAATGGAAAAAAGACATGTCCAATTCCCACAGGGGGAAATTGGAGATTGGGGAACGATGAAGTAGGAGGTTGGGATTAACAAAATCATACTCATGTATCAAAAAGTGTTCATCAAGGATGACCCGCTTGAAAGCACAGGGAACGCTACAAAACATTCTTCAATAAACTAACAGGGAAAAGAATATGAAATCCTACAGGTACAGCTACATTTATAACTGCATCAAGTTGCTGTACAACTCAAACAAACACAACATTGTACATAATCTATGCTGAAATAGAAAATGAATATTAAATTACTAAACAAGAAAGGGGCAAGGAATGCCTACTCTATTACACTCAGGCCTCTGTGACGTCAGTTAGTGTCACATCCTTGGAGCGTCAGCAAGCCTGGGTCCCGTGGCTTGAGTATGCTGTTGCTGAGGGATCCAGGGAGGAGGACATGCAACCTGATCAGTGGCCCCTCGGACCTCTATTGCCCATTCGCCTCTGCATAGTCCAAAATCTCCCGATCGAATGCCAACCTCTTACCGGTAAGCAAAGCCTGGTGTACCCAAGTGATGGTAGAACAGCTGAGAGGGAAGAGCTGTGAAGAAACCAGATCTCTACAGCTCCTGCTAGGCGGATTCCCACCTCCAGGCTACTTCATTTGAATCTCCCCACCTGTGAACCACACCAGCGTCCGAATAGCACATTGGAAAGTCTTGGAATATGCCTGGGGTTGGGCAGTGCAGCTCAAGGAACAAGAGGTAAAGATACACAAGCCCTATGGTGTGTGTTTAGCCACGTTTGACTACACTTTCCAATCCAATATGAGGACTCCCGCTATGGCTTTGGTTGCCCAAGTTACCAGACTGGACACGAAGTAGTGCTGCCGCCTTGTGGCACATCCCCGTAACAACAACTGTAAAAACTGTGCTGAAGGGCAATTATCATTCACAAGGCCAAGGGCCTGTGGGTTTGCGAATGAACCCGGCCCTCACGAAATGTCCTGGGCTATGTACCATTAAATGAATGCAAATCAGGCCCGACTCTGAGGCAGAAATGTTTCAAGACTTCAGTGGTAATCACACACTTTTTAAAAAACAGCACATCAAATGAAAAGATGCTCAGTATCTGTCATGATTACAGAATACGAATAAACCTAGACTAGGTGTTCCCTCACTGCAGTCCTCAAAAAGCATAAACAGAGTAAGTGCTCTAGTGGGCCAGTGGAATAGGGAACCCTATGATGCTATTGGAGAAAATGTAAATGGCTAAAAACCAGGATGGAAATCCAAAGGCAAGTTCCCTACTGAACTAAAAAGTGGAGCTAGCACGAGACTCAGCAACCCCAGTCCACTTCGTATAACCAGAGAATACCATCAGTGGAATAAAACACTTGCACCCCAACGGTCATTGTGGTACTCTTTACCATACCCAAGACATGCAAACGAACAAAATGTCCAGCGAGAGATGACTGGATCAAGATGTTCTACTAGCTACACTCCTTCGACTACTGCTGATTCACAGAACACAATGAACTCATACTATTTGCAGCAACATGGATGGAGCAGTAGATGATCTCACTAATTCTGGTAAGTTAGAGACAGAAAGACACATATCCCGGGATGTCACTTATATATGCACTCTAAATACGGATACAAAGGAAGTAGTATACAAAGGAAACATAGATTCACAAATGGAAAAAAGACGTGTCCAATTCCCACAGGGGGAAATTGGAGATTGGGGAACGATGAAGTAGGAGGCTGGGATTAACAAAATCATACTCATGTATCAAAAAGTGTTCATCAAGGACGACCCGCTTGAAAGCACAGGGAATGCTACAAAATATTCTTCAATAAACTAACAGGGAAAAGAATACGAAATCCTACAGGTACAGCTACATTTATAACTGCATCAAATTGCTGTACAACTCAAACAAACAAAACATTGTACATGATCTATGCTGAAATAGAAAATGAATATTAAATTACTAAACAAGAAAGGGGCAAGGAATGCCTACTCTATTACACTCAGGCCTCTGTGACGTCAGTTGGTGTCACATCCCTGGAGCCTCAGCAGGCCTGGGTCCCATGGCTGGAGTATGCTGTTGCTGAGGGATCCAGGGAGGAAGACATGCAACCTGATCAGAGGCCCCTCGGACCTCTATTGCCCTTTCGCCTCTGCATGGTCCAAAATCTCCCGATCGAATGCCACCCTCTTACCGGTAAGCAAAGCCTGGTGTACCCAAGTGATGGTAGAACAGCTGAGAGGGAAGAGCTGTGAAGAAACCAGATCTCCACAGCTCCTGCTAAGTGGATTCCCACCTCCAGGCTACTTCATTAGAATCGCCCCACCTATGAACCACACCACCCTCCGAATAGCACATTGGAAAGTCTTGGGATATGCCTGGGGTAGGGCAGTGCAGCTTAAGGGGCAAGAGGTAAAGGTACACAAGCCCTATGGTGTGTGTTTGGCCACGTTTGACTACACTTTCCAATCCAATACGAGGACTGCCGCTATGGCTTTGGTTGCCCAAGTTACCAGACTGGACACGAAGTAGTGCTGCCGCCTTGTGGCACATTCCCGTAACAACACCTTTAAAAACTGTGCTGAAGGGCAATTATCATTCACAAGGCCAAGGGCCTGCGGGTTTGCAAATGAACCTGGCCCTCAGGAAATGTCCTGGGCTATGTAACATGAAATGATTTCAAATCAGGCCCGACTCTCAGGTAGAAATGTTTCAAGACCTCAGTGGTATTCACAGGCTTTTTAAACAACAGCAAATCAAATGGAAATATGCTCAGGATCTGTCATGATTACAGAATACAAATAAAACTACACTAGGTGTTCCCTCGCTGCAGTCCTCAAAAAGCATAAAAAGAGTAAGTGCTCAAGAGGGCAGGTGGAATAGGGAACCCTATTATGCTGTTGGAGAAAATGTAAATGGCTAAAAACCAGTATGGAAATCCGAAGGCATCTTCCCTACTTAACTAAAAAGTGGAGCTAGCACGAGAATCAGCAACCCCAGTCCAGTTCTTATAACCAGAGAATACCATCAGTGGAATAAAACACTTGCACCCCAACGGTCGTTGTGTTACTCTTTACCATAGCCAAGACATGCAAACGAATGAAATGTCCAGTGAGACATGAATGGATCAAGATGTTCTACTACATACACTCCCTCGACTACAACTCATCCATAGAACAAAATGAACTCATACTATTTGCAGCAATATGGATGAAGCAGTAGATGATCTCACTAATTCTGGTAAGTTAGAGACAGAAAGACACATATCCCAGGATGTCACTTATATATGCACTCTAAATAAGGATACAAAGAAGTAGTATACAAAGGAAACATAGATTCACAAATGGAAAAAAGACATGTACAATTCTCACAGGGGGAAATTGGAGATCGGGGAACGATGAAGTAGGAGGTTGGGATTAACAAAATCATACTCATGTATCAAAAAGTGTTCACCAAGGACGACCCGCTTGAAAGCACAGGGAACGCTACAAAACATTCTTCAATAAACAAACAGGGAAAAGAATACGAAATCCTACAGGTACAGCTACATTTATAACTGCATCAATTTGCTGTACAACTCAAACGAACGCAACATTGTACATAATCTATGCTGAAATAGAAAATGAATATTAAATTAGTAAACAAGAAAGGGGCAAGGAATGCCTACACTATTACACTCAGGCCTCTGTGACGTCAGTCGGTGTCACATCCTTGGAGCGTCAGCAGGCCTGGGTCCCGTGGCTGGAGTATGCTGTTGCTGAGGGATCCAGGGAGGAGGACGTGCCACCTGATCAGGGGCCCCTCGGACCTCTATTGCCCATTCTCCTCTGCATGGTCCAAAATTTCCCGATCGAATGCCACCCTCTTACAGGTAAGCAAAGCCTGGTGTACACAAGTGATGGTAGAACAGCTGAGAGGGAAGAGCTGTGAAGAAACCAGATCTCCACAGCTCCTGCTAGGCGGATTCCCACATCCAGGCTACTTCATTAGAATCGCCCCACCTACGAACCACACCACCCTCCGAATAGCACATTGGAAAGTCTTGGGATATGCCTGGGGTGGGGTAGTGCAGCTTAAGGGGCAAGAGGTAAAGATACACAAGCACTATGGTGTGTGTTTAGCCATGTTGGACTACACTTTCCAATCCAACACGAAGACTCCCTCTATGGCTTTGGTTGCCCAAGTTACCAGACTGGAAACGAAGTAGTGCTGCCGCCTTGTGGCACATTCCCGTAACAACAACTTTAAAAACTGTGCTGAAGGGCAATTATCATTCACAAGGCCAAGGGCCTGTGGGTTTGCGAATGAACCCGGCCCTCACGAAATGTCCTGGGCTATGTACCATTAAATGAATGCAAATCAGGCCCGACTCTGAGGCAGAAATGTTTCAAGACTTCAGTGGTACTCACACACATTTTAAAAAACAGCACATCAAATGAATAGATGCTCAGCATCTGTCATGATTACAGAATACGAATAAACCTAACTAGGTGTTCCCTCAATGCAGTCCTCAAAAAGCATAAAAAGAGTAAGTGCTCAAAAGGGCCAGTGGAATAGGGAACCCTATGATGCTATTGGAGAAAATGTAAATGGCTAAAAACCAGGATGGAAATCCAAAGGCAAGTTCCCTACTGAACTAAAAAGTGGAGCTAGCACGAGGCTCAGCAACCCCAGTCCACTTCGTATAACCAGAGAATACCATCAGTGGAATAAAACACTTGCACCCCAACCGTCATTGTGGTACTCTTTACCATACCCAAGACATGCAAACGAACAAAATGTCCAGCGAGAGATGACTGGATCAAGATGTTCTACTAGCTACACTCCTTCGACTATTGCTGATTCACAGAACACAATGAACTCATACTGTTTGCAGCAACATGGATGGAGCAGTAGATGATCTCACTAATTCTGGTAAGTTAGAGACAGAAAGACACATATCCCGGGATGTCACTTATATATGCACTCTAAATACGGATACAAAGGAAGTAGTATACAAAGGAAACATAGATTCACAAATGGAAAAAAGACGTGTCCAATTCCCCCAGGGGGAAATTGGAGATTGGGGAACGATGAAGTAGGAGGCTGGGATTAACAAAATCATACTCATGTATCAAAAAGTGTTCATCAAGGATGACCCTCTTGAAAGCACAGGGAACGCTACAAAACATTCTTCAATAAACTAATAGGGAAAAGAATACGAAATCCTACAGGTACAGCTACATTTATAACTGCATCAAGTTGCTGTACAACTCAAACAAACAAAACATTGTACATAAACTATGCTGAAATAGAAAATGAATATTAAATTACTAAACAAGAAAGGGGCAAGGAATGCCTACTCTATTACACTCAGGCCTCTGTGACGTCAGTTGGTGTCACATCCTTGGAGCGTCAGCAGGCCGGGGTCCCGTGGCTTGAGTACGCTGTTGCTGAGGGATCCAGGGAGGAGGACATGCAACCTGATCAGCGGCCCCTCGGACCTCTATTGCCCATTCGCCTCTGCATGGTCCAAAATTTCCCGATCGAATGCCACCCTCTTACCGGTAAGCAAAGCCTGGTGTACCCAAGTGATGGTAGAACAGCTGAGAGGGAAGAGCTGTGAAGAAACCAGATCTCCACAGCTCGTGCTAGGCGGATTCCCACCTCCAGGCTACTTCAATAGAATCGCCCCACCTACGAACCACACCACCCTCCGAATAGCACATTGGAAAGTCTTGGGATATGCCTGGGGTTGGGCAGTGCAGCTTAAGGGGCAAGAGGTAAAGATACACAAGCCCTATGGTGTGTGTTTAGCCACGTTTGACTACACTTTCCAATCCAATACGAGGACTCCCGCTATGGCTTTGGTTGCCCAAGTTACCAGACAGGACACGAAGTAGTGCTGCCGCCTTGTGGCACATTCCCGTAACAACACCTTTAAAAACTGTGCTGAAGGGCAATTATCATTCACAAGGCCAAGGGCCTGCGGGTTTGCAAATGAACCTGGCCCTCAGGAAATGTCCTGGGCTATGTAACATGAAATGATTTCAAATCAGGCCCGACTCTCAGGTAGAAATGTTTCAAGACCTCAGTGGTATGCACAGGCTTTTTAAAAAACAGCACATCAAATGAAAAGATGCTCAGGATCTGTCATGATTACAGAATACCAATAGACCTAGACTAGGTGTTCGCTCGCTGCAGTCCTCAAAAAGCATGAAAAGAGTAAGTGCTCAAGAGTGCAGGTGGAATAGGGAACTCTATTATGCTGTGGGAGACAATGTAAATGGCTAAAATCCAGTATGGAAATCCGAAGGCACGTTCCCTACTGAACTAAAAACTGGAGCTAGTACAAGACTCAGCAACCCCAATCCAGTTCTTATAACCAGTGAATACCATCAGTGGAATAAAACACTTGCACCCCAACGATCGTTGTGGTACTCTTTACCATAGCCAAGTCATGCAAATGAATGAAATGTCCAATGAGAGATGAATGGATCAAGATATTCTGCTACATACACTCCCTCGACTACCACTCATCCATAGAACAAAATGAACTCATACTATTTGCAGCAACATGGTTGGAGCAGTAGATGATCTCACTAATTCTGGTAAGTTAGAGACAGAAAGACACATATCCCAGGATATCACTTACATGTGCACTATAAATACGAATACAAAGGAAGTAGTTAGTATACAAAGGAAACATAGATTCACAAATGGAAAAAAGACGTGTCCAATTCCCACAGGGGGAAATTGGAGATTGGGGAACGATGAAGTAGGAGGTTGGGATTAACAAAATCATACTCATGTATCAAAAAGTGTTCATCAAGGACGACCCGCTTGAAAGCACGGGGAACGCTACAAAATATGCTTCAATAAACTAACAGGGAAAAGAATACGAAATCCTTCAGGCACAGCTACATTTATAACTGCATCAAGTTGCTGTACAACTCAAACAAACACAACATTGTACATAATCTATGCTGAAATAGAAAATGAATATTAAATTACTAAACAAGAAAGGGGCAAGAAATGCCTACTCTATTACACTCAGGCCTCTCGGACGTCACCTGGTGTCACATCCTTGGAACCTCAGCAGGCCTGAGTCCCGTGGCTGGAGTATGCTGTTGCTGAGGGATCCAGGGAGGAGGACGTGCAACCTGATCAGCGTTCCCTCATACCTCTATTGCCCATTCTCCTCTGCATGGTCCAAAATCTCCCAATCGAATGCCACCCTCTTACAGGTAAGCAAAGCCTGGTGTACCCAAGTGATGGTAGAACAGCTGAGAGGGAAGAGCTGTGAAGAAACCAGATCTCCACAGCTCCTGCTAGGTGGGTTCCCACCTCCAGCCTACTTCATTAGAATCACCCCATATACGAACCACACCACCCTCCGAATAGCATATTGGAAAGTCTTCGGATATGCCTGGGGTGGAGCAGTGCAGGTTAAGGGGCAAGAGATAAAGATACACAAGCCCTATGATGTGTGTTTAGCCAGGGTTGACTACACGATCCATTCCAACACGAGGAGTCCCGCTATGGCTTTGGTTGCCCAAGTTACCAGACTGGACACGAAGTAGTGCTGCCGCCTTGTGGCACATTCCCGTAACAACAACTATAAAACTGTGCTGAAGGGAAATTATCATTCACAAGGCCAAAGGCCTGCGGGTTTGCAAATGAACCTGGCCCTCAGGAAATGTCCTGGGCTATGTAACATGAAATGATTTCGAATCAGGCCCGACTCTCAGGCAGAACTGTTTCAAGACCTCAGTGGTATTCACAGGCTTTTTAAAAAACAGCACATCAAAGGTAAAGATGCTCACGATCTGTCATGATTACAGAATACAATTAAACCTACACTAGGTGTTCGCTCGCTGCACTCCTCCAAAAGCCTAAAAAGAGTAAATGCTCACGAGGGCAGGTGGAATAGGGAACCCTATTATGCTGTTGGAGAAAATGTAAAAGGCTAAAAACCAGTATGGAAATCCGAAGGCAAGTTCCCTACTGAACTAAAAAGTGGAGCTAGCACAAGACTCAGCAAACACAATCCAGTTCTTATAACCAGAGAATACCATCAGTGGAATAAAACACTTGCACCCCAACGGTCGTTGTGGTACTCTTTACCATAGCCAAGACATGCAAACGAACGAAATGTCCAGTGAGAGATGAATGGATTAAGATGTTCTGCTACATACACTCCCTCGACTACAACTCATCCATAGAACAAAATAAACTCATACTATTTGCAGCAACATGGATGGAGCAGTAGATGATCTCACTAAGTCTGGTAAGTTAGAGACAGAAAGACACATATCCCGGGATATCACTTATATATGCACTCTAAAAAGGGATACAAAGGAAGTAGTATACAAAGGAAACATAGATTCACAAATGGAAAAAAGACATGTCCAATTCCCACAGGGGGAGATTGGAGATTGGGGAACGATGAAGTAGGAGGTTGGGATTAACAAAATCATACTCATGTATCAAAAAGTGTTCATCAACGACGACCCGCTTGAAAGCACAGGGAACGCTACAAAACATTCTTCAATAAACTAACAGGGAAAAGAATATGAAATCCTACAGGTACAGCTACATTTATAACTGCATCAAGTTGCTGTACAACTCAAACAAACACAACATTGTACATAATCTATGCTGAAATAGAAAATGAATATTAAATTACTAAACAAGAAAGGGGCAAGGAATGCCTACTCTATTACACTCAGGCCTCTGTGACGTCAGTTGGTGTCACATCCTTCGAGCGTCAGCAGGCCTGGGTCCCGTGGCTTGAGTATGCGGTTGCTGAGGGATCCAGGGAGGAGGACATGCAACCTAATCAGCGGCCCCTCGGACCTCTATTGCCCATTCTCCTCTGCATGGTCCAAAATTTCCCGATCGAATGCCACCCTCTTACAAGTAAGCAAAGCCTGGTGTACCCAAGTGATGGGAGAACAGCTGAGAGGGAAGAGCTGTGAAGAAACCAGATCTCCACAGCTCCTGCTAGGTGGATTTACCCCTCCAGGCTACTTCATTAGAATCGCCCCACTTGTGAACCACACCACCGTCCGAATAGCACATTGCAAAGTCTTAGGATACGCCTGGGGTGGGGCAGTGCAGTTTAAGGGGCAAGAGGTAAAGATACACAAGCCCTATGGTGTGTGTTTAGCCACGTTTGACTACACTTTCCAATCCAATACGAGGACTCCCGCTATGGCTTTGGTTGCCCAAGTTACCAGACTGGACAGGAAGTAGTGCTGCCAACTTGTGGCACATTCCCATAACAACACCTTTAAAAACTGTGCTGAAGGGCAGTTATCATTCACAAGGCAAAGGGTCTGCGGGATTGCAAATGAACCTGGCCCTCAGGAAATGTCCTGGGCTATGTAACATGAAATGATTTCAAATCAGGCCCGACTCTCAGGTAGAAATGTTTCAAGACCTCAGTGGTATTCACAGGCTTTTTAAACAACAGCAAATAAAATGAAAATATGCTCAGGATCTGTCATGATTACAGAATACAAATAAAACTACACTAGGTGTTCCCTCGCTGCAGTCCTCAAAAAGCATAAAAAGAGTAAGTGCTCAAGAGGGCAGGTGGAATAGGGAACCCTATTATGCTGTTGGAGAAATTGTAAATGGCTAAAAACCAGTATGGATATCCGAAGGCAACTTCCCTACTTAACTAAAAAGTGGAGCTAGCACGAGACTCACCAACCCCAGTCCAGTTCTTATAACCAGAGAATACCATCAAGGGAATCAAACACTTGCCCCCCAACCATCGTTATGGTACTCTTTACCATAGCCAAGACATGCAAATGAATGAAATGTCCAGTGAGAGATGAATGGATCAAGATGTTCTGCTACATACACTCCATCGACGACAACTCATCCATAGAACAAAATGAACTCATACTATTTGCAGCAATATGGATGAAGCAGTAGATGATCTCACTAATTCTGGTAAGTTAGAGACAGAAAGACACATATCCGAGGATGTCACTTATATATGCACTCTAAATAAGGATACAAAGAAGTAGTATACAAAGGAAACATAGATTCACAAATGGAAAAAAGACATGTACAATTCTCACAGGGGGAAATTGGAGATCGGGGAACGATGAAGTAGGAGGCTGGGATTAACAAAATCATACTCATGTATCAAAAAGTGTTTATCAAGGACGACCCTCTTGAAAGCACAGGGAACGCTACAAAACATTCTTCAATAAACTAACAGGGAAAACAGTACGAAATCCTACAGGTACAGCTACATTTATAACTGCATCAAGTTGCTGTACAACTCAAACAAACAAAACATTGTACATGATCTATGCTGAAATAGAAGATAAATATTAAATTACTAAACAAGAAAGGGGCAAGGAATGCCTACTCTATTACACTCAGGCCTCTGTGACGTCAGTTGGTGTCACATCCCTGGAGCCACAGCAGGCCTGGGCCCATGGCTGCAGTATGCTGTTGCTGAGGGATCCAGGGAGGAAGACGTTCAACCTGATCAGTGGCCCCTCGGACCTCTATTGCCCATTCGCCTCTGCATGGTCCAAAATCTCCCGATCGAATGCCACCCTCTTACAGGTAAGCAAAGCCTGGTGTACCCAAGTGATGGTAGAACAGCTGAGAGGGAAGAGCTGTGAAGAAACCAGATCTCCACAGCTCCTGCTAGGCGGATTCCCACCTCCAGGCTACTTCAATAGAATCGCCCCACCTGCGAACCACACCACCCTCCGAATAGCACATTGGAAAGTCTTGGGATATGCCTGGGGTTGGGCAGTGCAGCTTAAGGGGCAAGAGGTAAAGATACACAAGACCTATGGTGTGTGTTTAGCCACGTTTGAATACACTTTCCAATCCAATACGAGGACTCCCGCTATGGCTTTGGTTGCCCAAGTTACCAGACTGGACACGAAGTAGTGCTGCCGCCTTGTGGCACATTCCCGTAACAACACCTTTAAAAACTGTGCTGAAGGGCAATTATCATTCACAAGGCCAAGGGCCTGCGGGTTTGCAAATGAACCCGGCCCTCAAGAAATGTCCTGGGCTATGTAACATGAAATGATTTCAAGTCAGGCCCAACTCTCAGGCAGAAATGTTTCAAGACCTCAGTGGTATTCACAGGCTTTTTAAAAAACAGCACATGAAATGAAAAGATGCTGAGGATCTGTCATGATTAGAGAATACCAATAGACCTAGACTACGTGTTCGCTCGCTGCAGTCCTCAAAAAGCATAAAAAGAGTAAGTGCTCAAGAGGGCAGGTGGAATAGGGAACCCTATTATGCTGTGGGAGACAATGTAAATGGCTACAAACCAGTATAGAAATCCGAAGGCAAGTTCCCTACTGAACTAAAAAGTGGAGCTAGCACAAGACTCAGCAACCCCAATCCAGTTCTTACAACCAGAGAATACCATCAGTGGAATAAAACACTTGCACCCTAACGATCGTTGTGGTACTCTTTACCATAGCCAAGACATGCAAATGAATGAAATGTCCAATGAGAGATGAATGGATCAAGATATTCTGCTACATACACTCCCTCGACTACCACTCATCCATAGAACAAAATGAACTCATACTATTTGCAGCAACATGGATGGAGCAGTAGATGATCTCACTAATTCTGGTAAGTTAGAGACAGAAAGACACATATCCCAGGATATCACTTACATGTGCACTCTAAATACGGATACAAAGGAAGTAGTATACAAAGGAAACATAGATTCACAAATGGAAAAAAGACGTGTCCAATTCCCCCAGGGGGAAATTGGAGATTGGGGAACGATGAAGTAGGAGGCTGGGATTAACAAAATCATACTCATGTATCAAAAAGTGTTCATCAAGGATGACCCTCTTGAAAGCACAGGGAACGCTACAAAACATTCTTCAATAAACTAATAGGGAAAAGAATACGAAATCCTACAGGTACAGCTACATTTATAACTGCATCAAGTTGCTGTACAACTCAAACAAACAAAACATTGTACATAAACTATGCTGAAATAGAAAATGAATATTAAATTACTAAACAAGAAAGGGGCAAGGAATGCCTACTCTATTACACTCAGGCCTCTGTGACGTCAGTTGGTGTCACATCCTTGGAGCGTCAGCAGGCCGGGGTCCCGTGGCTTGAGTACGC
Source organism: Mesoplodon mirus (assembly GCF_964341445.2). Taxonomy (NCBI): domain Eukaryota; kingdom Metazoa; phylum Chordata; class Mammalia; order Artiodactyla; family Ziphiidae; genus Mesoplodon; species Mesoplodon mirus. The sequence continues at coordinate 42,885,894 of NC_138988.1, read as the reverse complement.
TGTTGCTGAGGGATCCAGGGAGGAGGACATGCAACCTGATCAGCGGCCCCTCGGACCTCTATTGCCCATTCGCCTCTGCATGGTCCAAAATTTCCCGATCGAATGCCACCCTCTTACCGGTAAGCAAAGCCTGGTGTACCCAAGTGATGGTAGAACAGCTGAGAGGGAAGAGCTGTGAAGAAACCAGATCTCCACAGCTCGTGCTAGGCGGATTCCCACCTCCAGGCTACTTCAATAGAATCGCCCCACCTACGAACCACACCACCCTCCGAATAGCACATTGGAAAGTCTTGGGATATGCCTGGGGTTGGGCAGTGCAGCTTAAGGGGCAAGAGGTAAAGATACACAAGCCCTATGGTGTGTGTTTAGCCACGTTTGACTACACTTTCCAATCCAATACGAGGACTCCCGCTATGGCTTTGGTTGCCCAAGTTACCAGACAGGACACGAAGTAGTGCTGCCGCCTTGTGGCACATTCCCGTAACAACACCTTTAAAAACTGTGCTGAAGGGCAATTATCATTCACAAGGCCAAGGGCCTGCGGGTTTGCAAATGAACCTGGCCCTCAGGAAATGTCCTGGGCTATGTAACATGAAATGATTTCAAATCAGGCCCGACTCTCAGGTAGAAATGTTTCAAGACCTCAGTGGTATGCACAGGCTTTTTAAAAAACAGCACATCAAATGAAAAGATGCTCAGGATCTGTCATGATTACAGAATACCAATAGACCTAGACTAGGTGTTCGCTCGCTGCAGTCCTCAAAAAGCATGAAAAGAGTAAGTGCTCAAGAGTGCAGGTGGAATAGGGAACTCTATTATGCTGTGGGAGACAATGTAAATGGCTAAAATCCAGTATGGAAATCCGAAGGCACGTTCCCTACTGAACTAAAAACTGGAGCTAGTACAAGACTCAGCAACCCCAATCCAGTTCTTATAACCAGTGAATACCATCAGTGGAATAAAACACTTGCACCCCAACGATCGTTGTGGTACTCTTTACCATAGCCAAGTCATGCAAATGAATGAAATGTCCAATGAGAGATGAATGGATCAAGATATTCTGCTACATACACTCCCTCGACTACCACTCATCCATAGAACAAAATGAACTCATACTATTTGCAGCAACATGGTTGGAGCAGTAGATGATCTCACTAATTCTGGTAAGTTAGAGACAGAAAGACACATATCCCAGGATATCACTTACATGTGCACTATAAATACGAATACAAAGGAAGTAGTTAGTATACAAAGGAAACATAGATTCACAAATGGAAAAAAGACGTGTCCAATTCCCACAGGGGGAAATTGGAGATTGGGGAACGATGAAGTAGGAGGTTGGGATTAACAAAATCATACTCATGTATCAAAAAGTGTTCATCAAGGACGACCCGCTTGAAAGCACGGGGAACGCTACAAAATATGCTTCAATAAACTAACAGGGAAAAGAATACGAAATCCTTCAGGCACAGCTACATTTATAACTGCATCAAGTTGCTGTACAACTCAAACAAACACAACATTGTACATAATCTATGCTGAAATAGAAAATGAATATTAAATTACTAAACAAGAAAGGGGCAAGAAATGCCTACTCTATTACACTCAGGCCTCTCGGACGTCACCTGGTGTCACATCCTTGGAACCTCAGCAGGCCTGAGTCCCGTGGCTGGAGTATGCTGTTGCTGAGGGATCCAGGGAGGAGGACGTGCAACCTGATCAGCGTTCCCTCATACCTCTATTGCCCATTCTCCTCTGCATGGTCCAAAATCTCCCAATCGAATGCCACCCTCTTACAGGTAAGCAAAGCCTGGTGTACCCAAGTGATGGTAGAACAGCTGAGAGGGAAGAGCTGTGAAGAAACCAGATCTCCACAGCTCCTGCTAGGTGGGTTCCCACCTCCAGCCTACTTCATTAGAATCACCCCATATACGAACCACACCACCCTCCGAATAGCATATTGGAAAGTCTTCGGATATGCCTGGGGTGGAGCAGTGCAGGTTAAGGGGCAAGAGATAAAGATACACAAGCCCTATGATGTGTGTTTAGCCAGGGTTGACTACACGATCCATTCCAACACGAGGAGTCCCGCTATGGCTTTGGTTGCCCAAGTTACCAGACTGGACACGAAGTAGTGCTGCCGCCTTGTGGCACATTCCCGTAACAACAACTATAAAACTGTGCTGAAGGGAAATTATCATTCACAAGGCCAAAGGCCTGCGGGTTTGCAAATGAACCTGGCCCTCAGGAAATGTCCTGGGCTATGTAACATGAAATGATTTCGAATCAGGCCCGACTCTCAGGCAGAACTGTTTCAAGACCTCAGTGGTATTCACAGGCTTTTTAAAAAACAGCACATCAAAGGTAAAGATGCTCACGATCTGTCATGATTACAGAATACAATTAAACCTACACTAGGTGTTCGCTCGCTGCACTCCTCCAAAAGCCTAAAAAGAGTAAATGCTCACGAGGGCAGGTGGAATAGGGAACCCTATTATGCTGTTGGAGAAAATGTAAAAGGCTAAAAACCAGTATGGAAATCCGAAGGCAAGTTCCCTACTGAACTAAAAAGTGGAGCTAGCACAAGACTCAGCAAACACAATCCAGTTCTTATAACCAGAGAATACCATCAGTGGAATAAAACACTTGCACCCCAACGGTCGTTGTGGTACTCTTTACCATAGCCAAGACATGCAAACGAACGAAATGTCCAGTGAGAGATGAATGGATTAAGATGTTCTGCTACATACACTCCCTCGACTACAACTCATCCATAGAACAAAATAAACTCATACTATTTGCAGCAACATGGATGGAGCAGTAGATGATCTCACTAAGTCTGGTAAGTTAGAGACAGAAAGACACATATCCCGGGATATCACTTATATATGCACTCTAAAAAGGGATACAAAGGAAGTAGTATACAAAGGAAACATAGATTCACAAATGGAAAAAAGACATGTCCAATTCCCACAGGGGGAGATTGGAGATTGGGGAACGATGAAGTAGGAGGTTGGGATTAACAAAATCATACTCATGTATCAAAAAGTGTTCATCAACGACGACCCGCTTGAAAGCACAGGGAACGCTACAAAACATTCTTCAATAAACTAACAGGGAAAAGAATATGAAATCCTACAGGTACAGCTACATTTATAACTGCATCAAGTTGCTGTACAACTCAAACAAACACAACATTGTACATAATCTATGCTGAAATAGAAAATGAATATTAAATTACTAAACAAGAAAGGGGCAAGGAATGCCTACTCTATTACACTCAGGCCTCTGTGACGTCAGTTGGTGTCACATCCTTCGAGCGTCAGCAGGCCTGGGTCCCGTGGCTTGAGTATGCGGTTGCTGAGGGATCCAGGGAGGAGGACATGCAACCTAATCAGCGGCCCCTCGGACCTCTATTGCCCATTCTCCTCTGCATGGTCCAAAATTTCCCGATCGAATGCCACCCTCTTACAAGTAAGCAAAGCCTGGTGTACCCAAGTGATGGGAGAACAGCTGAGAGGGAAGAGCTGTGAAGAAACCAGATCTCCACAGCTCCTGCTAGGTGGATTTACCCCTCCAGGCTACTTCATTAGAATCGCCCCACTTGTGAACCACACCACCGTCCGAATAGCACATTGCAAAGTCTTAGGATACGCCTGGGGTGGGGCAGTGCAGTTTAAGGGGCAAGAGGTAAAGATACACAAGCCCTATGGTGTGTGTTTAGCCACGTTTGACTACACTTTCCAATCCAATACGAGGACTCCCGCTATGGCTTTGGTTGCCCAAGTTACCAGACTGGACAGGAAGTAGTGCTGCCAACTTGTGGCACATTCCCATAACAACACCTTTAAAAACTGTGCTGAAGGGCAGTTATCATTCACAAGGCAAAGGGTCTGCGGGATTGCAAATGAACCTGGCCCTCAGGAAATGTCCTGGGCTATGTAACATGAAATGATTTCAAATCAGGCCCGACTCTCAGGTAGAAATGTTTCAAGACCTCAGTGGTATTCACAGGCTTTTTAAACAACAGCAAATAAAATGAAAATATGCTCAGGATCTGTCATGATTACAGAATACAAATAAAACTACACTAGGTGTTCCCTCGCTGCAGTCCTCAAAAAGCATAAAAAGAGTAAGTGCTCAAGAGGGCAGGTGGAATAGGGAACCCTATTATGCTGTTGGAGAAATTGTAAATGGCTAAAAACCAGTATGGATATCCGAAGGCAACTTCCCTACTTAACTAAAAAGTGGAGCTAGCACGAGACTCACCAACCCCAGTCCAGTTCTTATAACCAGAGAATACCATCAAGGGAATCAAACACTTGCCCCCCAACCATCGTTATGGTACTCTTTACCATAGCCAAGACATGCAAATGAATGAAATGTCCAGTGAGAGATGAATGGATCAAGATGTTCTGCTACATACACTCCATCGACGACAACTCATCCATAGAACAAAATGAACTCATACTATTTGCAGCAATATGGATGAAGCAGTAGATGATCTCACTAATTCTGGTAAGTTAGAGACAGAAAGACACATATCCGAGGATGTCACTTATATATGCACTCTAAATAAGGATACAAAGAAGTAGTATACAAAGGAAACATAGATTCACAAATGGAAAAAAGACATGTACAATTCTCACAGGGGGAAATTGGAGATCGGGGAACGATGAAGTAGGAGGCTGGGATTAACAAAATCATACTCATGTATCAAAAAGTGTTTATCAAGGACGACCCTCTTGAAAGCACAGGGAACGCTACAAAACATTCTTCAATAAACTAACAGGGAAAACAGTACGAAATCCTACAGGTACAGCTACATTTATAACTGCATCAAGTTGCTGTACAACTCAAACAAACAAAACATTGTACATGATCTATGCTGAAATAGAAGATAAATATTAAATTACTAAACAAGAAAGGGGCAAGGAATGCCTACTCTATTACACTCAGGCCTCTGTGACGTCAGTTGGTGTCACATCCCTGGAGCCACAGCAGGCCTGGGCCCATGGCTGCAGTATGCTGTTGCTGAGGGATCCAGGGAGGAAGACGTTCAACCTGATCAGTGGCCCCTCGGACCTCTATTGCCCATTCGCCTCTGCATGGTCCAAAATCTCCCGATCGAATGCCACCCTCTTACAGGTAAGCAAAGCCTGGTGTACCCAAGTGATGGTAGAACAGCTGAGAGGGAAGAGCTGTGAAGAAACCAGATCTCCACAGCTCCTGCTAGGCGGATTCCCACCTCCAGGCTACTTCAATAGAATCGCCCCACCTGCGAACCACACCACCCTCCGAATAGCACATTGGAAAGTCTTGGGATATGCCTGGGGTTGGGCAGTGCAGCTTAAGGGGCAAGAGGTAAAGATACACAAGACCTATGGTGTGTGTTTAGCCACGTTTGAATACACTTTCCAATCCAATACGAGGACTCCCGCTATGGCTTTGGTTGCCCAAGTTACCAGACTGGACACGAAGTAGTGCTGCCGCCTTGTGGCACATTCCCGTAACAACACCTTTAAAAACTGTGCTGAAGGGCAATTATCATTCACAAGGCCAAGGGCCTGCGGGTTTGCAAATGAACCCGGCCCTCAAGAAATGTCCTGGGCTATGTAACATGAAATGATTTCAAGTCAGGCCCAACTCTCAGGCAGAAATGTTTCAAGACCTCAGTGGTATTCACAGGCTTTTTAAAAAACAGCACATGAAATGAAAAGATGCTGAGGATCTGTCATGATTAGAGAATACCAATAGACCTAGACTACGTGTTCGCTCGCTGCAGTCCTCAAAAAGCATAAAAAGAGTAAGTGCTCAAGAGGGCAGGTGGAATAGGGAACCCTATTATGCTGTGGGAGACAATGTAAATGGCTACAAACCAGTATAGAAATCCGAAGGCAAGTTCCCTACTGAACTAAAAAGTGGAGCTAGCACAAGACTCAGCAACCCCAATCCAGTTCTTACAACCAGAGAATACCATCAGTGGAATAAAACACTTGCACCCTAACGATCGTTGTGGTACTCTTTACCATAGCCAAGACATGCAAATGAATGAAATGTCCAATGAGAGATGAATGGATCAAGATATTCTGCTACATACACTCCCTCGACTACCACTCATCCATAGAACAAAATGAACTCATACTATTTGCAGCAACATGGATGGAGCAGTAGATGATCTCACTAATTCTGGTAAGTTAGAGACAGAAAGACACATATCCCAGGATATCACTTACATGTGCACTCTAAATACGGATACAAAGGAAGTAGTATACAAAGGAAACATAGATTCACAAATGGAAAAAAGACGTGTCCAATTCCCCCAGGGGGAAATTGGAGATTGGGGAACGATGAAGTAGGAGGCTGGGATTAACAAAATCATACTCATGTATCAAAAAGTGTTCATCAAGGATGACCCTCTTGAAAGCACAGGGAACGCTACAAAACATTCTTCAATAAACTAATAGGGAAAAGAATACGAAATCCTACAGGTACAGCTACATTTATAACTGCATCAAGTTGCTGTACAACTCAAACAAACAAAACATTGTACATAAACTATGCTGAAATAGAAAATGAATATTAAATTACTAAACAAGAAAGGGGCAAGGAATGCCTACTCTATTACACTCAGGCCTCTGTGACGTCAGTTGGTGTCACATCCTTGGAGCGTCAGCAGGCCGGGGTCCCGTGGCTTGAGTACGCTGTTGCTGAGGGATCCAGGGAGGAGGACATGCAACCTGATCAGCGGCCCCTCGGACCTCTATTGCCCATTCGCCTCTGCATGGTCCAAAATTTCCCGATCGAATGCCACCCTCTTACCGGTAAGCAAAGCCTGGTGTACCCAAGTGATGGTAGAACAGCTGAGAGGGAAGAGCTGTGAAGAAACCAGATCTCCACAGCTCGTGCTAGGCGGATTCCCACCTCCAGGCTACTTCAATAGAATCGCCCCACCTACGAACCACACCACCCTCCGAATAGCACATTGGAAAGTCTTGGGATATGCCTGGGGTTGGGCAGTGCAGCTTAAGGGGCAAGAGGTAAAGATACACAAGCCCTATGGTGTGTGTTTAGCCACGTTTGACTACACTTTCCAATCCAATACGAGGACTCCCGCTATGGCTTTGGTTGCCCAAGTTACCAGACAGGACACGAAGTAGTGCTGCCGCCTTGTGGCACATTCCCGTAACAACACCTTTAAAAACTGTGCTGAAGGGCAATTATCATTCACAAGGCCAAGGGCCTGCGGGTTTGCAAATGAACCTGGCCCTCAGGAAATGTCCTGGGCTATGTAACATGAAATGATTTCAAATCAGGCCCGACTCTCAGGTAGAAATGTTTCAAGACCTCAGTGGTATGCACAGGCTTTTTAAAAAACAGCACATCAAATGAAAAGATGCTCAGGATCTGTCATGATTACAGAATACCAATAGACCTAGACTAGGTGTTCGCTCGCTGCAGTCCTCAAAAAGCATGAAAAGAGTAAGTGCTCAAGAGTGCAGGTGGAATAGGGAACTCTATTATGCTGTGGGAGACAATGTAAATGGCTAAAATCCAGTATGGAAATCCGAAGGCACGTTCCCTACTGAACTAAAAACTGGAGCTAGTACAAGACTCAGCAACCCCAATCCAGTTCTTATAACCAGTGAATACCATCAGTGGAATAAAACACTTGCACCCCAACGATCGTTGTGGTACTCTTTACCATAGCCAAGTCATGCAAATGAATGAAATGTCCAATGAGAGATGAATGGATCAAGATATTCTGCTACATACACTCCCTCGACTACCACTCATCCATAGAACAAAATGAACTCATACTATTTGCAGCAACATGGTTGGAGCAGTAGATGATCTCACTAATTCTGGTAAGTTAGAGACAGAAAGACACATATCCCAGGATATCACTTACATGTGCACTATAAATACGAATACAAAGGAAGTAGTTAGTATACAAAGGAAACATAGATTCACAAATGGAAAAAAGACGTGTCCAATTCCCACAGGGGGAAATTGGAGATTTGGGGAACGATGAAGTAGGAGGTTGGGATTAACAAAATCATACTCATGTATCAAAAAGTGTTCATCAAGGACGACCCGCTTAAAGCACGGGGAACGCTACAAAATATGCTTCAATAAACTAACAGGGAAAAGAATACGAAATCCTTCAGGCACAGCTACATTTATAACTGCATCAAGTTGCTGTACAACTCAAACAAACACAACATTGTACATAATCTATGCTGAAATAGAAAATGAATATTAAATTACTAAACAAGAAAGGGGCAAGAAATGCCTACTCTATTACACTCAGGCCTCTCGGACGTCACCTGGTGTCACATCCTTGGAACCTCAGCAGGCCTGAGTCCCGTGGCTGGAGTATGCTGTTGCTGAGGGATCCAGGGAGGAGGACGTGCAACCTGATCAGCGTTCCCTCATACCTCTATTGCCCATTCTCCTCTGCATGGTCCAAAATCTCCCAATCGAATGCCACCCTCTTACAGGTAAGCAAAGCCTGGTGTACCCAAGTGATGGTAGAACAGCTGAGAGGGAAGAGCTGTGAAGAAACCAGATCTCCACAGCTCCTGCTAGGTGGGTTCCCACCTCCAGCCTACTTCATTAGAATCACCCCATATACGAACCACACCACCCTCCGAATAGCATATTGGAAAGTCTTCGGATATGCCTGGGGTGGAGCAGTGCAGGTTAAGGGGCAAGAGATAAAGATACACAAGCCCTATGATGTGTGTTTAGCCAGGGTTGACTACACGATCCATTCCAACACGAGGAGTCCCGCTATGGCTTTGGTTGCCCAAGTTACCAGACTGGACACGAAGTAGTGCTGCCGCCTTGTGGCACATTCCCGTAACAACAACTATAAAACTGTGCTGAAGGGAAATTATCATTCACAAGGCCAAAGGCCTGCGGGTTTGCAAATGAACCTGGCCCTCAGGAAATGTCCTGGGCTATGTAACATGAAATGATTTCGAATCAGGCCCGACTCTCAGGCAGAACTGTTTCAAGACCTCAGTGGTATTCACAGGCTTTTTAAAAAACAGCACATCAAAGGTAAAGATGCTCACGATCTGTCATGATTACAGAATACAATTAAACCTACACTAGGTGTTCGCTCGCTGCACTCCTCCAAAAGCCTAAAAAGAGTAAATGCTCACGAGGGCAGGTGGAATAGGGAACCCTATTATGCTGTTGGAGAAAATGTAAAAGGCTAAAAACCAGTATGGAAATCCGAAGGCAAGTTCCCTACTGAACTAAAAAGTGGAGCTAGCACAAGACTCAGCAAACACAATCCAGTTCTTATAACCAGAGAATACCATCAGTGGAATAAAACACTTGCACCCCAACGGTCGTTGTGGTACTCTTTACCATAGCCAAGACATGCAAACGAACGAAATGTCCAGTGAGAGATGAATGGATTAAGATGTTCTGCTACATACACTCCCTCGACTACAACTCATCCATAGAACAAAATAAACTCATACTATTTGCAGCAACATGGATGGAGCAGTAGATGATCTCACTAAGTCTGGTAAGTTAGAGACAGAAAGACACATATCCCGGGATATCACTTATATATGCACTCTAAAAAGGGATACAAAGGAAGTAGTATACAAAGGAAACATAGATTCACAAATGGAAAAAAGACATGTCCAATTCCCACAGGGGGAGATTGGAGATTGGGGAACGATGAAGTAGGAGGTTGGGATTAACAAAATCATACTCATGTATCAAAAAGTGTTCATCAACGACGACCCGCTTGAAAGCACAGGGAACGCTACAAAACATTCTTCAATAAACTAACAGGGAAAAGAATATGAAATCCTACAGGTACAGCTACATTTATAACTGCATCAAGTTGCTGTACAACTCAAACAAACACAACATTGTACATAATCTATGCTGAAATAGAAAATGAATATTAAATTACTAAACAAGAAAGGGGCAAGGAATGCCTACTCTATTACACTCAGGCCTCTGTGACGTCAGTTGGTGTCACATCCTTCGAGCGTCAGCAGGCCTGGGTCCCGTGGCTTGAGTATGCGGTTGCTGAGGGATCCAGGGAGGAGGACATGCAACCTAATCAGCGGCCCCTCGGACCTCTATTGCCCATTCTCCTCTGCATGGTCCAAAATTTCCCGATCGAATGCCACCCTCTTACAAGTAAGCAAAGCCTGGTGTACCCAAGTGATGGGAGAACAGCTGAGAGGGAAGAGCTGTGAAGAAACCAGATCTCCACAGCTCCTGCTAGGTGGATTTACCCCTCCAGGCTACTTCATTAGAATCGCCCCACTTGTGAACCACACCACCGTCCGAATAGCACATTGCAAAGTCTTAGGATACGCCTGGGGTGGGGCAGTGCAGTTTAAGGGGCAAGAGGTAAAGATACACAAGCCCTATGGTGTGTGTTTAGCCACGTTTGACTACACTTTCCAATCCAATACGAGGACTCCCGCTATGGCTTTGGTTGCCCAAGTTACCAGACTGGACAGGAAGTAGTGCTGCCAACTTGTGGCACATTCCCATAACAACACCTTTAAAAACTGTGCTGAAGGGCAGTTATCATTCACAAGGCAAAGGGTCTGCGGGATTGCAAATGAACCTGGCCCTCAGGAAATGTCCTGGGCTATGTAACATGAAATGATTTCAAATCAGGCCCGACTCTCAGGTAGAAATGTTTCAAGACCTCAGTGGTATTCACAGGCTTTTTAAACAACAGCAAATAAAATGAAAATATGCTCAGGATCTGTCATGATTACAGAATACAAATAAAACTACACTAGGTGTTCCCTCGCTGCAGTCCTCAAAAAGCATAAAAAGAGTAAGTGCTCAAGAGGGCAGGTGGAATAGGGAACCCTATTATGCTGTTGGAGAAATTGTAAATGGCTAAAAACCAGTATGGATATCCGAAGGCAACTTCCCTACTTAACTAAAAAGTGGAGCTAGCACGAGACTCACCAACCCCAGTCCAGTTCTTATAACCAGAGAATACCATCAAGGGAATCAAACACTTGCCCCCCAACCATCGTTATGGTACTCTTTACCATAGCCAAGACATGCAAATGAATGAAATGTCCAGTGAGAGATGAATGGATCAAGATGTTCTGCTACATACACTCCATCGACGACAACTCATCCATAGAACAAAATGAACTCATACTATTTGCAGCAATATGGATGAAGCAGTAGATGATCTCACTAATTCTGGTAAGTTAGAGACAGAAAGACACATATCCGAGGATGTCACTTATATATGCACTCTAAATAAGGATACAAAGAAGTAGTATACAAAGGAAACATAGATTCACAAATGGAAAAAAGACATGTACAATTCTCACAGGGGGAAATTGGAGATCGGGGAACGATGAAGTAGGAGGCTGGGATTAACAAAATCATACTCATGTATCAAAAAGTGTTTATCAAGGACGACCCTCTTGAAAGCACAGGGAACGCTACAAAACATTCTTCAATAAACTAACAGGGAAAACAGTACGAAATCCTACAGGTACAGCTACATTTATAACTGCATCAAGTTGCTGTACAACTCAAACAAACAAAACATTGTACATGATCTATGCTGAAATAGAAGATAAATATTAAATTACTAAACAAGAAAGGGGCAAGGAATGCCTACTCTATTACACTCAGGCCTCTGTGACGTCAGTTGGTGTCACATCCCTGGAGCCACAGCAGGCCTGGGCCCATGGCTGCAGTATGCTGTTGCTGAGGGATCCAGGGAGGAAGACGTTCAACCTGATCAGTGGCCCCTCGGACCTCTATTGCCCATTCGCCTCTGCATGGTCCAAAATCTCCCGATCGAATGCCACCCTCTTACAGGTAAGCAAAGCCTGGTGTACCCAAGTGATGGTAGAACAGCTGAGAGGGAAGAGCTGTGAAGAAACCAGATCTCCACAGCTCCTGCTAGGCGGATTCCCACCTCCAGGCTACTTCAATAGAATCGCCCCACCTGCGAACCACACCACCCTCCGAATAGCACATTGGAAAGTCTTGGGATATGCCTGGGGTTGGGCAGTGCAGCTTAAGGGGCAAGAGGTAAAGATACACAAGACCTATGGTGTGTGTTTAGCCACGTTTGAATACACTTTCCAATCCAATACGAGGACTCCCGCTATGGCTTTGGTTGCCCAAGTTACCAGACTGGACACGAAGTAGTGCTGCCGCCTTGTGGCACATTCCCGTAACAACACCTTTAAAAACTGTGCTGAAGGGCAATTATCATTCACAAGGCCAAGGGCCTGCGGGTTTGCAAATGAACCCGGCCCTCAAGAAATGTCCTGGGCTATGTAACATGAAATGATTTCAAGTCAGGCCCAACTCTCAGGCAGAAATGTTTCAAGACCTCAGTGGTATTCACAGGCTTTTTAAAAAACAGCACATGAAATGAAAAGATGCTGAGGATCTGTCATGATTAGAGAATACCAATAGACCTAGACTACGTGTTCGCTCGCTGCAGTCCTCAAAAAGCATAAAAAGAGTAAGTGCTCAAGAGGGCAGGTGGAATAGGGAACCCTATTATGCTGTGGGAGACAATGTAAATGGCTACAAACCAGTATAGAAATCCGAAGGCAAGTTCCCTACTGAACTAAAAAGTGGAGCTAGCACAAGACTCAGCAACCCCAATCCAGTTCTTACAACCAGAGAATACCATCAGTGGAATAAAACACTTGCACCCTAACGATCGTTGTGGTACTCTTTACCATAGCCAAGACATGCAAATGAATGAAATGTCCAATGAGAGATGAATGGATCAAGATATTCTGCTACATACACTCCCTCGACTACCACTCATCCATAGAACAAAATGAACTCATACTATTTGCAGCAACATGGATGGAGCAGTAGATGATCTCACTAATTCTGGTAAGTTAGAGACAGAAAGACACATATCCCAGGATATCACTTACATGTGCACTCTAAATACGGATACAAAGGAAGTAGTATACAAAGGAAACATAGATTCACAAATGGAAAAACGACGTGTCCAATTCCCACAGGGGGAAATTGGAGATTGGGGAACGATGAAGTAGGAGGTTGGGATTAACAAAATCATACTCATGTATCAAAAAGTGTTCATCAAGGACGACACGCTTGAAAGCACAAGGAACGCTACAAAATATTCTTCAATAAACTAACAGGGAAAAGAATACGAAATCCTTCAGGCACAGCTACATTTATAACTGCATCAAGTTGCTGTACAACTCAAACAAACAAAACATTGTACATGATCTATGCTGAAATACAAAATGAATATTAAATTACTAAACAAGAAAGGGGCAAACGATGCCTAATCTATTACACTCAGGCCTCTAGACGTCAGTTGGTGTCATATCCCTGGAGCCTCAGCAGACCTGGGTCCCATGCCTGGAGTACGCTGCTGCTGAGGGAGCCAAGGAGGAGGACGTGCCACCTGATCAGCGGCCCATAGGACCTCTATTGCCCATTCTCCTCTGCATGGTAACACAATCTCCCAATCCAATGTGACCCTCTTACAGGAAAGCAAAGCCTGGTGTACCCAAGTGATGTTAGAAGAGCTGAGAGAGAACAGCAGTGAAGAAACCAGATCTCCACAGCTCCTGCTAGGTGGATTTACACCTCCAGGCTACTTCATTAGAATCGCCCCAACTACGAACCACAGCACACCCCAAATAGCACATTGCAAAGTCTTAGGATACGCCTGGGGTGGGGCAGTGCAGGTTAAGGGGCAAGAGGTAAAGATACACAAGCCCTGTGGTGTGTGTTTAGCCACTTTCGACTACACTTTCCAATCCAACACCAGGACTCCCGCTATGGCTTTGTTTGCCCAAGTTACCAGACTGGACAGGAAGTAGTGCTGCCAACTTGTGGCACATTCCCGTAACAACACCTTTAAAAACTGTGTTGAAGGGCAATTATCATTCACAAGGCCAAGGGCCTGCGTGTTTGCAGATGAACCCGGCCCTCAAGAAATGTCCTGGGCTATGTAACATGAAATGATTTCAAATCAGGCCCGACTCTCAGGTAGAAATGTTTCAAGACCTCAGTGGTATGCACAGGCTTTTTCAAAAACAGCACATCAAATGAAAAGATGCTCAGGATCTGTCATGATTACAGAATACCAATAGACCTAGACTAGGTGTTCGCTCGCTGCAGTCCTCAAAAAGCATGAAAAGAGGAAGTGCTCAAGAGTGCAGGTGGAATAGGGAACCCTATTATGCTGTCGGAGAAAATGTAAATGGCTAAAATCCAGTATGGAAATCCGAAGGCACGTTCCCTACGGAACTAAAAAGTGGAGCTAGTACAAGACTCAGCAACCCCAATCCAGTCCTTATAACCAGGGAATACCATCAGTGGAATAAAACACTTGCACCCCAACGGTCGTTGTGGTACTCTTTACCATAGCCAAGCGATGCAAATGAATGAAATGTCCAATGAGAGGTGAATGGATCAAGATGTTCTGCTACATAAACTGCCTCGACTACCACTCATCCATAGAACAAAATGAACTCATACTATTTGCAGCAACATGGATGAAGCAGTAGATGATCTCACTAATTCTGGTAAGTTAGAGACAGAAAGACACATATCCCAGGATGTCACTTATATATGCACTCTAAATAAGGATACAAAGAAGTAGTATACAAAGGAAACATAGATTCACAAATGGAAAAAAGACATGTACAATTCTCACAGGGGGAAATTGGAGATCGGGGAACGATGAAGTAGGAGGTTGGGATTAACAAAATCATACTCATGTATCAAAAAGTGTTCACCAAGGACGACCCGCTTGAAAGCACAGGGAACGCTACAAAACATTCTTCAATAAACTAACAGGGAAAAGAATACGAAATCCTACAGGTACAGCTACATTTATAACTGCATCAAGTTGCTGTACAACTCAAACAAACACAACATTGTACATAATCTATGCTGAAATAGAAAATGAATATTAAATTAGTAAACAAGAAAGGGGCAAGGAATGCCTACACTATTACACTCAGGCCTCTGTGACGTCAGTTGGTGTCACATCCTTGGAGCGTCAGCAGGCCTGGGCCCCGTGGCTGGAGTATGCCGTTGCTGAGGGATCCAGGGAGGAGGACGTGCCACCTGATCAGCGGCCCCTCGGACCTCTATTGCCCATTCGCCTCTGCATGGTCCAAAATCTCCCGATCGAATGCCAGCTCTTACCGGTAAGCAAAGCCTGGTGTACCCAAGTGATGGTAGAACAGCTGAGAGGGAAGAGCTGTGAAGAAACCAGATCTCCACAGCTCCTACTAGGCGGATTCCCACCTCCAGGCTGCTTCATTAGAATCGCCCCACCTACGAACCACACCACCCTCCGAATAGCACATTGGAAAGTCTTGGGATATGCCTGGGGTTGGGCAGTGCAGCTTAAGGGGCAAGAGGTAAAGATACACAAGCCCTATGGTGTGTGTTTAGCCACGTTTGACTACACTTTCCAATCCAACACGAGGACTCCCGCTATGGCTTTGGTTGCCCAAGTTACCAGGCTGGACACGAAGTAGTGCTGCCGCCTTGTGGCACATTCCCGTAACAAAAACTTTAAAAACTGTGCTGAAGGGCAATTATCATTCACAAGGCCAAGGGCCTGTGGGTTTGCGAATGAACCCGGCCCTCAGGAAAAGTCCTGGGCTATGTACCATTAAATGAATGCAAATCAGGCCCGACTCTGAGGCAGAAATGTTTCAAGACTTCAGTGGTACTCACACACTTTTTAAAAAACAGCACATCAAATGAAAAGATGCTCAGCATCTGTCATGATTACAGAATACGAATAAACCTAGACTAGGTGTTCCCTAACTGCAGTCCTCAAAAAGCATAAAAAGAGTAAGTGCTCAAGTGGGCCAGTGGAATAGGGAACCCTATGATGCTATTGGAGAAAATGTAAATGGCTAAAAACCAGGATGGAAATCCAAAGGCAAGTTCCCTACTGAACTAAAAAGTGGAGCTAGCACGAGACTCAGCAACCCCAGTCCACTTCGTATAACCAGAGAATACCATCAGTGGAATAAAACACTTGCACCCCAACGGTCATTGTGGTACTCTTTACCATACCCAAGACATGCAAACGAACAAAATGTCCAGCGAGAGATGACTGGATCAAGATGTTCTACTAGCTACACTCCTTCGACTACTGCTGATTCACAGAACACAATGAACTCATACTGTTTGCAGCAACATGGATGGAGCAGTAGATGATCTCACTAATTCTGGTAAGTTAGAGACAGAAAGACACATATCCCGGGATGTCACTTATATATGCACTCTAAATACGGATACAAAGGAAGTAGTATACAAAGGAAACATAGATTCACAAATGGAAAAAAGACGTGTCCAATTCCCCCAGGGGGAAATTGGAGATTGGGGAACGATGAAGTAGGAGGCTGGGATTAACAAAATCATACTCATGTATCAAAAAGTGTTCATCAAGGATGACCCTCTTGAAAGCACAGGGAACGCTACAAAACATTCTTCAATAAACTAACAGGGAAAAGAATACGAAATCCTACAGGTACAGCTACATTTATAACTGCATCAAGTTGCTGTACAACTCAAACAAAACATTGTACATGATCTATGCTGAAATAGAAAATGAATATTAAATTACTAAACAAGAAAGGGGCAAGGAATGCCTACTCTATTACACTCAGGCCTCTGTGACGTCAGTTGGTGTCACATCCTTGGAGCGTCAGCAGGCCGGGGTCCCGTGGCTTGAGTACGCTGTTGCTGAGGGATCCAGGGAGGAGGACATGCAACCTGATCAGCGGCCCCTCGGACCTCTATTGCCCATTCTCCTCTGCATGGTAACACAATCTCCCAATCCATTGTGACCCTCTTACAGGAAAGCAAAGCCTGGTGTATCCAAGTGATGGTAGAAGAGCTGAGAGGGAAGAGCAGTGAAGAAACCAGATCTCCACAGCTCCTGCTAGGTGGATTTACACCTCCAGGCTACTTCATTAGAATCGCCCCAACTACGAACCACAGCACACCCCAAATAGCACATTGCAAAGTCTTAGGACACGCCTGGGGTGGGGCAGTGCAGGTTAAGGGACAAGAGGTAAAGATACACAAGCCCTGTGGTGTGTGTTTAGCCACTTTCGAATACACTTTCCAATCCAACACCAGGACTCCCGCTATGGCTTTGTTTGCCCAAGTTACCAGACAGGACACGAAGTAGTGCTGCCAACCTGTGGCACATTACCGTAACAACAACTTTAAAAACTGTGTTGAAGGGCAATTATCATTCACAAGGCCAAGGGCCTGCGTGTTTGCAGATGAACCCGGCCCTCAAGAAATGTCCTGGGCTATGTAACATGAAATGATTTCAAATCAGGCCCGACTCTCAGGTAGAAATGTTTCAAGACCTCAGTGGTATGCACAGGCTTTTTAAAAAACAGCACATCAAATGAAAAGATGCTCAGGATCTGTCATGATTACAGAATACCAATAGACCTAGACTAGGTGTTCGCTCGCTGCAGTCCTCAAAAAGCATGAAAAGAGTAAGTGCTCAAGAGTGCAGGTGGAATAGGGAACCCTATTATGCTGTCGGAGAAACTATAAATGGCTAAAATCCAGTATGGAAATCCGAAGGCACGTTCCCTACTGAACTAAAAACTGGAGCTAGCACAAGACTCAGCAACCCCAATCCAGTTCTTATAACCAGAGAATACCATCAGTGGAATAAAATACTTGCACCCCAACGATCGTTGTGGTACCCTTTACCATAGCCAAGACATGCAAATGAATGAAATGTCCAATGAGAGATGAATGGATCAAGATATTCTGCTACATACACTCCCTCGACTACCACTCATCCATAGAACAAAATGAATTCATACTATTTGCAGCAATATGGTTGGAGCAGTAGATGATCTCACTAATTCTGGTAAGTTAGAGACAGAAAGACACATATCCCAGGATATCACTTACATGTGCACTATAAATACGGATACAAAGGAAGTAGTATACAAAGGAAACATAGATTCACAAATGGAAAAAAGACGTGTCCAATTCCCACAGGGGGAAATTGGAGATCGGGGAACGATGAAGTAGGAGGCTGGGATTAATAAAATCATACTCATGTATCAAAAAGTGTTCATCAAGGACGAACCTCTTGAAAGCACAGGGAACGCTACAAAACATTCTTCAATAAACTAACAGGGAAAAGAATACGAAATCCTACAGGCACAGCTACATTTATAACTGCATCAAGTTGCTGTACAACTCAAACAAACAAAACATTGTACATGATCTATGCTGAAATAGAAAATGAATATTAAATTACTAA
The DNA here is from genome assembly GCF_964341445.2 of Mesoplodon mirus. Lineage (NCBI taxonomy): Eukaryota > Metazoa > Chordata > Mammalia > Artiodactyla > Ziphiidae > Mesoplodon > Mesoplodon mirus. The sequence continues at coordinate 42,867,572 of NC_138988.1, read as the reverse complement.
ACAAGAAAGGGGCAAGGAATGCCTACTCTATTACACTCAGGCCTCTGTGACGTCAGTTGGTGTCACATCCCTGGAGCCTCAGCAGGCCTGGGTCCCATGGCTGGAGTATGCTGTTGCTGAGGGATCCAGGGAGGAAGACATGCAACCTGATCAGAGGCCCCTCGGACCTCTATTGCCCATTCTCCTCTGCATGGTAACACAATCTCCCAATCCATTGTGACCCTCTTACAGGAAAGCAAAGCCTGGTGTACCCAAGTGATGGTAGAACAGCTGAGAGGGAAGAGCTGTGAAGAAAGCAGATCTCCACAGCTCCTGCTAGGTGGATTTACCCTCCAGGCTACTTCATTAGAATCGCCCCACATGTGAACCACACCACCGTCCGAATAGCACATTGCAAAGTCTTAGGATACGCCTGGGGTGGGGCAGTGCAGCTTAAGGGGCAAGAGGTAAAGATACACAAGCCCAATGGTGTGTGTTTAGCCACGTTTGACTACACTTTCCAATCCAATACGAGGACTCCCGCTATGGCTTTGGTTGCCCAAGTTACCAGACTGGACACGAAGTAGTGCTGCCGCCTTGTGGCACATTCCCGTAACAACACCTTTAAAAACTGTGCTGAAGGGCAGTTATCATTCACAAGGCCAAGGGCCTGCGGGTTTGCAAATGAACCTGGCCCTCAGGAAATGTCCTGGGCTATGTAACATGAAATGATTTCAAATCAGGCCTGATTCTCAGGTAGAAATGTTTCAAGACCTCAGTGGTATTCACAGGCTTTTTAAACAACAGCAAATAAAATGAAAATATGCTCAGGATCTGTCATGCTTACAGAATACAAATAAAACTACACTAGGTGTTCCCTCGCTGCAGTCCTCAAAAAGCATAAAAAGAGTAAGTGCTCAAGAGTGCAGGTGGAATAGGGAACCCTATTATGCTGTTGGAGAAAATGTAAATGGCTAAAAACCAGTATGGAAATCCGAAGGCAACTTCCCTACTTAACTAAAAAGTGGAGCTAGCACGAGACTCAGCAACCCCAGTCCAGTTCTTATAACCAGAGAATACCAGCAGTGGAATAAAACACTTGCACCCCAACGGTCGTTGTGGTACTCTTTACCATAGCCAAGACATGCAAACGAACGAAATGTCCAGCGTGAGATGAATGGATCAAGACGATCTGCTACATACACTCCCTCGACGACAACTCATCCATAGAACCAAATGAACTCATACTATTTGCAGCAATATGGATGAAGCAGTAGATGATCTCACTAATTCTGGTAAGTTAGAGACAGAAAGACACATATCCCGGGATGTCACTTATATATGCACTCTAAATACGGATACAAAGAAGTAGTATACAAAGGAAACATAGATTCACAAATGGAAAAAAGACATGTACAATTCTCACAGGGGGAAATTGGAGATCGGGGAACGATGAAGTAGAAGGTTGGGATTAACAAAATCATACTCATGTATCAAAAAGTGTTCACCAAGGACGACCCACTTGAAAGCACAGGGAACGCTACAAAACATTCTTCAATAAACTAACAGGGAAAAGAATACGAAATTCTACAGGTACAGCTACATTTATAACTGCATCAAGTTGCTGTACAACTCAAACAAACACAACATTGTACATAATCTATGCTGAAATAGAAAATGAATATTAAATTAGTAAACAAGAAAGGGGCAAGGAATGCCTACACTATTACACTCAGGCCTCTGTGACGTCAGTTGGTGTCACATCCTTGGAGCGTCAGCAGGCCTGGGTCCCGTGGCTGGAGTATGCTGTTGCTGAGGGATCCAGGGAGGAGGACGTGCCACCTGATCAGCGGCCCCTCGGACCTCTATTGCCCATTCTCCTCTGCATGGTCCAAAATCTCCCGATCGAATGCCACCCTCTTACAGGTAAGCAAAGCCTGGTGTACCCAAGTTATGGTAGAACAGCTGAGAGGGAAGGGCTGTGAAGAAACCAGATCTCCACAGCTCCTGCTAGGCGGATTCCCACCTCCAGGCTACTTCATTAGAATCGCCCCACCTACGAACCACACCACCCTCCGAATAGCACGTTGGAAAGTCTTGGGATATGCCTGGGGTGGGGCTGTGCAGCTTAAGGGGCAAGAGGTAAAGATACACAAGCACTATGGTGTGTGTTTAGCCACGTTTGGCTACACTTTCCAATCCAACACCAGGACTCCCGCTATGGCTTTGGTTGCCCAAGTTACCAGACTGGACATGAAGTAGTGCTGCCGCCTTGTGGCACATTCCCGTAACAACACCTTTAAAAACTGGGCTGAAGGGCAATTATCATTCACAAGGCCAAGGGCCTGCGGGTGTGCAAATGAACCCGGCCCTCAAGAAATGTCCTGGGCTATGTAACATGAAATGATTTCAAATCAGGCCCAGCTCTCAGGCAGAAATGTTTCAAGACCTCAGTGGTATTCACAGGCTTTTTAAAGAACAGCACATGAAATAAAAAGATGCTGAGGATCTGTCATGATTAGAGAATACCAATAGACCTAGACTAGGTGTTCGCTCGCTGCAGTCCTCGAAAAGCATAAAAAGAGTAAGTGCTCAAGAGGGCAGGTGGAATAGGGAACCCTATTATGCTGTGGGAGACAATGTAAATGGCTACAAACCAGTATAGAAATCCGAAGGCAAGTTCCCTACTGAACTAAAAAGTGGAGCTAGCACAAGACTCAGCAACCCCAATCCAGTTCTTATAACCAAAGAATACCATCAGTGGAATAAAACACTTGCACCCCAACGATCGTTGTGGTACTCTTTACCATAGCCAAGACATGCAAATGAATGAAATGTCCAATGAGAGATGAATGGATCAAGATATTCTGCTACATACACTCCCTCGACTACCACTCATCCATAGAACAAAATGAACTCATACTATTTGCAGCAACATGGATGGAGCAGTAGATGTTCTCACTAATTCTAGTAAGTTAGAGACAGAAAGACACATATCCCAGGATATCACTTACATGTGCACTATAAATACGGATACAAATGAAGTAGTATACAAAGGAAACATAGATTCACAAATGGAAAAAAGACGTATACAATTCCCACCGGCGGAAATTGGATATTGGGGAACGATGAAGTAGGAGGTTGGGATTAACAAAATCATACTCATGTATCAAAAAGTGTTCATCAAGGACGACCCGCTTGAAAGCACAGGGAACGCTACAAAATATTCTTCAATAAACTAACAGGGAAAAGAATACGAAATCCTTCAGGCACAGCTACATTTATAACTGCATCAAGTTGCTGTACAACTCAAACAAACAAAACATTGTACATGATCTATGCTGAAATACAAAATGAATATTAAATTACTAAACAAGAAAGGGGCAAACGATGCCTACTCTATTACCCTCAGGCCTCTGTGACGTCAGTTGGTGTCATATCCCTGGAGCCTCAGCAGACCTGGGTCCCATGCCTGGAGTACGCTGCTGCTGAGGGAGCCAAGGAGGAGGACGTGCCACCTGATCAGCGGCCCATAGGACCTCTATTGCCCATTCTCCTCTGCATGGTAACACAATCTCCCAATCCAATGTGACCCTCTTACAGGAAAGCAAAGCCTGGTGTACCCAAGTGATGTTAGAAGAGCTGAGAGAGAACAGCAGTGAAGAAACCAGATCTCCACAGCTCCTGCTAGGTGGATTTACACCTCCAGGCTACTTCATTAGAATCGCCCCAACTACGAACCACAGCACACCCCAAATAGCACATTGCAAAGTCTTAGGATACGCCTGGGGTGGGGCAGTGCAGGTTAAGGGACAAGAGGTAAAGATACACAAGCCCTGTGGTGTGTGTTTAGCCACTTTCGACTACACTTTCCAATCCAACACCAGGACTCCCGCTATGGCTTTGTTTGCCCAAGTTACCAGACAGGACACGAAGTAGTGCTGCCAACCTGTGGCACATTACCGTAACAACAACTTTAAAAACTGTGTTGAAGGGCAATTATCATTCACAAGGCCAAGGGCCTGCGTGTTTGCAGATGAACCTGGCCCTCAGGAAATGTCCTGGGCTATGTAACATGAAATGATTTCAAATCAGGCCCGACTCTCAGGTAGAAATGTTTCAAGACCTCAGTGGTATGCACAGGCTTTTTAAAAAACAGCACATCAAATGAAAAGATGCTCAGCATCTGTCATGATTACAGAATACCAATAGACCTAGACTAGGTGTTCGCTCGCTGCAGTCCTCAAAAAGCATGAAAAGAGGAAGTGCTCAAGAGGGCAGGTGGAATAGGGAACCCTATTATGCTGTCAGAGAAAATGTAAATGGCTAAAATCCAGTATGGAAATCCGAAGGCACGTTCCCTACGGAACTAAAAAGTGGAGCTAGTACAAGACTCAGCAACCCCAATCCAGTTCTTATAACCAGGGAATACCATCAGTGGAATAAAACACTTGCACCCCAATGGTCGTTGTGGTACTCTTTACCATAGCCAAGAGATGCAAACGAATGAAATGTCCAATGAGAGGTGAATGGATCAAGATGTTCTGCTACATAAACTGCCACGACTACCACTCATCCATAGAACAAAATGAACTCATACTATTTGCAGCAACATGGATGGAACAGTAGATGATCTCACTAATTCTGGTAAGTTAGAGACAGAAAGACACATTTCCCGGGATATCACTTATATATGCACTCTAAATATGGATACAAAGGAAGTAGTATACAAAGGAAACATAGATTCACAAATGGAAAAAAGACATGTCCAATTCCCACAGGGGGAAATTGGAGATTGGGGAACGATGAAGTAGGAGGTTGGGATTAACAAAATCATACTCATGTATCAAAAAGTGTTCATCAAGGATGACCCGCTTGAAAGCACAGGGAACGCTACAAAACATTCTTCAATAAACTAACAGGGAAAAGAATATGAAATCCTACAGGTACAGCTACATTTATAACTGCATCAAGTTGCTGTACAACTCAAACAAACACAACATTGTACATAATCTATGCTGAAATAGAAAATGAATATTAAATTACTAAACAAGAAAGGGGCAAGGAATGCCTACTCTATTACACTCAGGCCTCTGTGACGTCAGTTAGTGTCACATCCTTGGAGCGTCAGCAAGCCTGGGTCCCGTGGCTTGAGTATGCTGTTGCTGAGGGATCCAGGGAGGAGGACATGCAACCTGATCAGTGGCCCCTCGGACCTCTATTGCCCATTCGCCTCTGCATAGTCCAAAATCTCCCGATCGAATGCCAACCTCTTACCGGTAAGCAAAGCCTGGTGTACCCAAGTGATGGTAGAACAGCTGAGAGGGAAGAGCTGTGAAGAAACCAGATCTCTACAGCTCCTGCTAGGCGGATTCCCACCTCCAGGCTACTTCATTTGAATCTCCCCACCTGTGAACCACACCAGCGTCCGAATAGCACATTGGAAAGTCTTGGAATATGCCTGGGGTTGGGCAGTGCAGCTCAAGGAACAAGAGGTAAAGATACACAAGCCCTATGGTGTGTGTTTAGCCACGTTTGACTACACTTTCCAATCCAATATGAGGACTCCCGCTATGGCTTTGGTTGCCCAAGTTACCAGACTGGACACGAAGTAGTGCTGCCGCCTTGTGGCACATCCCCGTAACAACAACTGTAAAAACTGTGCTGAAGGGCAATTATCATTCACAAGGCCAAGGGCCTGTGGGTTTGCGAATGAACCCGGCCCTCACGAAATGTCCTGGGCTATGTACCATTAAATGAATGCAAATCAGGCTCGACTCTGAGGCAGAAATGTTTCAAGACTTCAGTGGTAATCACACACTTTTTAAAAAACAGCACATCAAATGAAAAGATGCTCAGTATCTGTCATGATTACAGAATACGAATAAACCTAGACTAGGTGTTCCCTCACTGCAGTCCTCAAAAAGCATAAACAGAGTAAGTGCTCTAGTGGGCCAGTGGAATAGGGAACCCTATGATGCTATTGGAGAAAATGTAAATGGCTAAAAACCAGGATGGAAATCCAAAGGCAAGTTCCCTACTGAACTAAAAAGTGGAGCTAGCACGAGACTCAGCAACCCCAGTCCACTTCGTATAACCAGAGAATACCATCAGTGGAATAAAACACTTGCACCCCAACGGTCATTGTGGTACTCTTTACCATACCCAAGACATGCAAACGAACAAAATGTCCAGCGAGAGATGACTGGATCAAGATGTTCTACTAGCTACACTCCTTCGACTACTGCTGATTCACAGAACACAATGAACTCATACTATTTGCAGCAACATGGATGGAGCAGTAGATGATCTCACTAATTCTGGTAAGTTAGAGACAGAAAGACACATATCCCGGGATGTCACTTATATATGCACTCTAAATACGGATACAAAGGAAGTAGTATACAAAGGAAACATAGATTCACAAATGGAAAAAAGACGTGTCCAATTCCCACAGGGGGAAATTGGAGATTGGGGAACGATGAAGTAGGAGGCTGGGATTAACAAAATCATACTCATGTATCAAAAAGTGTTCATCAAGGACGACCCGCTTGAAAGCACAGGGAATGCTACAAAATATTCTTCAATAAACTAACAGGGAAAAGAATACGAAATCCTACAGGTACAGCTACATTTATAACTGCATCAAATTGCTGTACAACTCAAACAAACAAAACATTGTACATGATATATGCTGAAATAGAAAATGAATATTAAATTACTAAACAAGAAAGGGGCAAGGAATGCCTACTCTATTACACTCAGGCCTCTGTGACGTCAGTTGGTGTCACATCCCTGGAGCCTCAGCAGGCCTGGGTCCCATGGCTGGAGTATGCTGTTGCTGAGGGATCCAGGGAGGAAGACATGCAACCTGATCAGAGGCCCCTCGGACCTCTATTGCCCTTTCGCCTCTGCATGGTCCAAAATCTCCCGATCGAATGCCACCCTCTTACCGGTAAGCAAAGCCTGGTGTACCCAAGTGATGGTAGAACAGCTGAGAGGGAAGAGCTGTGAAGAAACCAGATCTCCACAGCTCCTGCTAAGTGGATTCCCACCTCCAGGCTACTTCATTAGAATCGCCCCACCTATGAACCACACCACCCTCCGAATAGCACATTGGAAAGTCTTGGGATATGCCTGGGGTAGGGCAGTGCAGCTTAAGGGGCAAGAGGTAAAGGTACACAAGCCCTATGGTGTGTGTTTGGCCACGTTTGACTACACTTTCCAATCCAATACGAGGACTGCCGCTATGGCTTTGGTTGCCCAAGTTACCAGACTGGACACGAAGTAGTGCTGCCGCCTTGTGGCACATTCCCGTAACAACACCTTTAAAAACTGTGCTGAAGGGCAATTATCATTCACAAGGCCAAGGGCCTGCGGGTTTGCAAATGAACCTGGCCCTCAGGAAATGTCCTGGGCTATGTAACATGAAATGATTTCAAATCAGGCCCGACTCTCAGGTAGAAATGTTTCAAGACCTCAGTGGTATTCACAGGCTTTTTAAACAACAGCAAATCAAATGGAAATATGCTCAGGATCTGTCATGATTACAGAATACAAATAAAACTACACTAGGTGTTCCCTCGCTGCAGTCCTCAAAAAGCATAAAAAGAGTAAGTGCTCAAGAGGGCAGGTGGAATAGGGAACCCTATTATGCTGTTGGAGAAAATGTAAATGGCTAAAAACCAGTATGGAAATCCGAAGGCATCTTCCCTACTTAACTAAAAAGTGGAGCTAGCACGAGAATCAGCAACCCCAGTCCAGTTCTTATAACCAGAGAATACCATCAGTGGAATAAAACACTTGCACCCCAACGGTCGTTGTGTTACTCTTTACCATAGCCAAGACATGCAAACGAATGAAATGTCCAGTGAGACATGAATGGATCAAGATGTTCTACTACATACACTCCCTCGACTACAACTCATCCATAGAACAAAATGAACTCATACTATTTGCAGCAATATGGATGAAGCAGTAGATGATCTCACTAATTCTGGTAAGTTAGAGACAGAAAGACACATATCCCAGGATGTCACTTATATATGCACTCTAAATAAGGATACAAAGAAGTAGTATACAAAGGAAACATAGATTCACAAATGGAAAAAAGACATGTACAATTCTCACAGGGGGAAATTGGAGATCGGGGAACGATGAAGTAGGAGGTTGGGATTAACAAAATCATACTCATGTATCAAAAAGTGTTCACCAAGGACGACCCGCTTGAAAGCACAGGGAACGCTACAAAACATTCTTCAATAAACAAACAGGGAAAAGAATACGAAATCCTACAGGTACAGCTACATTTATAACTGCATCAATTTGCTGTACAACTCAAACGAACGCAACATTGTACATAATCTATGCTGAAATAGAAAATGAATATTAAATTAGTAAACAAGAAAGGGGCAAGGAATGCCTACACTATTACACTCAGGCCTCTGTGACGTCAGTCGGTGTCACATCCTTGGAGCGTCAGCAGGCCTGGGTCCCGTGGCTGGAGTATGCTGTTGCTGAGGGATCCAGGGAGGAGGACGTGCCACCTGATCAGCGGCCCCTCGGACCTCTATTGCCCATTCTCCTCTGCATGGTCCAAAATTTCCCGATCGAATGCCACCCTCTTACAGGTAAGCAAAGCCTGGTGTACACAAGTGATGGTAGAACAGCTGAGAGGGAAGAGCTGTGAAGAAACCAGATCTCCACAGCTCCTGCTAGGCGGATTCCCACATCCAGGCTACTTCATTAGAATCGCCCCACCTACGAACCACACCACCCTCCGAATAGCACATTGGAAAGTCTTGGGATATGCCTGGGGTTGGGCAGTGCAGCTTAAGGGGCAAGAGGTAAAGATACACAAGCCCTATGGTGTGTGTTTAGCCACGTTTGACTACACTTTCCAATCCAACACAAGGACTCCCGCTATGGCTTTGGTTGCCCAAGTTACCAGACTGGACACGAAGTAGTGCTGCCGCCTTGTGGCACATTCCCGTAACAACAACTTTAAAAACTGTGCTGAAGGGCAATTATCATTCACAAGGCCAAGGGCCTGTGGGTTTGCAAATGAACCCGGCCCTCAGGAAATGTCCTGGGCTATGTAACATGAAATGATTTCAAATCAGGCCCAATTCTCAGGCAGAAATGTTTCAAGACCTCAGTGGTATTCACAGGCTTTTTAAAAAACAGCACATGAAATGAAATGATGCTGAGGATCTGTCATGATTAGAGAATACCAATAGACCTAGACTACGTGTTCGCTTGCTGCAGTCCTCAAAAAGCATAAAAAGTGTAAGAGCTCAAGGGGGCAGGTGGAATAGGGAACCCTACTATGCTGTGGGAGACAATGTAAATGGCTACAAACCAGTATAGAAATCCGAAGGCAAGTTCCCTACTGAACTAAAAAGTGGAGCTAGCACAAGACTCAGCAACCCCAATCCAGTTCTTATAACCACAGAATACCATCAGTGGAATAAAACACTTGCACCCCAACGGTCGTTGTGGTACTCTTTACCATAGCCAAGAGATGCAAACGAATGAAATGTCCAATGAGAGGTGAATGGATCAAGATGTTCTGCTACATAAACTGCCTCGACTACCACTCATCCATAGAACAAAATGAACTCATACTATTGGCAGCAACATGGATGGAAGAGTAGATGATCTCACTAATTCTGGTAAGTTAGAGACAGAAAGACACATATCCCAGGATATCACGTATATATGCACTCTAAATACGGATACAAAGGAAGTAGTATACAAAGGAAACATAGATTCACAAATGGAAAAAAGACATGTCCAATTCCCACAGGGCGAAATTGGAGATTGGGGAATGATGAAGTAGGAGGTTGGGATTAACAAAATCATACTCATGTATCAAAAAGTGTTCATCAAGGACGACCCGCTTGAAAGCACAGGGAACGCTACAAAACATTCTTCAATAAACTAACAGGGAAAAGAATATGAAATCCTACAGCTACAGCTTCATTTATAACTGCATCAAGTTGCTGTACAACTCAAACAAACATAACATTGTACATAATATATGCTGAAATAGAAAATGAATATTAAATTACTAAACAAGAAAGGGGCAAGGAATGCCTACTCTATTACACTCAGGCCTCTGTGACATCAGTTGGTGTCACATCCTTGGAGCGTCAGCAGGCCTGGGTCCCGTGGCTTGAGTACGCTGTTGCTGAGGGATCCAGGGAGGAGGACATGCAACCTGATCAGCGGCCCCTCGGACCTCTATTGCCCATTCGCCTCTGCATGGTCCAAAATCTCCCGATCGAATGCCACCCTCTTACAGGTAAGCAAAGCCTGGTGTACCCAAGTGATGGTAGAACAGCTGAGAGGGAAGAGCTGTGAAGAAACCAGATCTCCACAGCTCCTGCTAGGTGGATTTACCCCTCCAGGCTACTTCATTTGAATCGCCCCACCTGTGAACCACACCACTGTCCGAATAGCACATTGCAAAGTCTTAGGATACGCCTGGGGTGGGGCAGTGCAGCTTAAGGGGCAAGAGGTAAAGATACACAAGCCCTATGGTGTGTGTTTAGCCACGTTTGACTACACTTTCCAATCCAATACGAGGACTCCCGCTATGGCTTTGGTTGCCCAAGTTACCAGACAGGACACGAAGTAGTGCTGCCGCCTTGTGGCACATTCCCGTAACAACACCTTTAAAAACTGTGCTGAAGGGCAATTATCATTCACAAGGCCAAGGGCCTGCGGGTTTGCAAATGAACCTGGCCCTCAGGAAATGTCCTGGGCTATGTAACATGAAATGATTTCAAATCAGGCCCGACTCTCAGGTAGAAATGTTTCAAGACCTCAGTGGTATGCACAGGCTTTTTAAAAAACAGCACATCAAATGAAAAGATGCTCAGGATCTGTCATGATTACAGAATACCAATAGACCTAGACTAGGTGTTCGCTCGCTGCAGTCCTCAAAAAGCATGAAAAGAGTAAGTGCTCAAGAGTGCAGGTGGAATAGGGAACCCTATTATGCTGTGGGAGACAATGTAAATGGCTAAAATCCAGTATGGAAATCCGAAGGCACGTTCCCTACTGAACTAAAAACTGGAGCTAGTACAAGACTCAGCAACCCCAATCCAGTTCTTATAACTAGTGAATACCATCAGTGGAATAAAACACTTGCACCCCAACGATCGTTGTGGTACTCTTTACCATAGCCAAGTCATGCAAATGAATGAAATGTCCAATGAGAGATGAATGGATCAAGATATTCTGCTACATACACTCCCTCGACTACCACTCATCCATAGAACAAAATGAACTAATACTATTTGCAGCAACATGGTTGGAGCAGTAGATGATCTCACTAATTCTGGTAAGTTAGAGACAGAAAGACACATATCCCAGGATATCACTTACATGTGCACTATAAATACGAATACAAAGGAAGTAGTTAGTATACAAAGGAAACATAGATTCACAAATGGAAAAAAGACGTGTCCAATTCCCACAGGGGGAAATTGGAGATTGGGGAACGATGAAGTAGGAGGTTGGGATTAACAAAATCATACTCATGTATCAAAAAGTGTTCATCAAGGACGACCCGCTTGAAAGCACAGGGAACGCTACAAAATATGCTTCAATAAACTAACAGGGAAAAGAATACGAAATCCTTCAGGCACAGCTACATTTATAACTGCATCAAGTTGCTGTACAACTCAAACAAACACAACATTGTACATAATCTATGCTGAAATAGAAAATGAATATTAAATTACTAAACAAGAAAGGGGCAAGAAATGCCTACTCTATTACACTCAGGCCTCTCGGACGTCACCTGGTGTCACATCCTTGGAGCCTCAGCAGGCCTGAGTCCCGTGGCTGGAGTATGCTGTTGCTGAGGGATCCAGGGAGGAGGACGTGCAACCTGATCAGCGTTCCCTCATACCTCTATTGCCCATTCTCCTCTGCATGGTCCAAAATCTCCCAATCGAATGCCACCCTCTTACAGGTAAGCAAAGCCTGGTGTACCCAAGTGATGGTAGAACAGCTGAGAGGGAAGAGCTGTGAAGAAACCAGATCTCCACAGCTCCTGCTAGGTGGGTTCCCACCTCCAGCCTACTTCATTAGAATCACCCCATATACGAACCACACCACCCTCCGAATAGCATATTGGAAAGTCTTCGGATATGCCTGGGGTGGAGCAGTGCAGGTTAAGGGGCAAGAGATAAAGATACACAAGCCCTATGATGTGTGTTTAGCCAGGGTTGACTACACGATCCAATCCAACACGAGGAGTCCCGCTATGGCTTTGGTTGCCCAAGTTACCAGACTGGACACGAAGTAGTGCTGCCGCCTTGTGGCACATTCCCGTAACAACAACTATAAAACTGTGCTGAAGGGAAATTATCATTCACAAGGCCAAAGGCCTGCGGGTTTGCAAATGAACCTGGCCCTCAGGAAATGTCCTGGGCTATGTAACATGAAATGATTTCGAATCAGGCCCGACTCTCAGGCAGAACTGTTTCAAGACCTCAGTGGTATTCACAGGCTTTTTAAAAAACAGCACATCAAAGGTAAAGATGCTCACGATCTGTCATGATTACAGAATACAATTAAACCTACACTAGGTGTTCGCTCGCTGCACTCCTCCAAAAGCCTAAAAAGAGTAAATGCTCACGAGGGCAGGTGGAATAGGGAACCCTATTATGCTGTTGGAGAAAATGTAAAAGGCTAAAAACCAGTATGGAAATCCGAAGGCAAGTTCCCTACTGAACTAAAAAGTGGAGCTAGCACAAGACTCAGCAAACACAATCCAGTTCTTATAACCAGAGAATACCATCAGTGGAATAAAACACTTGCACCCCAACGGTCGTTGTGGTACTCTTTACCATAGCCAAGACATGCAAACGAACGAAATGTCCAGTGAGAGATGAATGGATTAAGATGTTCTGCTACATACACTCCCTCGACTACAACTCATCCATAGAACAAAATAAACTCATACTATTTGCAGCAACATGGATGGAGCAGTAGATGATCTCACTAAGTCTGGTAAGTTAGAGACAGAAAGACACATATCCCGGGATATCACTTATATATGCACTCTAAAAAGGGATACAAAGGAAGTAGTATACAAAGGAAACATAGATTCACAAATGGAAAAAAGACATGTCCAATTCCCACAGGGGGAGATTGGAGATTGGGGAACGATGAAGTAGGAGGTTGGGATTAACAAAATCATACTCATGTATCAAAAAGTGTTCATCAAGGACGACCCGCTTGAAAGCACAGGGAACGCTACAAAACATTCTTCAATAAACTAACAGGGAAAAGAATATGAAATCCTACAGGTACAGCTACATTTATAACTGCATCAAGTTGCTGTACAACTCAAACAAACACAACATTGTACATAATCTATGCTGAAATAGAAAATGAATATTAAATTACTAAACAAGAAAGGGGCAAGGAATGCCTACTCTATTACACTCAGGCCTCTGTGACGTCAGTTGGTGTCACATCCTTCGAGCGTCAGCAGGCCTGGGTCCCGTGGCTTGAGTATGCGGTTGCTGAGGGATCCAGGGAGGAGGACATGCAACCTAATCAGCGGCCCCTCGGACCTCTATTGCCCATTCTCCTCTGCATGGTCCAAAATTTCCCGATCGAATGCCACCCTCTTACAAGTAAGCAAAGCCTGGTGTACCCAAGTGATGGGAGAACAGCTGAGAGGGAAGAGCTGTGAAGAAACCAGATCTCCACAGCTCCTGCTAGGTGGATTTACCCCTCCAGGCTACTTCATTAGAATCGCCCCACCTGTGAACCACACCACCGTCCGAATAGCACATTGCAAAGTCTTAGGATACGCCTGGGGTGGGGCAGTGCAGTTTAAGGGGCAAGAGGTAAAGATACACAAGCCCTATGGTGTGTGTTTAGCCACGTTTGACTACACTTTCCAATCCAATACGAGGACTCCCGCTATGGCTTTGGTTGCCCAAGTTACCAGACTGGACAGGAAGTAGTGCTGCCAACTTGTGGCACATTCCCATAACAACACCTTTAAAAACTGTGCTGAAGGGCAGTTATCATTCACAAGGCAAAGGGTCTGCGGGATTGCAAATGAACCTGGCCCTCAGGAAATGTCCTGGGCTATGTAACATGAAATGATTTCAAATCAGGCCCGACTCTCAGGTAGAAATGTTTCAAGACCTCAGTGGTATTCACAGGCTTTTTAAACAACAGCAAATAAAATGAAAATATGCTCAGGATCTGTCATGATTACAGAATACAAATAAAACTACACTAGGTGTTCCCTCGCTGCAGTCCTCAAAAAGCATAAAAAGAGTAAGTGCTCAAGAGGGCAGGTGGAATAGGGAACCCTATTATGCTGTTGGAGAAAATGTAAATGGCTAAAAACCAGTATGGATATCCGAAGGCAACTTCCCTACTTAACTAAAAAGTGGAGCTAGCACGAGACTCACCAACCCCAGTCCAGTTCTTATAACCAGAGAATACCATCAAGGGAATCAAACACTTGCCCCCCAACCATCGTTATGGTACTCTTTACCATAGCCAAGACATGCAAATGAATGAAATGTCCAGTGAGAGATGAATGGATCAAGATGTTCTGCTACATACACTCCATCGACGACAACTCATCCATAGAACAAAATGAACTCATACTATTTGCAGCAATATGGATGAAGCAGTAGATGATCTCACTAATTCTGGTAAGTTAGAGACAGAAAGACACATATCCGAGGATGTCACTTATATATGCACTCTAAATACGGATACAAAGAAGTAGTATACAAAGGAAACATAGATTCACAAATGGAAAAAAGACATGTACAATTCTCACAGGGGGAAATTGGAGATCGGGGAACGATGAAGTAGGAGGCTGGGATTAACAAAATCATACTCATGTATCAAAAAGTGTTTATCAAGGACGACCCTCTTGAAAGCACAGGGAACGCTACAAAACATTCTTCAATAAACTAACAGGGAAAACAGTACGAAATCCTACAGGTACAGCTACATTTATAACTGCATCAAGTTGCTGTACAACTCAAACAAACAAAACATTGTACATGATCTATGCTGAAATAGAAGATAAATATTAAATTACTAAACAAGAAAGGGGCAAGGAATGCCTACTCTATTACACTCAGGCCTCTGTGACGTCAGTTGGTGTCACATCCCTGGAGCCACAGCAGGCCTGGGCCCATGGCTGCAGTATGCTGTTGCTGAGGGATCCAGGGAGGAAGACGTTCAACCTGATCAGTGGCCCCTCGGACCTCTATTGCCCATTCGCCTCTGCATGGTCCAAAATCTCCCGATCGAATGCCACCCTCTTACAGGTAAGCAAAGCCTGGTGTACCCAAGTGATGGTAGAACAGCTGAGAGGGAAGAGCTGTGAAGAAACCAGATCTCCACAGCTCCTGCTAGGCGGATTCCCACCTCCAGGCTACTTCAATAGAATCGCCCCACCTGCGAACCACACCACCCTCCGAATAGCACATTGGAAAGTCTTGGGATATGCCTGGGGTTGGGCAGTGCAGCTTAAGGGGCAAGAGGTAAAGATACACAAGACCTATGGTGTGTGTTTAGCCACGTTTGAATACACTTTCCAATCCAATACGAGGACTCCCGCTATGGCTTTGGTTGCCCAAGTTACCAGACTGGACACGAAGTAGTGCTGCCGCCTTGTGGCACATTCCCGTAACAACACCTTTAAAAACTGTGCTGAAGGGCAATTATCATTCACAAGGCCAAGGGCCTGCGGGTTTGCAAATGAACCCGGCCCTCAAGAAATGTCCTGGGCTATGTAACATGAAATGATTTCAAGTCAGGCCCAACTCTCAGGCAGAAATGTTTCAAGACCTCAGTGGTATTCACAGGCTTTTTAAAAAACAGCACATGAAATGAAAAGATGCTGAGGATCTGTCATGATTAGAGAATACCAATAGACCTAGACTACGTGTTCGCTCGCTGCAGTCCTCAAAAAGCATAAAAAGAGTAAGTGCTCAAGAGGGCAGGTGGAATAGGGAACCCTATTATGCTGTGGGAGACAATGTAAATGGCTACAAACCAGTATAGAAATCCGAAGGCAAGTTCCCTACTGAACTAAAAAGTGGAGCTAGCACAAGACTCAGCAACCCCAATCCAGTTCTTACAACCAGAGAATACCATCAGTGGAATAAAACACTTGCACCCCAACGATCGTTGTGGTACTCTTTACCATAGCCAAGACATGCAAATGAATGAAATGTCCAATGAGAGATGAATGGATCAAGATATTCTGCTACATACACTCCCTCGACTACCACTCATCCATAGAACAAAATGAACTCATACTATTTGCAGCAACATGGATGGAGCAGTAGATGATCTCACTAATTCTGGTAAGTTAGAGACAGAAAGACACATATCCCAGGATATCACTTACATGTGCACTCTAAATACGGATACAAAGGAAGTAGTATACAAAGGAAACATAGATTCACAAATGGAAAAACGACGTGTCCAATTCCCACAGGGGGAAATTGGAGATTGGGGAACGATGAAGTAGGAGGTTGGGATTAACAAAATCATACTCATGTATCAAAAAGTGTTCATCAAGGACGACACGCTTGAAAGCACAAGGAACGCTACAAAATATTCTTCAATAAACTAACAGGGAAAAGAATACGAAATCCTTCAGGCACAGCTACATTTATAACTGCATCAAGTTGCTGTACAACTCAAACAAACAAAACATTGTACATGATCTATGCTGAAATACAAAATGAATATTAAATTACTAAACAAGAAAGGGGCAAACGATGCCTAATCTATTACACTCAGGCCTCTAGACGTCAGTTGGTGTCATATCCCTGGAGCCTCAGCAGACCTGGGTCCCATGCCTGGAGTACGCTGCTGCTGAGGGAGCCAAGGAGGAGGACGTGCCACCTGATCAGCGGCCCATAGGACCTCTATTGCCCATTCTCCTCTGCATGGTAACACAATCTCCCAATCCAATGTGACCCTCTTACAGGAAAGCAAAGCCTGGTGTACCCAAGTGATGTTAGAAGAGCTGAGAGAGAACAGCAGTGAAGAAACCAGATCTCCACAGCTCCTGCTAGGTGGATTTACACCTCCAGGCTACTTCATTAGAATCGCCCCAACTACGAACCACAGCACACCCCAAATAGCACATTGCAAAGTCTTAGGATACGCCTGGGGTGGGGCAGTGCAGGTTAAGGGGCAAGAGGTAAAGATACACAAGCCCTGTGGTGTGTGTTTAGCCACTTTCGACTACACTTTCCAATCCAACACCAGGACTCCCGCTATGGCTTTGTTTGCCCAAGTTACCAGACTGGACAGGAAGTAGTGCTGCCAACTTGTGGCACATTCCCGTAACAACACCTTTAAAAACTGTGTTGAAGGGCAATTATCATTCACAAGGCCAAGGGCCTGCGTGTTTGCAGATGAACCCGGCCCTCAAGAAATGTCCTGGGCTATGTAACATGAAATGATTTCAAATCAGGCCCGACTCTCAGGTAGAAATGTTTCAAGACCTCAGTGGTATGCACAGGCTTTTTCAAAAACAGCACATCAAATGAAAAGATGCTCAGGATCTGTCATGATTACAGAATACCAATAGACCTAGACTAGGTGTTCGCTCGCTGCAGTCCTCAAAAAGCATGAAAAGAGGAAGTGCTCAAGAGTGCAGGTGGAATAGGGAACCCTATTATGCTGTCGGAGAAAATGTAAATGGCTAAAATCCAGTATGGAAATCCGAAGGCACGTTCCCTACTGAACTAAAAAGTGGAGCTAGTACAAGACTCAGCAACCACAATCCAGTCCTTATAACCAGGGAATACCATCAGTGGAATAAAACACTTGCACCCCAACGGTCGTTGTGGTACTCTTTACCATAGCCAAGCGATGCAAATGAATGAAATGTCCAATGAGAGGTGAATGGATCAAGATGTTCTGCTACATAAACTGCCTCGACTACCACTCATCCATAGAACAAAATGAACTCATACTATTTGCAGCAACATGGATGAAGCAGTAGATGATCTCACTAATTCTGGTAAGTTAGAGACAGAAAGACACATATCCCAGGATGTCACTTATATATGCACTCTAAATAAGGATACAAAGAAGTAGTATACAAAGGAAACATAGATTCACAAATGGAAAAAAGACATGTACAATTCTCACAGGGGGAAATTGGAGATCGGGGAACGATGAAGTAGGAGGTTGGGATTAACAAAATCATACTCATGTATCAAAAAGTGTTCACCAAGGACGACCCGCTTGAAAGCACAGGGAACGCTACAAAACATTCTTCAATAAACTAACAGGGAAAAGAATACGAAATCCTACAGGTACAGCTACATTTATAACTGCATCAAGTTGCTGTACAACTCAAACAAACACAACATTGTACATAATCTATGCTGAAATAGAAAATGAATATTAAATTAGTAAACAAGAAAGGGGCAAGGAATGCCTACACTATTACACTCAGGCCTCTGTGACGTCAGTTGGTGTCACATCCTTGGAGCGTCAGCAGGCCTGGGCCCCGTGGCTGGAGTATGCCGTTGCTGAGGGATCCAGGGAGGAGGACGTGCCACCTGATCAGCGGCCCCTCGGACCTCTATTGCCCATTCGCCTCTGCATGGTCCAAAATCTCCCGATCGAATGCCAGCTCTTACCGGTAAGCAAAGCCTGGTGTACCCAAGTGATGGTAGAACAGCTGAGAGGGAAGAGCTGTGAAGAAACCAGATCTCCACAGCTCCTACTAGGCGGATTCCCACCTCCAGGCTGCTTCATTAGAATCGCCCCACCTACGAACCACACCACCCTCCGAATAGCACATTGGAAAGTCTTGGGATATGCCTGGGGTTGGGCAGTGCAGCTTAAGGGGCAAGAGGTAAAGATACACAAGCCCTATGGTGTGTGTTTAGCCACGTTTGACTACACTTTCCAATCCAACACGAGGACTCCCGCTATGGCTTTGGTTGCCCAAGTTACCAGGCTGGACACGAAGTAGTGCTGCCGCCTTGTGGCACATTCCCGTAACAAAAACTTTAAAAACTGTGCTGAAGGGCAATTATCATTCACAAGGCCAAGGGCCTGTGGGTTTGCGAATGAACCCGGCCCTCAGGAAAAGTCCTGGGCTATGTACCATTAAATGAATGCAAATCAGGCCCGACTCTGAGGCAGAAATGTTTCAAGACTTCAGTGGTACTCACACACTTTTTAAAAAACAGCACATCAAATGAAAAGATGCTCAGCATCTGTCATGATTACAGAATACGAATAAACCTAGACTAGGTGTTCCCTAACTGCAGTCCTCAAAAAGCATAAAAAGAGTAAGTGCTCAAGTGGGCCAGTGGAATAGGGAACCCTATGATGCTATTGGAGAAAATGTAAATGGCTAAAAACCAGGATGGAAATCCAAAGGCAAGTTCCCTACTGAACTAAAAAGTGGAGGTAGCACGAGACTCAGCAACCCCAGTCCACTTCGTATAACCAGAGAATACCATCAGTGGAATAAAACACTTGCACCCCAACGGTCATTGTGGTACTCTTTACCATACCCAAGACATGCAAACGAACAAAATGTCCAGCGAGAGATGACTGGATCAAGATGTTCTACTAGCTACACTCCTTCGACTACTGCTGATTCACAGAACACAATGAACTCATACTGTTTGCAGCAACATGGATGGAGCAGTAGATGATCTCACTAATTCTGGTAAGTTAGAGACAGAAAGACACATATCCCGGGATGTCACTTATATATGCACTCTAAATACGGATACAAAGGAAGTAGTATACAAAGGAAACATAGATTCACAAATGGAAAAAAGACGTGTCCAATTCCCCCAGGGGGAAATTGGAGATTGGGGAACGATGAAGTAGGAGGCTGGGATTAACAAAATCATACTCATGTATCAAAAAGTGTTCATCAAGGATGACCCTCTTGAAAGCACAGGGAACGCTACAAAACATTCTTCAATAAACTAACAGGGAAAAGAATACGAAATCCTACAGGTACAGCTACATTTATAACTGCATCAAGTTGCTGTACAACTCAAACAAAACATTGTACATGATCTATGCTGAAATAGAAAATGAATATTAAATTACTAAACAAGAAAGGGGCAAGGAATGCCTACTCTATTACACTCAGGCCTCTGTGACGTCAGTTGGTGTCACATCCTTGGAGCGTCAGCAGGCCGGGGTCCCGTGGCTTGAGTACGCTGTTGCTGAGGGATCCAGGGAGGAGGACATGCAACCTGATCAGCGGCCCCTCGGACCTCTATTGCCCATTCTCCTCTGCATGGTAACACAATCTCCCAATCCATTGTGACCCTCTTACAGGAAAGCAAAGCCTGGTGTATCCAAGTGATGGTAGAAGAGCTGAGAGGGAAGAGCAGTGAAGAAACCAGATCTCCACAGCTCCTGCTAGGTGGATTTACACCTCCAGGCTACTTCATTAGAATCGCCCCAACTACGAACCACAGCACACCCCAAATAGCACATTGCAAAGTCTTAGGACACGCCTGGGGTGGGGCAGTGCAGGTTAAGGGACAAGAGGTAAAGATACACAAGCCCTGTGGTGTGTGTTTAGCCACTTTCGAATACACTTTCCAATCCAACACCAGGACTCCCGCTATGGCTTTGTTTGCCCAAGTTACCAGACAGGACACGAAGTAGTGCTGCCAACCTGTGGCACATTACCGTAACAACAACTTTAAAAACTGTGTTGAAGGGCAATTATCATTCACAAGGCCAAGGGCCTGCGTGTTTGCAGATGAACCCGGCCCTCAAGAAATGTCCTGGGCTATGTAACATGAAATGATTTCAAATCAGGCCCGACTCTCAGGTAGAAATGTTTCAAGACCTCAGTGGTATGCACAGGCTTTTTAAAAAACAGCACATCAAATGAAAAGATGCTCAGGATCTGTCATGATTACAGAATACCAATAGACCTAGACTAGGTGTTCGCTCGCTGCAGTCCTCAAAAAGCATGAAAAGAGTAAGTGCTCAAGAGTGCAGGTGGAATAGGGAACCCTATTATGCTGTCGGAGAAACTATAAATGGCTAAAATCCAGTATGGAAATCCGAAGGCACGTTCCCTACTGAACTAAAAACTGGAGCTAGCACAAGACTCAGCAACCCCAATCCAGTTCTTATAACCAGAGAATACCATCAGTGGAATAAAACACTTGCACCCCAACGATCGTTGTGGTACCCTTTACCATAGCCAAGACATGCAAATGAATGAAATGTCCAATGAGAGATGAATGGATCAAGATATTCTGCTACATACACTCCCTCGACTACCACTCATCCATAGAACAAAATGAATTCATACTATTTGCAGCAACATGGTTGGAGCAGTAGATGATCTCACTAATTCTGGTAAGTTAGAGACAGAAAGACACATATCCCAGGATATCACTTACATGTGCACTATAAATACGGATACAAAGGAAGTAGTATACAAAGGAAACATAGATTCACAAATGGAAAAAAGACGTGTCCAATTCCCACAGGGGGAAATTGGAGATCGGGGAACGATGAAGTAGGAGGCTGGGATTAATAAAATCATACTCATGTATCAAAAAGTGTTCATCAAGGACGAACCTCTTGAAAGCACAGGGAACGCTACAAAACATTCTTCAATAAACTAACAGGGAAAAGAATACGAAATCCTACAGGCACAGCTACATTTATAACTGCATCAAGTTGCTGTACAACTCAAACAAACAAAACATTGTACATGATCTATGCTGAAATAGAAAATGAATATTAAATTACTAAACAAGAAAGGGGCAAGGAATGCCTACTCTATTACACTCAGGCCTCTGTGACGTCAGTTGGTGTCACATCCCTGGAGCCTCAGCAGGCCTGGGTCCCATGGCTGGAGTATGCTGTTGCTGAGGGATCCAGGGAGGAAGACATGCAACCTGATCAGAGGCCCCTCGGACCTCTATTGCCCATTCTCCTCTGCATGGTAACACAATCTCCCAATCCATTGTGACCCTCTTACAGGAAAGCAAAGCCTGGTGTACCCAAGTGATGGTAGAACAGCTGAGAGGGAAGAGCTGTGAAGAAAGCAGATCTCCACAGCTCCTGCTAGGTGGATTTACCCTCCAGGCTACTTCATTAGAATCGCCCCACATGTGAACCACACCACCGTCCGAATAGCACATTGCAAAGTCTTAGGATACGCCTGGGGTGGGGCAGTGCAGCTTAAGGGGCAAGAGGTAAAGATACACAAGCCCAATGGTGTGTGTTTAGCCACGTTTGACTACACTTTCCAATCCAATACGAGGACTCCCGCTATGGCTTTGGTTGCCCAAGTTACCAGACTGGACACGAAGTATTGCTGCCGCCTTGTGGCACATTCCCGTAACAACACCTTTAAAAACTGTGCTGAAGGGCAGTTATCATTCACAAGGCCAAGGGCCTGCGGGTTTGCAAATGAACCTGGCCCTCAGGAAATGTCCTGGGCTATGTAACATGAAATGATTTCAAATCAGGCCTGATTCTCAGGTAGAAATGTTTCAAGACCTCAGTGGTATTCACAGGCTTTTTAAACAACAGCAAATAAAATGAAAATATGCTCAGGATCTGTCATGCTTACAGAATACAAATAAAACTACACTAGGTGTTCCCTCGCTGCAGTCCTCAAAAAGCATAAAAAGAGTAAGTGCTCAAGAGTGCAGGTGGAATAGGGAACCCTATTATGCTGTTGGAGAAAATGTAAATGGCTAAAAACCAGTATGGAAATCCGAAGGCAACTTCCCTACTTAACTAAAAAGTGGAGCTAGCACGAGACTCAGCAACCCCAGTCCAGTTCTTATAACCAGAGAATACCAGCAGTGGAATAAAACACTTGCACCCCAACGGTCGTTGTGGTACTCTTTACCATAGCCAAGACA
Source organism: Mesoplodon mirus (assembly GCF_964341445.2). NCBI lineage: Eukaryota > Metazoa > Chordata > Mammalia > Artiodactyla > Ziphiidae > Mesoplodon > Mesoplodon mirus. The sequence continues at coordinate 42,844,665 of NC_138988.1, read as the reverse complement.
TGCAAACGAACGAAATGTCCAGCGTGAGATGAATGGATCAAGACGATCTGCTACATACACTCCCTCGACGACAACTCATCCATAGAACCAAATGAACTCATACTATTTGCAGCAATATGGATGAAGCAGTAGATGATCTCACTAATTCTGGTAAGTTAGAGACAGAAAGACACATATCCCGGGATGTCACTTATATATGCACTCTAAATACGGATACAAAGAAGTAGTATACAAAGGAAACATAGATTCACAAATGGAAAAAAGACATGTACAATTCTCACAGGGGGAAATTGGAGATCGGGGAACGATGAAGTAGAAGGTTGGGATTAACAAAATCATACTCATGTATCAAAAAGTGTTCACCAAGGACGACCCACTTGAAAGCACAGGGAACGCTACAAAACATTCTTCAATAAACTAACAGGGAAAAGAATACGAAATTCTACAGGTACAGCTACATTTATAACTGCATCAAGTTGCTGTACAACTCAAACAAACACAACATTGTACATAATCTATGCTGAAATAGAAAATGAATATTAAATTAGTAAACAAGAAAGGGGCAAGGAATGCCTACACTATTACACTCAGGCCTCTGTGACGTCAGTTGGTGTCACATCCTTGGAGCGTCAGCAGGCCTGGGTCCCGTGGCTGGAGTATGCTGTTGCTGAGGGATCCAGGGAGGAGGACGTGCCACCTGATCAGCGGCCCCTCGGACCTCTATTGCCCATTCTCCTCTGCATGGTCCAAAATCTCCCGATCGAATGCCACCCTCTTACCGGTAAGCAAAGCCTGGTGTACCCAAGTTATGGTAGAACAGCTGAGAGGGAAGGGCTGTGAAGAAACCAGATCTCCACAGCTCCTGCTAGGCGGATTCCCACCTCCAGGCTACTTCATTAGAATCGCCCCACCTACGAACCACACCACCCTCCGAATAGCACGTTGGAAAGTCTTGGGATATGCCTGGGGTGGGGCTGTGCAGCTTAAGGGGCAAGAGGTAAAGATACACAAGCACTATGGTGTGTGTTTAGCCACGTTTGGCTACACTTTCCAATCCAACACCAGGACTCCCGCTATGGCTTTGGTTGCCCAAGTTACCAGACTGGACACGAAGTAGTGCTGCCGCCTTGTGGCACATTCCCGTAACAACACCTTTAAAAACTGGGCTGAAGGGCAATTATCATTCACAAGGCCAAGGGCCTGCGGGTGTGCAAATGAACCCGGCCCTCAAGAAATGTCCTGGGCTATGTAACATGAAATGATTTCAAATCAGGCCCAGCTCTCAGGCAGAAATGTTTCAAGACCTCAGTGGTATTCACAGGCTTTTTAAAGAACAGCACATGAAATAAAAAGATGCTGAGGATCTGTCATGATTAGAGAATACCAATAGACCTAGACTAGGTGTTCGCTCGCTGCAGTCCTCGAAAAGCATAAAAAGAGTAAGTGCTCAAGAGGGCAGGTGGAATAGGGAACCCTATTATGCTGTGGGAGACAATGTAAATGGCTACAAACCAGTATAGAAATCCGAAGGCAAGTTCCCTACTGAACTAAAAAGTGGAGCTAGCACAAGACTCAGCAACCCCAATCCAGTTCTTATAACCAAAGAATACCATCAGTGGAATAAAACACTTGCACCCCAACGATCGTTGTGGTACTCTTTACCATAGCCAAGACATGCAAATGAATGAAATGTCCAATGAGAGATGAATGGATCAAGATATTCTGCTACATACACTCCCTCGACTACCACTCATCCATAGAACAAAATGAACTCATACTATTTGCAGCAACATGGATGGAGCAGTAGATGGTCTCACTAATTCTAGTAAGTTAGAGACAGAAAGACACATATCCCAGGATATCACTTACATGTGCACTATAAATACGGATACAAATGAAGTAGTATACAAAGGAAACATAGATTCACAAATGGAAAAAAGACGTATACAATTCCCACCGGCGGAAATTGGATATTGGGGAACGATGAAGTAGGAGGTTGGGATTAACAAAATCATACTCATGTATCAAAAAGTGTTCATCAAGGACGACCCGCTTGAAAGCACAGGGAACGCTACAAAATATTCTTCAATAAACTAACAGGGAAAAGAATACGAAATCCTTCAGGCACAGCTACATTTATAACTGCATCAAGTTGCTGTACAACTCAAACAAACAAAACATTGTACATGATCTATGCTGAAATACAAAATGAATATTAAATTACTAAACAAGAAAGGGGCAAACGATGCCTACTCTATTACCCTCAGGCCTCTGTGACGTCAGTTGGTGTCATATCCCTGGAGCCTCAGCAGACCTGGGTCCCATGCCTGGAGTACGCTGCTGCTGAGGGAGCCAAGGAGGAGGACGTGCCACCTGATCAGCGGCCCATAGGACCTCTATTGCCCATTCTCCTCTGCATGGTAACACAATCTCCCAATCCAATGTGACCCTCTTACAGGAAAGCAAAGCCTGGTGTACCCAAGTGATGTTAGAAGAGCTGAGAGAGAACAGCAGTGAAGAAACCAGATCTCCACAGCTCCTGCTAGGTGGATTTACACCTCCAGGCTACTTCATTAGAATCGCCCCAACTACGAACCACAGCACACCCCAAATAGCACATTGCAAAGTCTTAGGATACGCCTGGGGTGGGGCAGTGCAGGTTAAGGGGCAAGAGGTAAAGATACACAAGCCCTGTGGTGTGTGTTTAGCCACTTTCGACTACACTTTCCAATCCAACACCAGGACTCCCGCTATGGCTTTGTTTGCCCAAGTTACCAGACAGGACACGAAGTAGTGCTGCCAACCTGTGGCACATTACCGTAACAACAACTTTAAAAACTGTGTTGAAGGGCAATTATCATTCACAAGGCCAAGGGCCTGCGTGTTTGCAGATGAACCTGGCCCTCAGGAAATGTCCTGGGCTATGTAACATGAAATGATTTCAAATCAGGCCCGACTCTCAGGTAGAAATGTTTCAAGACCTCAGTGGTATGCACAGGCTTTTTAAAAAACAGCACATCAAATGAAAAGATGCTCAGCATCTGTCATGATTACAGAATACCAATAGACCTAGACTAGGTGTTCGCTCGCTGCAGTCCTCAAAAAGCATGAAAAGAGGAAGTGCTCAAGAGGGCAGGTGGAATAGGGAACCCTATTATGCTGTCAGAGAAAATGTAAATGGCTAAAATCCAGTATGGAAATCCGAAGGCACGTTCCCTACGGAACTAAAAAGTGGAGCTAGTACAAGACTCAGCAACCCCAATCCAGTTCTTATAACCAGGGAATACCATCAGTGGAATAAAACACTTGCACCCCAATGGTCGTTGTGGTACTCTTTACCATAGCCAAGAGATGCAAACGAATGAAATGTCCAATGAGAGGTGAATGGATCAAGATGTTCTGCTACATAAACTGCCACGACTACCACTCATCCATAGAACAAAATGAACTCATACTATTTGCAGCAACATGGATGGAACAGTAGATGATCTCACTAATTCTGGTAAGTTAGAGACAGAAAGACACATTTCCCGGGATATCACTTATATATGCACTCTAAATATGGATACAAAGGAAGTAGTATACAAAGGAAACATAGATTCACAAATGGAAAAAAGACATGTCCAATTCCCACAGGGGGAAATTGGAGATTGGGGAACGATGAAGTAGGAGGTTGGGATTAACAAAATCATACTCATGTATCAAAAAGTGTTCATCAAGGATGACCCGCTTGAAAGCACAGGGAACGCTACAAAACATTCTTCAATAAACTAACAGGGAAAAGAATATGAAATCCTACAGGTACAGCTACATTTATAACTGCATCAAGTTGCTGTACAACTCAAACAAACACAACATTGTACATAATCTATGCTGAAATAGAAAATGAATATTAAATTACTAAACAAGAAAGGGGCAAGGAATGCCTACTCTATTACACTCAGGCCTCTGTGACGTCAGTTAGTGTCACATCCTTGGAGCGTCAGCAAGCCTGGGTCCCGTGGCTTGAGTATGCTGTTGCTGAGGGATCCAGGGAGGAGGACATGCAACCTGATCAGTGGCCCCTCGGACCTCTATTGCCCATTCGCCTCTGCATAGTCCAAAATCTCCCGATCGAATGCCAACCTCTTACCGGTAAGCAAAGCCTGGTGTACCCAAGTGATGGTAGAACAGCTGAGAGGGAAGAGCTGTGAAGAAACCAGATCTCTACAGCTCCTGCTAGGCGGATTCCCACCTCCAGGCTACTTCATTTGAATCTCCCCACCTGTGAACCACACCAGCGTCCGAATAGCACATTGGAAAGTCTTGGAATATGCCTGGGGTTGGGCAGTGCAGCTCAAGGAACAAGAGGTAAAGATACACAAGCCCTATGGTGTGTGTTTAGCCACGTTTGACTACACTTTCCAATCCAATATGAGGACTCCCGCTATGGCTTTGGTTGCCCAAGTTACCAGACTGGACACGAAGTAGTGCTGCCGCCTTGTGGCACATCCCCGTAACAACAACTGTAAAAACTGTGCTGAAGGGCAATTATCATTCACAAGGCCAAGGGCCTGTGGGTTTGCGAATGAACCCGGCCCTCACGAAATGTCCTGGGCTATGTACCATTAAATGAATGCAAATCAGGCCCGACTCTGAGGCAGAAATGTTTCAAGACTTCAGTGGTAATCACACACTTTTTAAAAAACAGCACATCAAATGAAAAGATGCTCAGTATCTGTCATGATTACAGAATACGAATAAACCTAGACTAGGTGTTCCCTCACTGCAGTCCTCAAAAAGCATAAACAGAGTAAGTGCTCTAGTGGGCCAGTGGAATAGGGAACCCTATGATGCTATTGGAGAAAATGTAAATGGCTAAAAACCAGGATGGAAATCCAAAGGCAAGTTCCCTACTGAACTAAAAAGTGGAGCTAGCACGAGACTCAGCAACCCCAGTCCACTTCGTATAACCAGAGAATACCATCAGTGGAATAAAACACTTGCACCCCAACGGTCATTGTGGTACTCTTTACCATACCCAAGACATGCAAACGAACAAAATGTCCAGCGAGAGATGACTGGATCAAGATGTTCTACTAGCTACACTCCTTCGACTACTGCTGATTCACAGAACACAATGAACTCATACTATTTGCAGCAACATGGATGGAGCAGTAGATGATCTCACTAATTCTGGTAAGTTAGAGACAGAAAGACACATATCCCGGGATGTCACTTATATATGCACTCTAAATACGGATACAAAGGAAGTAGTATACAAAGGAAACATAGATTCACAAATGGAAAAAAGACGTGTCCAATTCCCACAGGGGGAAATTGGAGATTGGGGAACGATGAAGTAGGAGGCTGGGATTAACAAAATCATACTCATGTATCAAAAAGTGTTCATCAAGGACGACCCGCTTGAAAGCACAGGGAATGCTACAAAATATTCTTCAATAAACTAACAGGGAAAAGAATACGAAATCCTACAGGTACAGCTACATTTATAACTGCATCAAATTGCTGTACAACTCAAACAAACAAAACATTGTACATGATCTATGCTGAAATAGAAAATGAATATTAAATTACTAAACAAGAAAGGGGCAAGGAATGCCTACTCTATTACACTCAGGCCTCTGTGACGTCAGTTGGTGTCACATCCCTGGAGCCTCAGCAGGCCTGGGTCCCATGGCTGGAGTATGCTGTTGCTGAGGGATCCAGGGAGGAAGACATGCAACCTGATCAGAGGCCCCTCGGACCTCTATTGCCCTTTCGCCTCTGCATGGTCCAAAATCTCCCGATCGAATGCCACCCTCTTACCGGTAAGCAAAGCCTGGTGTACCCAAGTGATGGTAGAACAGCTGAGAGGGAAGAGCTGTGAAGAAACCAGATCTCCACAGCTCCTGCTAAGTGGATTCCCACCTCCAGGCTACTTCATTAGAATCGCCCCACCTATGAACCACACCACCCTCCGAATAGCACATTGGAAAGTCTTGGGATATGCCTGGGGTAGGGCAGTGCAGCTTAAGGGGCAAGAGGTAAAGGTACACAAGCCCTATGGTGTGTGTTTGGCCACGTTTGACTACACTTTCCAATCCAATACGAGGACTGCCGCTATGGCTTTGGTTGCCCAAGTTACCAGACTGGACACGAAGTAGTGCTGCCGCCTTGTGGCACATTCCCGTAACAACACCTTTAAAAACTGTGCTGAAGGGCAATTATCATTCACAAGGCCAAGGGCCTGCGGGTTTGCAAATGAACCTGGCCCTCAGGAAATGTCCTGGGCTATGTAACATGAAATGATTTCAAATCAGGCCCGACTCTCAGGTAGAAATGTTTCAAGACCTCAGTGGTATTCACAGGCTTTTTAAACAACAGCAAATCAAATGGAAATATGCTCAGGATCTGTCATGATTACAGAATACAAATAAAACTACACTAGGTGTTCCCTCGCTGCAGTCCTCAAAAAGCATAAAAAGAGTAAGTGCTCAAGAGGGCAGGTGGAATAGGGAACCCTATTATGCTGTTGGAGAAAATGTAAATGGCTAAAAACCAGTATGGAAATCCGAAGGCATCTTCCCTACTTAACTAAAAAGTGGAGCTAGCACGAGAATCAGCAACCCCAGTCCAGTTCTTATAACCAGAGAATACCATCAGTGGAATAAAACACTTGCACCCCAACGGTCGTTGTGTTACTCTTTACCATAGCCAAGACATGCAAACGAATGAAATGTCCAGTGAGACATGAATGGATCAAGATGTTCTACTACATACACTCCCTCGACTACAACTCATCCATAGAACAAAATGAACTCATACTATTTGCAGCAATATGGATGAAGCAGTAGATGATCTCACTAATTCTGGTAAGTTAGAGACAGAAAGACACATATCCCAGGATGTCACTTATATATGCACTCTAAATAAGGATACAAAGAAGTAGTATACAAAGGAAACATAGATTCACAAATGGAAAAAAGACATGTACAATTCTCACAGGGGGAAATTGGAGATCGGGGAACGATGAAGTAGGAGGTTGGGATTAACAAAATCATACTCATGTATCAAAAAGTGTTCACCAAGGACGACCCGCTTGAAAGCACAGGGAACGCTACAAAACATTCTTCAATAAACAAACAGGGAAAAGAATACGAAATCCTACAGGTACAGCTACATTTATAACTGCATCAATTTGCTGTACAACTCAAACGAACGCAACATTGTACATAATCTATGCTGAAATAGAAAATGAATATTAAATTAGTAAACAAGAAAGGGGCAAGGAATGCCTACACTATTACACTCAGGCCTCTGTGACGTCAGTCGGTGTCACATCCTTGGAGCGTCAGCAGGCCTGGGTCCCGTGGCTGGAGTATGCTGTTGCTGAGGGATCCAGGGAGGAGGACGTGCCACCTGATCAGGGGCCCCTCGGACCTCTATTGCCCATTCTCCTCTGCATGGTCCAAAATTTCCCGATCGAATGCCACCCTCTTACAGGTAAGCAAAGCCTGGTGTACACAAGTGATGGTAGAACAGCTGAGAGGGAAGAGCTGTGAAGAAACCAGATCTCCACAGCTCCTGCTAGGCGGATTCCCACATCCAGGCTACTTCATTAGAATCGCCCCACCTACGAACCACACCACCCTCCGAATAGCACATTGGAAAGTCTTGGGATATGCCTGGGGTGGGGTAGTGCAGCTTAAGGGGCAAGAGGTAAAGATACACAAGCACTATGGTGTGTGTTTAGCCATGTTGGACTACACTTTCCAATCCAACACGAAGACTCCCTCTATGGCTTTGGTTGCCCAAGTTACCAGACTGGAAACGAAGTAGTGCTGCCGCCTTGTGGCACATTCCCGTAACAACAACTTTAAAAACTGTGCTGAAGGGCAATTATCATTCACAAGGCCAAGGGCCTGTGGGTTTGCGAATGAACCCGGCCCTCACGAAATGTCCTGGGCTATGTACCATTAAATGAATGCAAATCAGGCCCGACTCTGAGGCAGAAATGTTTCAAGACTTCAGTGGTACTCACACACATTTTAAAAAACAGCACATCAAATGAATAGATGCTCAGCATCTGTCATGATTACAGAATACGAATAAACCTAACTAGGTGTTCCCTCAATGCAGTCCTCAAAAAGCATAAAAAGAGTAAGTGCTCAAAAGGGCCAGTGGAATAGGGAACCCTATGATGCTATTGGAGAAAATGTAAATGGCTAAAAACCAGGATGGAAATCCAAAGGCAAGTTCCCTACTGAACTAAAAAGTGGAGCTAGGGCTTCCCTGGTGGCGCAGTGGTTGAGAGTCCGCCTGCCGATGCAGGGGACACAGGTTCGTGCCCCGATCCCGGAAGATCCCACATGCCGCGGAGCGGCTGGGCCCGCGAGCCATGGCCGCGGAGCCTGTGTGTCCGGAGCCTGTGCTCCGCAACGGGAGAGGCCACGGCAGTGAGAGGCCCGCGTACAGCAAAAAAAAAAAAAAAAAAAAAAAAAAAAAAAAAAAAAAAAGTGGAGCTAGCACGAGGCTCAGCAACCCCAGTCCACTTCGTATAACCAGAGAATACCATCAGTGGAATAAAACACTTGCACCCCAACCGTCATTGTGGTACTCTTTACCATACCCAAGACATGCAAACGAACAAAATGTCCAGCGAGAGATGACTGGATCAAGATGTTCTACTAGCTACACTCCTTCGACTATTGCTGATTCACAGAACACAATGAACTCATACTGTTTGCAGCAACATGGATGGAGCAGTAGATGATCTCACTAATTCTGGTAAGTTAGAGACAGAAAGACACATATCCCGGGATGTCACTTATATATGCACTCTAAATACGGATACAAAGGAAGTAGTATACAAAGGAAACATAGATTCACAAATGGAAAAAAGACGTGTCCAATTCCCCCAGGGGGAAATTGGAGATTGGGGAACGATGAAGTAGGAGGCTGGGATTAACAAAATCATACTCATGTATCAAAAAGTGTTCATCAAGGATGACCCTCTTGAAAGCACAGGGAACGCTACAAAACATTCTTCAATAAACTAATAGGGAAAAGAATACGAAATCCTACAGGTACAGCTACATTTATAACTGCATCAAGTTGCTGTACAACTCAAACAAACAAAACATTGTACATAAACTATGCTGAAATAGAAAATGAATATTAAATTACTAAACAAGAAAGGGGCAAGGAATGCCTACTCTATTACACTCAGGCCTCTGTGACGTCAGTTGGTGTCACATCCTTGGAGCGTCAGCAGGCCGGGGTCCCGTGGCTTGAGTACGCTGTTGCTGAGGGATCCAGGGAGGAGGACATGCAACCTGATCAGCGGCCCCTCGGACCTCTATTGCCCATTCGCCTCTGCATGGTCCAAAATTTCCCGATCGAATGCCACCCTCTTACCGGTAAGCAAAGCCTGGTGTACCCAAGTGATGGTAGAACAGCTGAGAGGGAAGAGCTGTGAAGAAACCAGATCTCCACAGCTCGTGCTAGGCGGATTCCCACCTCCAGGCTACTTCAATAGAATCGCCCCACCTACGAACCACACCACCCTCCGAATAGCACATTGGAAAGTCTTGGGATATGCCTGGGGTTGGGCAGTGCAGCTTAAGGGGCAAGAGGTAAAGATACACAAGCCCTATGGTGTGTGTTTAGCCACGTTTGACTACACTTTCCAATCCAATACGAGGACTCCCGCTATGGCTTTGGTTGCCCAAGTTACCAGACAGGACACGAAGTAGTGCTGCCAACCTGTGGCACATTACCGTAACAACAACTTTAAAAACTGTGTTGAAGGGCAATTATCATTCACAAGGCCAAGGGCCTGCGTGTTTGCAGATGAACCTGGCCCTCAGGAAATGTCCTGGGCTATGTAACATGAAATGATTTCAAATCAGGCCCGACTCTCAGGTAGAAATGTTTCAAGACCTCAGTGGTATGCACAGGCTTTTTAAAAAACAGCACATCAAATGAAAAGATGCTCAGCATCTGTCATGATTACAGAATACCAATAGACCTAGACTAGGTGTTCGCTCGCTGCAGTCCTCAAAAAGCATGAAAAGAGGAAGTGCTCAAGAGGGCAGGTGGAATAGGGAACCCTATTATGCTGTCAGAGAAAATGTAAATGGCTAAAATCCAGTATGGAAATCCGAAGGCACGTTCCCTACGGAACTAAAAAGTGGAGCTAGTACAAGACTCAGCAACCCCAATCCAGTTCTTATAACCAGGGAATACCATCAGTGGAATAAAACACTTGCACCCCAATGGTCGTTGTGGTACTCTTTACCATAGCCAAGAGATGCAAACGAATGAAATGTCCAATGAGAGGTGAATGGATCAAGATGTTCTGCTACATAAACTGCCACGACTACCACTCATCCATAGAACAAAATGAACTCATACTATTTGCAGCAACATGGATGGAACAGTAGATGTTCTCACTAATTCTGGTAAGTTAGAGACAGAAAGACACATTTCCCGGGATATCACTTATATATGCACTCTAAATATGGATACAAAGGAAGTAGTATACAAAGGAAACATAGATTCACAAATGGAAAAAAGACATGTCCAATTCCCACAGGGGGAAATTGGAGATTGGGGAACGATGAAGTAGGAGGTTGGGATTAACAAAATCATACTCATGTATCAAAAAGTGTTCATCAAGGATGACCCGCTTGAAAGCACAGGGAACGCTACAAAACATTCTTCAATAAACTAACAGGGAAAAGAATATGAAATCCTACAGGTACAGCTACATTTATAACTGCATCAAGTTGCTGTACAACTCAAACAAACACAACATTGTACATAATCTATGCTGAAATAGAAAATGAATATTAAATTACTAAACAAGAAAGGGGCAAGGAATGCCTACTCTATTACACTCAGGCCTCTGTGACGTCAGTTAGTGTCACATCCTTGGAGCGTCAGCAAGCCTGGGTCCCGTGGCTTGAGTATGCTGTTGCTGAGGGATCCAGGGAGGAGGACATGCAACCTGATCAGTGGCCCCTCGGACCTCTATTGCCCATTCGCCTCTGCATAGTCCAAAATCTCCCGATCGAATGCCAACCTCTTACCGGTAAGCAAAGCCTGGTGTACCCAAGTGATGGTAGAACAGCTGAGAGGGAAGAGCTGTGAAGAAACCAGATCTCTACAGCTCCTGCTAGGCGGATTCCCACCTCCAGGCTACTTCATTTGAATCTCCCCACCTGTGAACCACACCAGCGTCCGAATAGCACATTGGAAAGTCTTGGAATATGCCTGGGGTTGGGCAGTGCAGCTCAAGGAACAAGAGGTAAAGATACACAAGCCCTATGGTGTGTGTTTAGCCACGTTTGACTACACTTTCCAATCCAATATGAGGACTCCCGCTATGGCTTTGGTTGCCCAAGTTACCAGACTGGACACGAAGTAGTGCTGCCGCCTTGTGGCACATCCCCGTAACAACAACTGTAAAAACTGTGCTGAAGGGCAATTATCATTCACAAGGCCAAGGGCCTGTGGGTTTGCGAATGAACCCGGCCCTCACGAAATGTCCTGGGCTATGTACCATTAAATGAATGCAAATCAGGCCCGACTCTGAGGCAGAAATGTTTCAAGACTTCAGTGGTAATCACACACTTTTTAAAAAACAGCACATCAAATGAAAAGATGCTCAGTATCTGTCATGATTACAGAATACGAATAAACCTAGACTAGGTGTTCCCTCACTGCAGTCCTCAAAAAGCATAAACAGAGTAAGTGCTCTAGTGGGCCAGTGGAATAGGGAACCCTATGATGCTATTGGAGAAAATGTAAATGGCTAAAAACCAGGATGGAAATCCAAAGGCAAGTTCCCTACTGAACTAAAAAGTGGAGCTAGCACGAGACTCAGCAACCCCAGTCCACTTCGTATAACCAGAGAATACCATCAGTGGAATAAAACACTTGCACCCCAACGGTCATTGTGGTACTCTTTACCATACCCAAGACATGCAAACGAACAAAATGTCCAGCGAGAGATGACTGGATCAAGATGTTCTACTAGCTACACTCCTTCGACTACTGCTGATTCACAGAACACAATGAACTCATACTATTTGCAGCAACATGGATGGAGCAGTAGATGATCTCACTAATTCTGGTAAGTTAGAGACAGAAAGACACATATCCCGGGATGTCACTTATATATGCACTCTAAATACGGATACAAAGGAAGTAGTATACAAAGGAAACATAGATTCACAAATGGAAAAAAGACGTGTCCAATTCCCACAGGGGGAAATTGGAGATTGGGGAACGATGAAGTAGGAGGCTGGGATTAACAAAATCATACTCATGTATCAAAAAGTGTTCATCAAGGACGACCCGCTTGAAAGCACAGGGAATGCTACAAAATATTCTTCAATAAACTAACAGGGAAAAGAATACGAAATCCTACAGGTACAGCTACATTTATAACTGCATCAAATTGCTGTACAACTCAAACAAACAAAACATTGTACATGATCTATGCTGAAATAGAAAATGAATATTAAATTACTAAACAAGAAAGGGGCAAGGAATGCCTACTCTATTACACTCAGGCCTCTGTGACGTCAGTTGGTGTCACATCCCTGGAGCCTCAGCAGGCCTGGGTCCCATGGCTGGAGTATGCTGTTGCTGAGGGATCCAGGGAGGAAGACATGCAACCTGATCAGAGGCCCCTCGGACCTCTATTGCCCTTTCGCCTCTGCATGGTCCAAAATCTCCCGATCGAATGCCACCCTCTTACCGGTAAGCAAAGCCTGGTGTACCCAAGTGATGGTAGAACAGCTGAGAGGGAAGAGCTGTGAAGAAACCAGATCTCCACAGCTCCTGCTAAGTGGATTCCCACCTCCAGGCTACTTCATTAGAATCGCCCCACCTATGAACCACACCACCCTCCGAATAGCACATTGGAAAGTCTTGGGATATGCCTGGGGTAGGGCAGTGCAGCTTAAGGGGCAAGAGGTAAAGGTACACAAGCCCTATGGTGTGTGTTTGGCCACGTTTGACTACACTTTCCAATCCAATACGAGGACTGCCGCTATGGCTTTGGTTGCCCAAGTTACCAGACTGGACACGAAGTAGTGCTGCCGCCTTGTGGCACATTCCCGTAACAACACCTTTAAAAACTGTGCTGAAGGGCAATTATCATTCACAAGGCCAAGGGCCTGCGGGTTTGCAAATGAACCTGGCCCTCAGGAAATGTCCTGGGCTATGTAACATGAAATGATTTCAAATCAGGCCCGACTCTCAGGTAGAAATGTTTCAAGACCTCAGTGGTATTCACAGGCTTTTTAAACAACAGCAAATCAAATGGAAATATGCTCAGGATCTGTCATGATTACAGAATACAAATAAAACTACACTAGGTGTTCCCTCGCTGCAGTCCTCAAAAAGCATAAAAAGAGTAAGTGCTCAAGAGGGCAGGTGGAATAGGGAACCCTATTATGCTGTTGGAGAAAATGTAAATGGCTAAAAACCAGTATGGAAATCCGAAGGCATCTTCCCTACTTAACTAAAAAGTGGAGCTAGCACGAGAATCAGCAACCCCAGTCCAGTTCTTATAACCAGAGAATACCATCAGTGGAATAAAACACTTGCACCCCAACGGTCGTTGTGTTACTCTTTACCATAGCCAAGACATGCAAACGAATGAAATGTCCAGTGAGACATGAATGGATCAAGATGTTCTACTACATACACTCCCTCGACTACAACTCATCCATAGAACAAAATGAACTCATACTATTTGCAGCAATATGGATGAAGCAGTAGATGATCTCACTAATTCTGGTAAGTTAGAGACAGAAAGACACATATCCCAGGATGTCACTTATATATGCACTCTAAATAAGGATACAAAGAAGTAGTATACAAAGGAAACATAGATTCACAAATGGAAAAAAGACATGTACAATTCTCACAGGGGGAAATTGGAGATCGGGGAACGATGAAGTAGGAGGTTGGGATTAACAAAATCATACTCATGTATCAAAAAGTGTTCACCAAGGACGACCCGCTTGAAAGCACAGGGAACGCTACAAAACATTCTTCAATAAACAAACAGGGAAAAGAATACGAAATCCTACAGGTACAGCTACATTTATAACTGCATCAATTTGCTGTACAACTCAAACGAACGCAACATTGTACATAATCTATGCTGAAATAGAAAATGAATATTAAATTAGTAAACAAGAAAGGGGCAAGGAATGCCTACACTATTACACTCAGGCCTCTGTGACGTCAGTCGGTGTCACATCCTTGGAGCGTCAGCAGGCCTGGGTCCCGTGGCTGGAGTATGCTGTTGCTGAGGGATCCAGGGAGGAGGACGTGCCACCTGATCAGGGGCCCCTCGGACCTCTATTGCCCATTCTCCTCTGCATGGTCCAAAATTTCCCGATCGAATGCCACCCTCTTACAGGTAAGCAAAGCCTGGTGTACACAAGTGATGGTAGAACAGCTGAGAGGGAAGAGCTGTGAAGAAACCAGATCTCCACAGCTCCTGCTAGGCGGATTCCCACATCCAGGCTACTTCATTAGAATCGCCCCACCTACGAACCACACCACCCTCCGAATAGCACATTGGAAAGTCTTGGGATATGCCTGGGGTGGGGTAGTGCAGCTTAAGGGGCAAGAGGTAAAGATACACAAGCACTATGGTGTGTGTTTAGCCATGTTGGACTACACTTTCCAATCCAACACGAAGACTCCCTCTATGGCTTTGGTTGCCCAAGTTACCAGACTGGAAACGAAGTAGTGCTGCCGCCTTGTGGCACATTCCCGTAACAACAACTTTAAAAACTGTGCTGAAGGGCAATTATCATTCACAAGGCCAAGGGCCTGTGGGTTTGCGAATGAACCCGGCCCTCACGAAATGTCCTGGGCTATGTACCATTAAATGAATGCAAATCAGGCCCGACTCTGAGGCAGAAATGTTTCAAGACTTCAGTGGTACTCACACACATTTTAAAAAACAGCACATCAAATGAATAGATGCTCAGCATCTGTCATGATTACAGAATACGAATAAACCTAACTAGGTGTTCCCTCAATGCAGTCCTCAAAAAGCATAAAAAGAGTAAGTGCTCAAAAGGGCCAGTGGAATAGGGAACCCTATGATGCTATTGGAGAAAATGTAAATGGCTAAAAACCAGGATGGAAATCCAAAGGCAAGTTCCCTACTGAACTAAAAAGTGGAGCTAGCACGAGGCTCAGCAACCCCAGTCCACTTCGTATAACCAGAGAATACCATCAGTGGAATAAAACACTTGCACCCCAACCGTCATTGTGGTACTCTTTACCATACCCAAGACATGCAAACGAACAAAATGTCCAGCGAGAGATGACTGGATCAAGATGTTCTACTAGCTACACTCCTTCGACTATTGCTGATTCACAGAACACAATGAACTCATACTGTTTGCAGCAACATGGATGGAGCAGTAGATGATCTCACTAATTCTGGTAAGTTAGAGACAGAAAGACACATATCCCGGGATGTCACTTATATATGCACTCTAAATACGGATACAAAGGAAGTAGTATACAAAGGAAACATAGATTCACAAATGGAAAAAAGACGTGTCCAATTCCCCCAGGGGGAAATTGGAGATTGGGGAACGATGAAGTAGGAGGCTGGGATTAACAAAATCATACTCATGTATCAAAAAGTGTTCATCAAGGATGACCCTCTTGAAAGCACAGGGAACGCTACAAAACATTCTTCAATAAACTAATAGGGAAAAGAATACGAAATCCTACAGGTACAGCTACATTTATAACTGCATCAAGTTGCTGTACAACTCAAACAAACAAAACATTGTACATAAACTATGCTGAAATAGAAAATGAATATTAAATTACTAAACAAGAAAGGGGCAAGGAATGCCTACTCTATTACACTCAGGCCTCTGTGACGTCAGTTGGTGTCACATCCTTGGAGCGTCAGCAGGCCGGGGTCCCGTGGCTTGAGTACGCTGTTGCTGAGGGATCCAGGGAGGAGGACATGCAACCTGATCAGCGGCCCCTCGGACCTCTATTGCCCATTCGCCTCTGCATGGTCCAAAATTTCCCGATCGAATGCCACCCTCTTACCGGTAAGCAAAGCCTGGTGTACCCAAGTGATGGTAGAACAGCTGAGAGGGAAGAGCTGTGAAGAAACCAGATCTCCACAGCTCGTGCTAGGCGGATTCCCACCTCCAGGCTACTTCAATAGAATCGCCCCACCTACGAACCACACCACCCTCCGAATAGCACATTGGAAAGTCTTGGGATATGCCTGGGGTTGGGCAGTGCAGCTTAAGGGGCAAGAGGTAAAGATACACAAGCCCTATGGTGTGTGTTTAGCCACGTTTGACTACACTTTCCAATCCAATACGAGGACTCCCGCTATGGCTTTGGTTGCCCAAGTTACCAGACAGGACACGAAGTAGTGCTGCCGCCTTGTGGCACATTCCCGTAACAACACCTTTAAAAACTGTGCTGAAGGGCAATTATCATTCACAAGGCCAAGGGCCTGCGGGTTTGCAAATGAACCTGGCCCTCAGGAAATGTCCTGGGCTATGTAACATGAAATGATTTCAAATCAGGCCCGACTCTCAGGTAGAAATGTTTCAAGACCTCAGTGGTATGCACAGGCTTTTTAAAAAACAGCACATCAAATGAAAAGATGCTCAGGATCTGTCATGATTACAGAATACCAATAGACCTAGACTAGGTGTTCGCTCGCTGCAGTCCTCAAAAAGCATGAAAAGAGTAAGTGCTCAAGAGTGCAGGTGGAATAGGGAACTCTATTATGCTGTGGGAGACAATGTAAATGGCTAAAATCCAGTATGGAAATCCGAAGGCACGTTCCCTACTGAACTAAAAACTGGAGCTAGTACAAGACTCAGCAACCCCAATCCAGTTCTTATAACCAGTGAATACCATCAGTGGAATAAAACACTTGCACCCCAACGATCGTTGTGGTACTCTTTACCATAGCCAAGTCATGCAAATGAATGAAATGTCCAATGAGAGATGAATGGATCAAGATATTCTGCTACATACACTCCCTCGACTACCACTCATCCATAGAACAAAATGAACTCATACTATTTGCAGCAACATGGTTGGAGCAGTAGATGATCTCACTAATTCTGGTAAGTTAGAGACAGAAAGACACATATCCCAGGATATCACTTACATGTGCACTATAAATACGAATACAAAGGAAGTAGTTAGTATACAAAGGAAACATAGATTCACAAATGGAAAAAAGACGTGTCCAATTCCCACAGGGGGAAATTGGAGATTGGGGAACGATGAAGTAGGAGGTTGGGATTAACAAAATCATACTCATGTATCAAAAAGTGTTCATCAAGGACGACCCGCTTGAAAGCACGGGGAACGCTACAAAATATGCTTCAATAAACTAACAGGGAAAAGAATACGAAATCCTTCAGGCACAGCTACATTTATAACTGCATCAAGTTGCTGTACAACTCAAACAAACACAACATTGTACATAATCTATGCTGAAATAGAAAATGAATATTAAATTACTAAACAAGAAAGGGGCAAGAAATGCCTACTCTATTACACTCAGGCCTCTCGGACGTCACCTGGTGTCACATCCTTGGAACATCAGCAGGCCTGAGTCCCGTGGCTGGAGTATGCTGTTGCTGAGGGATCCAGGGAGGAGGACGTGCAACCTGATCAGCGTTCCCTCATACCTCTATTGCCCATTCTCCTCTGCATGGTCCAAAATCTCCCAATCGAATGCCACCCTCTTACAGGTAAGCAAAGCCTGGTGTACCCAAGTGATGGTAGAACAGCTGAGAGGGAAGAGCTGTGAAGAAACCAGATCTCCACAGCTCCTGCTAGGTGGGTTCCCACCTCCAGCCTACTTCATTAGAATCACCCCATATACGAACCACACCACCCTCCGAATAGCATATTGGAAAGTCTTCGGATATGCCTGGGGTGGAGCAGTGCAGGTTAAGGGGCAAGAGATAAAGATACACAAGCCCTATGATGTGTGTTTAGCCAGGGTTGACTACACGATCCATTCCAACACGAGGAGTCCCGCTATGGCTTTGGTTGCCCAAGTTACCAGACTGGACACGAAGTAGTGCTGCCGCCTTGTGGCACATTCCCGTAACAACAACTATAAAACTGTGCTGAAGGGAAATTATCATTCACAAGGCCAAAGGCCTGCGGGTTTGCAAATGAACCTGGCCCTCAGGAAATGTCCTGGGCTATGTAACATGAAATGATTTCGAATCAGGCCCGACTCTCAGGCAGAACTGTTTCAAGACCTCAGTGGTATTCACAGGCTTTTTAAAAAACAGCACATCAAAGGTAAAGATGCTCACGATCTGTCATGATTACAGAATACAATTAAACCTACACTAGGTGTTCGCTCGCTGCACTCCTCCAAAAGCCTAAAAAGAGTAAATGCTCACGAGGGCAGGTGGAATAGGGAACCCTATTATGCTGTTGGAGAAAATGTAAAAGGCTAAAAACCAGTATGGAAATCCGAAGGCAAGTTCCCTACTGAACTAAAAAGTGGAGCTAGCACAAGACTCAGCAAACACAATCCAGTTCTTATAACCAGAGAATACCATCAGTGGAATAAAACACTTGCACCCCAACGGTCGTTGTGGTACTCTTTACCATAGCCAAGACATGCAAACGAACGAAATGTCCAGTGAGAGATGAATGGATTAAGATGTTCTGCTACATACACTCCCTCGACTACAACTCATCCATAGAACAAAATAAACTCATACTATTTGCAGCAACATGGATGGAGCAGTAGATGATCTCACTAAGTCTGGTAAGTTAGAGACAGAAAGACACATATCCTGGGATATCACTTATATATGCACTCTAAAAAGGGATACAAAGGAAGTAGTATACAAAGGAAACATAGATTCACAAATGGAAAAAAGACATGTCCAATTCCCACAGGGGGAGATTGGAGATTGGGGAACGATGAAGTAGGAGGTTGGGATTAACAAAATCATACTCATGTATCAAAAAGTGTTCATCAACGACGACCCGCTTGAAAGCACAGGGAACGCTACAAAACATTCTTCAATAAACTAACAGGGAAAAGAATATGAAATCCTACAGGTACAGCTACATTTATAACTGCATCAAGTTGCTGTACAACTCAAACAAACACAACATTGTACATAATCTATGCTGAAATAGAAAATGAATATTAAATTACTAAACAAGAAAGGGGCAAGGAATGCCTACTCTATTACACTCAGGCCTCTGTGACGTCAGTTGGTGTCACATCCTTCGAGCGTCAGCAGGCCTGGGTCCCGTGGCTTGAGTATGCGGTTGCTGAGGGATCCAGGGAGGAGGACATGCAACCTAATCAGCGGCCCCTCGGACCTCTATTGCCCATTCTCCTCTGCATGGTCCAAAATTTCCCGATCGAATGCCACCCTCTTACAAGTAAGCAAAGCCTGGTGTACCCAAGTGATGGGAGAACAGCTGAGAGGGAAGAGCTGTGAAGAAACCAGATCTCCACAGCTCCTGCTAGGTGGATTTACCCCTCCAGGCTACTTCATTAGAATCGCCCCACTTGTGAACCACACCACCGTCCGAATAGCACATTGCAAAGTCTTAGGATACGCCTGGGGTGGGGCAGTGCAGTTTAAGGGGCAAGAGGTAAAGATACACAAGCCCTATGGTGTGTGTTTAGCCACGTTTGACTACACTTTCCAATCCAATACGAGGACTCCCGCTATGGCTTTGGTTGCCCAAGTTACCAGACTGGACAGGAAGTAGTGCTGCCAACTTGTGGCACATTCCCATAACAACACCTTTAAAAACTGTGCTGAAGGGCAGTTATCATTCACAAGGCAAAGGGTCTGCGGGATTGCAAATGAACCTGGCCCTCAGGAAATGTCCTGGGCTATGTAACATGAAATGATTTCAAATCAGGCCCGACTCTCAGGTAGAAATGTTTCAAGACCTCAGTGGTATTCACAGGCTTTTTAAACAACAGCAAATAAAATGAAAATATGCTCAGGATCTGTCATGATTACAGAATACAAATAAAACTACACTAGGTGTTCCCTCGCTGCAGTCCTCAAAAAGCATAAAAAGAGTAAGTGCTCAAGAGGGCAGGTGGAATAGGGAACCCTATTATGCTGTTGGAGAAATTGTAAATGGCTAAAAACCAGTATGGATATCCGAAGGCAACTTCCCTACTTAACTAAAAAGTGGAGCTAGCACGAGACTCACCAACCCCAGTCCAGTTCTTATAACCAGAGAATACCATCAAGGGAATCAAACACTTGCCCCCCAACCATCGTTATGGTACTCTTTACCATAGCCAAGACATGCAAATGAATGAAATGTCCAGTGAGAGATGAATGGATCAAGATGTTCTGCTACATACACTCCATCGACGACAACTCATCCATAGAACAAAATGAACTCATACTATTTGCAGCAATATGGATGAAGCAGTAGATGATCTCACTAATTCTGGTAAGTTAGAGACAGAAAGACACATATCCGAGGATGTCACTTATATATGCACTCTAAATACGGATACAAAGAAGTAGTATACAAAGGAAACATAGATTCACAAATGGAAAAAAGACATGTACAATTCTCACAGGGGGAAATTGGAGATCGGGGAACGATGAAGTAGGAGGCTGGGATTAACAAAATCATACTCATGTATCAAAAAGTGTTTATCAAGGACGACCCTCTTGAAAGCACAGGGAACGCTACAAAACATTCTTCAATAAACTAACAGGGAAAACAGTACGAAATCCTACAGGTACAGCTACATTTATAACTGCATCAAGTTGCTGTACAACTCAAACAAACAAAACATTGTACATGATCTATGCTGAAATAGAAGATAAATATTAAATTACTAAACAAGAAAGGGGCAAGGAATGCCTACTCTATTACACTCAGGCCTCTGTGACGTCAGTTGGTGTCACATCCCTGGAGCCACAGCAGGCCTGGGCCCATGGCTGCAGTATGCTGTTGCTGAGGGATCCAGGGAGGAAGACGTTCAACCTGATCAGTGGCCCCTCGGACCTCTATTGCCCATTCGCCTCTGCATGGTCCAAAATCTCCCGATCGAATGCCACCCTCTTACAGGTAAGCAAAGCCTGGTGTACCCAAGTGATGGTAGAACAGCTGAGAGGGAAGAGCTGTGAAGAAACCAGATCTCCACAGCTCCTGCTAGGCGGATTCCCACCTCCAGGCTACTTCAATAGAATCGCCCCACCTGCGAACCACACCACCCTCCGAATAGCACATTGGAAAGTCTTGGGATATGCCTGGGGTTGGGCAGTGCAGCTTAAGGGGCAAGAGGTAAAGATACACAAGACCTATGGTGTGTGTTTAGCCACGTTTGAATACACTTTCCAATCCAATACGAGGACTCCCGCTATGGCTTTGGTTGCCCAAGTTACCAGACTGGACACGAAGTAGTGCTGCCGCCTTGTGGCACATTCCCGTAACAACACCTTTAAAAACTGTGCTGAAGGGCAATTATCATTCACAAGGCCAAGGGCCTGCGGGTTTGCAAATGAACCCGGCCCTCAAGAAATGTCCTGGGCTATGTAACATGAAATGATTTCAAGTCAGGCCCAACTCTCAGGCAGAAATGTTTCAAGACCTCAGTGGTATTCACAGGCTTTTTAAAAAACAGCACATGAAATGAAAAGATGCTGAGGATCTGTCATGATTAGAGAATACCAATAGACCTAGACTACGTGTTCGCTCGCTGCAGTCCTCAAAAAGCATAAAAAGAGTAAGTGCTCAAGAGGGCAGGTGGAATAGGGAACCCTATTATGCTGTGGGAGACAATGTAAATGGCTACAAACCAGTATAGAAATCCGAAGGCAAGTTCCCTACTGAACTAAAAAGTGGAGCTAGCACAAGACTCAGCAACCCCAATCCAGTTCTTACAACCAGAGAATACCATCAGTGGAATAAAACACTTGCACCCTAACGATCGTTGTGGTACTCTTTACCATAGCCAAGACATGCAAATGAATGAAATGTCCAATGAGAGATGAATGGATCAAGATATTCTGCTACATACACTCCCTCGACTACCACTCATCCATAGAACAAAATGAACTCATACTATTTGCAGCAACATGGATGGAGCAGTAGATGATCTCACTAATTCTGGTAAGTTAGAGACAGAAAGACACATATCCCAGGATATCACTTACATGTGCACTCTAAATACGGATACAAAGGAAGTAGTATACAAAGGAAACATAGATTCACAAATGGAAAAACGACGTGTCCAATTCCCACAGGGGGAAATTGGAGATTGGGGAACGATGAAGTAGGAGGTTGGGATTAACAAAATCATACTCATGTATCAAAAAGTGTTCATCAAGGACGACACGCTTGAAAGCACAAGGAACGCTACAAAATATTCTTCAATAAACTAACAGGGAAAAGAATACGAAATCCTTCAGGCACAGCTACATTTATAACTGCATCAAGTTGCTGTACAACTCAAACAAACAAAACATTGTACATGATCTATGCTGAAATACAAAATGAATATTAAATTACTAAACAAGAAAGGGGCAAACGATGCCTAATCTATTACACTCAGGCCTCTAGACGTCAGTTGGTGTCATATCCCTGGAGCCTCAGCAGACCTGGGTCCCATGCCTGGAGTACGCTGCTGCTGAGGGAGCCAAGGAGGAGGACGTGCCACCTGATCAGCGGCCCATAGGACCTCTATTGCCCATTCTCCTCTGCATGGTAACACAATCTCCCAATCCAATGTGACCCTCTTACAGGAAAGCAAAGCCTGGTGTACCCAAGTGATGTTAGAAGAGCTGAGAGAGAACAGCAGTGAAGAAACCAGATCTCCACAGCTCCTGCTAGGTGGATTTACACCTCCAGGCTACTTCATTAGAATCGCCCCAACTACGAACCACAGCACACCCCAAATAGCACATTGCAAAGTCTTAGGATACGCCTGGGGTGGGGCAGTGCAGGTTAAGGGGCAAGAGGTAAAGATACACAAGCCCTGTGGTGTGTGTTTAGCCACTTTCGACTACACTTTCCAATCCAACACCAGGACTCCCGCTATGGCTTTGTTTGCCCAAGTTACCAGACTGGACAGGAAGTAGTGCTGCCAACTTGTGGCACATTCCCGTAACAACACCTTTAAAAACTGTGTTGAAGGGCAATTATCATTCACAAGGCCAAGGGCCTGCGTGTTTGCAGATGAACCCGGCCCTCAAGAAATGTCCTGGGCTATGTAACATGAAATGATTTCAAATCAGGCCCGACTCTCAGGTAGAAATGTTTCAAGACCTCAGTGGTATGCACAGGCTTTTTCAAAAACAGCACATCAAATGAAAAGATGCTCAGGATCTGTCATGATTACAGAATACCAATAGACCTAGACTAGGTGTTCGCTCGCTGCAGTCCTCAAAAAGCATGAAAAGAGGAAGTGCTCAAGAGTGCAGGTGGAATAGGGAACCCTATTATGCTGTCGGAGAAAATGTAAATGGCTAAAATCCAGTATGGAAATCCGAAGGCACGTTCCCTACTGAACTAAAAAGTGGAGCTAGTACAAGACTCAGCAACCACAATCCAGTCCTTATAACCAGGGAATACCATCAGTGGAATAAAACACTTGCACCCCAACGGTCGTTGTGGTACTCTTTACCATAGCCAAGCGATGCAAATGAATGAAATGTCCAATGAGAGGTGAATGGATCAAGATGTTCTGCTACATAAACTGCCTCGACTACCACTCATCCATAGAACAAAATGAACTCATACTATTTGCAGCAACATGGATGAAGCAGTAGATGATCTCACTAATTCTGGTAAGTTAGAGACAGAAAGACACATATCCCAGGATGTCACTTATATATGCACTCTAAATAAGGATACAAAGAAGTAGTATACAAAGGAAACATAGATTCACAAATGGAAAAAAGACATGTACAATTCTCACAGGGGGAAATTGGAGATCGGGGAACGATGAAGTAGGAGGTTGGGATTAACAAAATCATACTCATGTATCAAAAAGTGTTCACCAAGGACGACCCGCTTGAAAGCACAGGGAACGCTACAAAACATTCTTCAATAAACTAACAGGGAAAAGAATACGAAATCCTACAGGTACAGCTACATTTATAACTGCATCAAGTTGCTGTACAACTCAAACAAACACAACATTGTACATAATCTATGCTGAAATAGAAAATGAATATTAAATTAGTAAACAAGAAAGGGGCAAGGAATGCCTACACTATTACACTCAGGCCTCTGTGACGTCAGTTGGTGTCACATCCTTGGAGCGTCAGCAGGCCTGGGCCCCGTGGCTGGAGTATGCCGTTGCTGAGGGATCCAGGGAGGAGGACGTGCCACCTGATCAGCGGCCCCTCGGACCTCTATTGCCCATTCGCCTCTGCATGGTCCAAAATCTCCCGATCGAATGCCAGCTCTTACCGGTAAGCAAAGCCTGGTGTACCCAAGTGATGGTAGAACAGCTGAGAGGGAAGAGCTGTGAAGAAACCAGATCTCCACAGCTCCTACTAGGCGGATTCCCACCTCCAGGCTGCTTCATTAGAATCGCCCCACCTACGAACCACACCACCCTCCGAATAGCACATTGGAAAGTCTTGGGATATGCCTGGGGTTGGGCAGTGCAGCTTAAGGGGCAAGAGGTAAAGATACACAAGCCCTATGGTGTGTGTTTAGCCACGTTTGACTACACTTTCCAATCCAACACGAGGACTCCCGCTATGGCTTTGGTTGCCCAAGTTACCAGGCTGGACACGAAGTAGTGCTGCCGCCTTGTGGCACATTCCCGTAACAAAAACTTTAAAAACTGTGCTGAAGGGCAATTATCATTCACAAGGCCAAGGGCCTGTGGGTTTGCGAATGAACCCGGCCCTCAGGAAAAGTCCTGGGCTATGTACCATTAAATGAATGCAAATCAGGCCCGACTCTGAGGCAGAAATGTTTCAAGACTTCAGTGGTACTCCCACACTTTTTAAAAAACAGCACATCAAATGAAAAGATGCTCAGCATCTGTCATGATTACAGAATACGAATAAACCTAGACTAGGTGTTCCCTAACTGCAGTCCTCAAAAAGCATAAAAAGAGTAAGTGCTCAAGTGGGCCAGTGGAATAGGGAACCCTATGATGCTATTGGAGAAAATGTAAATGGCTAAAAACCAGGATGGAAATCCAAAGGCAAGTTCCCTACTGAACTAAAAAGTGGAGGTAGCACGAGACTCAGCAACCCCAGTCCACTTCGTATAACCAGAGAATACCATCAGTGGAATAAAACACTTGCACCCCAACGGTCATTGTGGTACTCTTTACCATACCCAAGACATGCAAACGAACAAAATGTCCAGCGAGAGATGACTGGATCAAGATGTTCTACTAGCTACACTCCTTCGACTACTGCTGATTCACAGAACACAATGAACTCATACTGTTTGCAGCAACATGGATGGAGCAGTAGATGATCTCACTAATTCTGGTAAGTTAGAGACAGAAAGACACATATCCCGGGATGTCACTTATATATGCACTCTAAATACGGATACAAAGGAAGTAGTATACAAAGGAAACATAGATTCACAAATGGAAAAAAGACGTGTCCAATTCCCCCAGGGGGAAATTGGAGATTGGGGAACGATGAAGTAGGAGGCTGGGATTAACAAAATCATACTCATGTATCAAAAAGTGTTCATCAAGGATGACCCTCTTGAAAGCACAGGGAACGCTACAAAACATTCTTCAATAAACTAACAGGGAAAAGAATACGAAATCCTACAGGTACAGCTACATTTATAACTGCATCAAGTTGCTGTACAACTCAAACAAAACATTGTACATGATCTATGCTGAAATAGAAAATGAATATTAAATTACTAAACAAGAAAGGGGCAAGGAATGCCTACTCTATTACACTCAGGCCTCTGTGACGTCAGTTGGTGTCACATCCTTGGAGCGTCAGCAGGCCGGGGTCCCGTGGCTTGAGTACGCTGTTGCTGAGGGATCCAGGGAGGAGGACATGCAACCTGATCAGCGGCCCCTCGGACCTCTATTGCCCATTCTCCTCTGCATGGTAACACAATCTCCCAATCCATTGTGACCCTCTTACAGGAAAGCAAAGCCTGGTGTATCCAAGTGATGGTAGAAGAGCTGAGAGGGAAGAGCAGTGAAGAAACCAGATCTCCACAGCTCCTGCTAGGTGGATTTACACCTCCAGGCTACTTCATTAGAATCGCCCCAACTACGAACCACAGCACACCCCAAATAGCACATTGCAAAGTCTTAGGACACGCCTGGGGTGGGGCAGTGCAGGTTAAGGGACAAGAGGTAAAGATACACAAGCCCTGTGGTGTGTGTTTAGCCACTTTCGAATACACTTTCCAATCCAACACCAGGACTCCCGCTATGGCTTTGTTTGCCCAAGTTACCAGACAGGACACGAAGTAGTGCTGCCAACCTGTGGCACATTACCGTAACAACAACTTTAAAAACTGTGTTGAAGGGCAATTATCATTCACAAGGCCAAGGGCCTGCGTGTTTGCAGATGAACCCGGCCCTCAAGAAATGTCCTGGGCTATGTAACATGAAATGATTTCAAATCAGGCCCGACTCTCAGGTAGAAATGTTTCAAGACCTCAGTGGTATGCACAGGCTTTTTAAAAAACAGCACATCAAATGAAAAGATGCTCAGGATCTGTCATGATTACAGAATACCAATAGACCTAGACTAGGTGTTCGCTCGCTGCAGTCCTCAAAAAGCATGAAAAGAGTAAGTGCTCAAGAGTGCAGGTGGAATAGGGAACCCTATTATGCTGTCGGAGAAACTATAAATGGCTAAAATCCAGTATGGAAATCCGAAGGCACGTTCCCTACTGAACTAAAAACTGGAGCTAGCACAAGACTCAGCAACCCCAATCCAGTTCTTATAACCAGAGAATACCATCAGTGGAATAAAATACTTGCACCCCAACGATCGTTGTGGTACCCTTTACCATAGCCAAGACATGCAAATGAATGAAATGTCCAATGAGAGATGAATGGATCAAGATATTCTGCTACATACACTCCCTCGACTACCACTCATCCATAGAACAAAATGAATTCATACTATTTGCAGCAATATGGTTGGAGCAGTAGATGATCTCACTAATTCTGGTAAGTTAGAGACAGAAAGACACATATCCCAGGATATCACTTACATGTGCACTATAAATACGGATACAAAGGAAGTAGTATACAAAGGAAACATAGATTCACAAATGGAAAAAAGACGTGTCCAATTCCCACAGGGGGAAATTGGAGATCGGGGAACGATGAAGTAGGAGGCTGGGATTAATAAAATCATACTCATGTATCAAAAAGTGTTCATCAAGGACGAACCTCTTGAAAGCACAGGGAACGCTACAAAACATTCTTCAATAAACTAACAGGGAAAAGAATACGAAATCCTACAGGCACAGCTACATTTATAACTGCATCAAGTTGCTGTACAACTCAAACAAACAAAACATTGTACATGATCTATGCTGAAATAGAAAATGAATATTAAATTACTAAACAAGAAAGGGGCAAGGAATGCCTACTCTATTACACTCAGGCCTCTGTGACGTCAGTTGGTGTCACATCCCTGGAGCCTCAGCAGGCCTGGGTCCCATGGCTGGAGTATGCTGTTGCTGAGGGATCCAGGGAGGAAGACATGCAACCTGATCAGAGGCCCCTCGGACCTCTATTGCCCATTCTCCTCTGCATGGTAACACAATCTCCCAATCCATTGTGACCCTCTTACAGGAAAGCAAAGCCTGGTGTACCCAAGTGATGGTAGAACAGCTGAGAGGGAAGAGCTGTGAAGAAAGCAGATCTCCACAGCTCCTGCTAGGTGGATTTACCCTCCAGGCTACTTCATTAGAATCGCCCCACATGTGAACCACACCACCGTCCGAATAGCACATTGCAAAGTCTTAGGATACGCCTGGGGTGGGGCAGTGCAGCTTAAGGGGCAAGAGGTAAAGATACACAAGCCCAATGGTGTGTGTTTAGCCACGTTTGACTACACTTTCCAATCCAATACGAGGACTCCCGCTATGGCTTTGGTTGCCCAAGTTACCAGACTGGACACGAAGTAGTGCTGCCGCCTTGTGGCACATTCCCGTAACAACACCTTTAAAAACTGTGCTGAAGGGCAGTTATCATTCACAAGGCCAAGGGCCTGCGGGTTTGCAAATGAACCTGGCCCTCAGGAAATGTCCTGGGCTATGTAACATGAAATGATTTCAAATCAGGCCTGATTCTCAGGTAGAAATGTTTCAAGACCTCAGTGGTATTCACAGGCTTTTTAAACAACAGCAAATAAAATGAAAATATGCTCAGGATCTGTCATGCTTACAGAATACAAATAAAACTACACTAGGTGTTCCCTCGCTGCAGTCCTCAAAAAGCATAAAAAGAGTAAGTGCTCAAGAGTGCAGGTGGAATAGGGAACCCTATTATGCTGTTGGAGAAAATGTAAATGGCTAAAAACCAGTATGGAAATCCGAAGGCAACTTCCCTACTTAACTAAAAAGTGGAGCTAGCACGAGACTCAGCAACCCCAGTCCAGTTCTTATAACCAGAGAATACCAGCAGTGGAATAAAACACTTGCACCCCAACGGTCGTTGTGGTACTCTTTACCATAGCCAAGACATGCAAACGAACGAAATGTCCAGCGTGAGATGAATGGATCAAGACGATCTGCTACATACACTCCCTCGACGACAACTCATCCATAGAACCAAATGAACTCATACTATTTGCAGCAATATGGATGAAGCAGTAGATGATCTCACTAATTCTGGTAAGTTAGAGACAGAAAGACACATATCCCGGGATGTCACTTATATATGCACTCTAAATACGGATACAAAGAAGTAGTATACAAAGGAAACATAGATTCACAAATGGAAAAAAGACATGTACAATTCTCACAGGGGGAAATTGGAGATCGGGGAACGATGAAGTAGAAGGTTGGGATTAACAAAATCATACTCATGTATCAAAAAGTGTTCACCAAGGACGACCCACTTGAAAGCACAGGGAACGCTACAAAACATTCTTCAATAAACTAACAGGGAAAAGAATACGAAATTCTACAGGTACAGCTACATTTATAACTGCATCAAGTTGCTGTACAACTCAAACAAACACAACATTGTACATAATCTATGCTGAAATAGAAAATGAATATTAAATTAGTAAACAAGAAAGGGGCAAGGAATGCCTACACTATTACACTCAGGCCTCTGTGACGTCAGTTGGTGTCACATCCTTGGAGCGTCAGCAGGCCTGGGTCCCGTGGCTGGAGTATGCTGTTGCTGAGGGATCCAGGGAGGAGGACGTGCCACCTGATCAGCGGCCCCTCGGACCTCTATTGCCCATTCTCCTCTGCATGGTCCAAAATCTCCCGATCGAATGCCACCCTCTTACAGGTAAGCAAAGCCTGGTGTACCCAAGTTATGGTAGAACAGCTGAGAGGGAAGGGCTGTGAAGAAACCAGATCTCCACAGCTCCTGCTAGGCGGATTCCCACCTCCAGGCTACTTCATTAGAATCGCCCCACCTACGAACCACACCACCCTCCGAATAGCACGTTGGAAAGTCTTGGGATATGCCTGGGGTGGGGCTGTGCAGCTTAAGGGGCAAGAGGTAAAGATACACAAGCACTATGGTGTGTGTTTAGCCACGTTTGGCTACACTTTCCAATCCAACACCAGGACTCCCGCTATGGCTTTGGTTGCCCAAGTTACCAGACTGGACACGAAGTAGTGCTGCCGCCTTGTGGCACATTCCCGTAACAACACCTTTAAAAACTGGGCTGAAGGGCAATTATCATTCACAAGGCCAAGGGCCTGCGGGTGTGCAAATGAACCCGGCCCTCAAGAAATGTCCTGGGCTATGTAACATGAAATGATTTCAAATCAGGCCCAGCTCTCAGGCAGAAATGTTTCAAGACCTCAGTGGTATTCACAGGCTTTTTAAAGAACAGCACATGAAATAAAAAGATGCTGAGGATCTGTCATGATTAGAGAATACCAATAGACCTAGACTAGGTGTTCGCTCGCTGCAGTCCTCGAAAAGCATAAAAAGAGTAAGTGCTCAAGAGGGCAGGTGGAATAGGGAACCCTATTATGCTGTGGGAGACAATGTAAATGGCTACAAACCAGTATAGAAATCCGAAGGCAAGTTCCCTACTGAACTAAAAAGTGGAGCTAGCACAAGACTCAGCAACCCCAATCCAGTTCTTATAACCAAAGAATACCATCAGTGGAATAAAACACTTGCACCCCAACGATCGTTGTGGTACTCTTTACCATAGCCAAGACATGCAAATGAATGAAATGTCCAATGAGAGATGAATGGATCAAGATATTCTGCTACATACACTCCCTCGACTACCACTCATCCATAGAACAAAATGAACTCATACTATTTGCAGCAACATGGATGGAGCAGTAGATGTTCTCACTAATTCTAGTAAGTTAGAGACAGAAAGGCACATATCCCAGGATATCACTTACATGTGCACTATAAATACGGATACAAATGAAGTAGTATACAAAGGAAACATAGATTCACAAATGGAAAAAAGACGTATACAATTCCCACCGGCGGAAATTGGATATTGGGGAACGATGAAGTAGGAGGTTGGGATTAACAAAATCATACTCATGTATCAAAAAGTGTTCATCAAGGACGACCCGCTTGAAAGCACAGGGAACGCTACAAAATATTCTTCAATAAACTAACAGGGAAAAGAATACGAAATCCTTCAGGCACAGCTACATTTATAACTGCATCAAGTTGCTGTACAACTCAAACAAACAAAACATTGTACATGATCTATGCTGAAATACAAAATGAATATTAAATTACTAAACAAGAAAGGGGCAAACGATGCCTACTCTATTACCCTCAGGCCTCTGTGACGTCAGTTGGTGTCATATCCCTGGAGCCTCAGCAGACCTGGGTCCCATGCCTGGAGTACGCTGCTGCTGAGGGAGCCAAGGAGGAGGACGTGCCACCTGATCAGCGGCCCATAGGACCTCTATTGCCCATTCTCCTCTGCATGGTAACACAATCTCCCAATCCAATGTGACCCTCTTACAGGAAAGCAAAGCCTGGTGTACCCAAGTGATGTTAGAAGAGCTGAGAGAGAACAGCAGTGAAGAAACCAGATCTCCACAGCTCCTGCTAGGTGGATTTACACCTCCAGGCTACTTCATTAGAATCGCCCCAACTACGAACCACAGCACACCCCAAATAGCACATTGCAAAGTCTTAGGATACGCCTGGGGTGGGGCAGTGCAGGTTAAGGGACAAGAGGTAAAGATACACAAGCCCTGTGGTGTGTGTTTAGCCACTTTCGACTACACTTTCCAATCCAACACCAGGACTCCCGCTATGGCTTTGTTTGCCCAAGTTACCAGACAGGACACGAAGTAGTGCTGCCAACCTGTGGCACATTACCGTAACAACAACTTTAAAAACTGTGTTGAAGGGCAATTATCATTCACAAGGCCAAGGGCCTGCGTGTTTGCAGATGAACCTGGCCCTCAGGAAATGTCCTGGGCTATGTAACATGAAATGATTTCAAATCAGGCCCGACTCTCAGGTAGAAATGTTTCAAGACCTCAGTGGTATGCACAGGCTTTTTAAAAAACAGCACATCAAATGAAAAGATGCTCAGCATCTGTCATGATTACAGAATACCAATAGACCTAGACTAGGTGTTCGCTCGCTGCAGTCCTCAAAAAGCATGAAAAGAGGAAGTGCTCAAGAGGGCAGGTGGAATAGGGAACCCTATTATGCTGTCAGAGAAAATGTAAATGGCTAAAATCCAGTATGGAAATCCGAAGGCACGTTCCCTACGGAACTAAAAAGTGGAGCTAGTACAAGACTCAGCAACCCCAATCCAGTTCTTATAACCAGGGAATACCATCAGTGGAATAAAACACTTGCACCCCAATGGTCGTTGTGGTACTCTTTACCATAGCCAAGAGATGCAAACGAATGAAATGTCCAATGAGAGGTGAATGGATCAAGATGTTCTGCTACATAAACTGCCACGACTACCACTCATCCATAGAACAAAATGAACTCATACTATTTGCAGCAACATGGATGGAACAGTAGATGATCTCACTAATTCTGGTAAGTTAGAGACAGAAAGACACATTTCCCGGGATATCACTTATATATGCACTCTAAATATGGATACAAAGGAAGTAGTATACAAAGGAAACATAGATTCACAAATGGAAAAAAGACATGTCCAATTCCCACAGGGGGAAATTGGAGATTGGGGAACGATGAAGTAGGAGGTTGGGATTAACAAAATCATACTCATGTATCAAAAAGTGTTCATCAAGGATGACCCGCTTGAAAGCACAGGGAACGCTACAAAACATTCTTCAATAAACTAACAGGGAAAAGAATATGAAATCCTACAGGTACAGCTACATTTATAACTGCATCAAGTTGCTGTACAACTCAAACAAACACAACATTGTACATAATCTATGCTGAAATAGAAAATGAATATTAAATTACTAAACAAGAAAGGGGCAAGGAATGCCTACTCTATTACACTCAGGCCTCTGTGACGTCAGTTAGTGTCACATCCTTGGAGCGTCAGCAAGCCTGGGTCCCGTGGCTTGAGTATGCTGTTGCTGAGGGATCCAGGGAGGAGGACATGCAACCTGATCAGTGGCCCCTCGGACCTCTATTGCCCATTCGCCTCTGCATAGTCCAAAATCTCCCGATCGAATGCCAACCTCTTACCGGTAAGCAAAGCCTGGTGTACCCAAGTGATGGTAGAACAGCTGAGAGGGAAGAGCTGTGAAGAAACCAGATCTCTACAGCTCCTGCTAGGCGGATTCCCACCTCCAGGCTACTTCATTTGAATCTCCCCACCTGTGAACCACACCAGCGTCCGAATAGCACATTGGAAAGTCTTGGAATATGCCTGGGGTTGGGCAGTGCAGCTCAAGGAACAAGAGGTAAAGATACACAAGCCCTATGGTGTGTGTTTAGCCACGTTTGACTACACTTTCCAATCCAATATGAGGACTCCCGCTATGGCTTTGGTTGCCCAAGTTACCAGACTGGACACGAAGTAGTGCTGCCGCCTTGTGGCACATCCCCGTAACAACAACTGTAAAAACTGTGCTGAAGGGCAATTATCATTCACAAGGCCAAGGGCCTGTGGGTTTGCGAATGAACCCGGCCCTCACGAAATGTCCTGGGCTATGTACCATTAAATGAATGCAAATCAGGCCCGACTCTGAGGCAGAAATGTTTCAAGACTTCAGTGGTAATCACACACTTTTTAAAAAACAGCACATCAAATGAAAAGATGCTCAGTATCTGTCATGATTACAGAATACGAATAAACCTAGACTAGGTGTTCCCTCACTGCAGTCCTCAAAAAGCATAAACAGAGTAAGTGCTCTAGTGGGCCAGTGGAATAGGGAACCCTATGATGCTATTGGAGAAAATGTAAATGGCTAAAAACCAGGATGGAAATCCAAAGGCAAGTTCCCTACTGAACTAAAAAGTGGAGCTAGCACGAGACTCAGCAACCCCAGTCCACTTCGTATAACCAGAGAATACCATCAGTGGAATAAAACACTTGCACCCCAACGGTCATTGTGGTACTCTTTACCATACCCAAGACATGCAAACGAACAAAATGTCCAGCGAGAGATGACTGGATCAAGATGTTCTACTAGCTACACTCCTTCGACTACTGCTGATTCACAGAACACAATGAACTCATACTATTTGCAGCAACATGGATGGAGCAGTAGATGATCTCACTAATTCTGGTAAGTTAGAGACAGAAAGACACATATCCCGGGATGTCACTTATATATGCACTCTAAATACGGATACAAAGGAAGTAGTATACAAAGGAAACATAGATTCACAAATGGAAAAAAGACGTGTCCAATTCCCACAGGGGGAAATTGGAGATTGGGGAACGATGAAGTAGGAGGCTGGGATTAACAAAATCATACTCATGTATCAAAAAGTGTTCATCAAGGACGACCCGCTTGAAAGCACAGGGAATGCTACAAAATATTCTTCAATAAACTAACAGGGAAAAGAATACGAAATCCTACAGGTACAGCTACATTTATAACTGCATCAAATTGCTGTACAACTCAAACAAACAAAACATTGTACATGATCTATGCTGAAATAGAAAATGAATATTAAATTACTAAACAAGAAAGGGGCAAGGAATGCCTACTCTATTACACTCAGGCCTCTGTGACGTCAGTTGGTGTCACATCCCTGGAGCCTCAGCAGGCCTGGGTCCCATGGCTGGAGTATGCTGTTGCTGAGGGATCCAGGGAGGAAGACATGCAACCTGATCAGAGGCCCCTCGGACCTCTATTGCCCTTTCGCCTCTGCATGGTCCAAAATCTCCCGATCGAATGCCACCCTCTTACCGGTAAGCAAAGCCTGGTGTACCCAAGTGATGGTAGAACAGCTGAGAGGGAAGAGCTGTGAAGAAACCAGATCTCCACAGCTCCTGCTAAGTGGATTCCCACCTCCAGGCTACTTCATTAGAATCGCCCCACCTATGAACCACACCACCCTCCGAATAGCACATTGGAAAGTCTTGGGATATGCCTGGGGTAGGGCAGTGCAGCTTAAGGGGCAAGAGGTAAAGGTACACAAGCCCTATGGTGTGTGTTTGGCCACGTTTGACTACACTTTCCAATCCAATACGAGGACTGCCGCTATGGCTTTGGTTGCCCAAGTTACCAGACTGGACACGAAGTAGTGCTGCCGCCTTGTGGCACATTCCCGTAACAACACCTTTAAAAACTGTGCTGAAGGGCAATTATCATTCACAAGGCCAAGGGCCTGCGGGTTTGCAAATGAACCTGGCCCTCAGGAAATGTCCTGGGCTATGTAACATGAAATGATTTCAAATCAGGCCCGACTCTCAGGTAGAAATGTTTCAAGACCTCAGTGGTATTCACAGGCTTTTTAAACAACAGCAAATCAAATGGAAATATGCTCAGGATCTGTCATGATTACAGAATACAAATAAAACTACACTAGGTGTTCCCTCGCTGCAGTCCTCAAAAAGCATAAAAAGAGTAAGTGCTCAAGAGGGCAGGTGGAATAGGGAACCCTATTATGCTGTTGGAGAAAATGTAAATGGCTAAAAACCAGTATGGAAATCCGAAGGCATCTTCCCTACTTAACTAAAAAGTGGAGCTAGCACGAGAATCAGCAACCCCAGTCCAGTTCTTATAACCAGAGAATACCATCAGTGGAATAAAACACTTGCACCCCAACGGTCGTTGTGTTACTCTTTACCATAGCCAAGACATGCAAACGAATGAAATGTCCAGTGAGACATGAATGGATCAAGATGTTCTACTACATACACTCCCTCGACTACAACTCATCCATAGAACAAAATGAACTCATACTATTTGCAGCAATATGGATGAAGCAGTAGATGATCTCACTAATTCTGGTAAGTTAGAGACAGAAAGACACATATCCCAGGATGTCACTTATATATGCACTCTAAATAAGGATACAAAGAAGTAGTATACAAAGGAAACATAGATTCACAAATGGAAAAAAGACATGTACAATTCTCACAGGGGGAAATTGGAGATCGGGGAACGATGAAGTAGGAGGTTGGGATTAACAAAATCATACTCATGTATCAAAAAGTGTTCACCAAGGACGACCCGCTTGAAAGCACAGGGAACGCTACAAAACATTCTTCAATAAACAAACAGGGAAAAGAATACGAAATCCTACAGGTACAGCTACATTTATAACTGCATCAATTTGCTGTACAACTCAAACGAACGCAACATTGTACATAATCTATGCTGAAATAGAAAATGAATATTAAATTAGTAAACAAGAAAGGGGCAAGGAATGCCTACACTATTACACTCAGGCCTCTGTGACGTCAGTCGGTGTCACATCCTTGGAGCGTCAGCAGGCCTGGGTCCCGTGGCTGGAGTATGCTGTTGCTGAGGGATCCAGGGAGGAGGACGTGCCACCTGATCAGCGGCCCCTCGGACCTCTATTGCCCATTCTCCTCTGCATGGTCCAAAATTTCCCGATCGAATGCCACCCTCTTACAGGTAAGCAAAGCCTGGTGTACACAAGTGATGGTAGAACAGCTGAGAGGGAAGAGCTGTGAAGAAACCAGATCTCCACAGCTCCTGCTAGGCGGATTCCCACATCCAGGCTACTTCATTAGAATCGCCCCACCTACGAACCACACCACCCTCCGAATAGCACATTGGAAAGTCTTGGGATATGCCTGGGGTTGGGCAGTGCAGCTTAAGGGGCAAGAGGTAAAGATACACAAGCCCTATGGTGTGTGTTTAGCCACGTTTGACTACACTTTCCAATCCAACACAAGGACTCCCGCTATGGCTTTGGTTGCCCAAGTTACCAGACTGGACACGAAGTAGTGCTGCCGCCTTGTGGCACATTCCCGTAACAACAACTTTAAAAACTGTGCTGAAGGGCAATTATCATTCACAAGGCCAAGGGCCTGTGGGTTTGCAAATGAACCCGGCCCTCAGGAAATGTCCTGGGCTATGTAACATGAAATGATTTCAAATCAGGCCCAATTCTCAGGCAGAAATGTTTCAAGACCTCAGTGGTATTCACAGGCTTTTTAAAAAACAGCACATGAAATGAAATGATGCTGAGGATCTGTCATGATTAGAGAATACCAATAGACCTAGACTACGTGTTCGCTTGCTGCAGTCCTCAAAAAGCATAAAAAGTGTAAGAGCTCAAGGGGGCAGGTGGAATAGGGAACCCTACTATGCTGTGGGAGACAATGTAAATGGCTACAAACCAGTATAGAAATCCGAAGGCAAGTTCCCTACTGAACTAAAAAGTGGAGCTAGCACAAGACTCAGCAACCCCAATCCAGTTCTTATAACCACAGAATACCATCAGTGGAATAAAACACTTGCACCCCAACGGTCGTTGTGGTACTCTTTACCATAGCCAAGAGATGCAAACGAATGAAATGTCCAATGAGAGGTGAATGGATCAAGATGTTCTGCTACATAAACTGCCTCGACTACCACTCATCCATAGAACAAAATGAACTCATACTATTGGCAGCAACATGGATGGAACAGTAGATGATCTCACTAATTCTGGTAAGTTAGAGACAGAAAGACACATATCCCAGGATATCACGTATATATGCACTCTAAATACGGATACAAAGGAAGTAGTATACAAAGGAAACATAGATTCACAAATGGAAAAAAGACATGTCCAATTCCCACAGGGCGAAATTGGAGATTGGGGAATGATGAAGTAGGAGGTTGGGATTAACAAAATCATACTCATGTATCAAAAAGTGTTCATCAAGGACGACCCGCTTGAAAGCACAGGGAACGCTACAAAACATTCTTCAATAAACTAACAGGGAAAAGAATATGAAATCCTACAGCTACAGCTTCATTTATAACTGCATCAAGTTGCTGTACAACTCAAACAAACATAACATTGTACATAATATATGCTGAAATAGAAAATGAATATTAAATTACTAAACAAGAAAGGGGCAAGGAATGCCTACTCTATTACACTCAGGCCTCTGTGACATCAGTTGGTGTCACATCCTTGGAGCGTCAGCAGGCCTGGGTCCCGTGGCTTGAGTACGCTGTTGCTGAGGGATCCAGGGAGGAGGACATGCAACCTGATCAGCGGCCCCTCGGACCTCTATTGCCCATTCGCCTCTGCATGGTCCAAAATCTCCCGATCGAATGCCACCCTCTTACAGGTAAGCAAAGCCTGGTGTACCCAAGTGATGGTAGAACAGCTGAGAGGGAAGAGCTGTGAAGAAACCAGATCTCCACAGCTCCTGCTAGGTGGATTTACCCCTCCAGGCTACTTCATTTGAATCGCCCCACCTGTGAACCACACCACTGTCCGAATAGCACATTGCAAAGTCTTAGGATACGCCTGGGGTGGGGCAGTGCAGCTTAAGGGGCAAGAGGTAAAGATACACAAGCCCTATGGTGTGTGTTTAGCCACGTTTGACTACACTTTCCAATCCAATACGAGGACTCCCGCTATGGCTTTGGTTGCCCAAGTTACCAGACAGGACACGAAGTAGTGCTGCCGCCTTGTGGCACATTCCCGTAACAACACCTTTAAAAACTGTGCTGAAGGGCAATTATCATTCACAAGGCCAAGGGCCTGCGGGTTTGCAAATGAACCTGGCCCTCAGGAAATGTCCTGGGCTATGTAACATGAAATGATTTCAAATCAGGCCCGACTCTCAGGTAGAAATGTTTCAAGACCTCAGTGGTATGCACAGGCTTTTTAAAAAACAGCACATCAAATGAAAAGATGCTCAGGATCTGTCATGATTACAGAATACCAATAGACCTAGACTAGGTGTTCGCTCGCTGCAGTCCTCAAAAAGCATGAAAAGAGTAAGTGCTCAAGAGTGCAGGTGGAATAGGGAACCCTATTATGCTGTGGGAGACAATGTAAATGGCTAAAATCCAGTATGGAAATCCGAAGGCACGTTCCCTACTGAACTAAAAACTGGAGCTAGTACAAGACTCAGCAACCCCAATCCAGTTCTTATAACTAGTGAATACCATCAGTGGAATAAAACACTTGCACCCCAACGATCGTTGTGGTACTCTTTACCATAGCCAAGTCATGCAAATGAATGAAATGTCCAATGAGAGATGAATGGATCAAGATATTCTGCTACATACACTCCCTCGACTACCACTCATCCATAGAACAAAATGAACTAATACTATTTGCAGCAACATGGTTGGAGCAGTAGATGATCTCACTAATTCTGGTAAGTTAGAGACAGAAAGACACATATCCCAGGATATCACTTACATGTGCACTATAAATACGAATACAAAGGAAGTAGTTAGTATACAAAGGAAACATAGATTCACAAATGGAAAAAAGACGTGTCCAATTCCCACAGGGGGAAATTGGAGATTGGGGAACGATGAAGTAGGAGGTTGGGATTAACAAAATCATACTCATGTATCAAAAAGTGTTCATCAAGGACGACCCGCTTGAAAGCACAGGGAACGCTACAAAATATGCTTCAATAAACTAACAGGGAAAAGAATACGAAATCCTTCAGGCACAGCTACATTTATAACTGCATCAAGTTGCTGTACAACTCAAACAAACACAACATTGTACATAATCTATGCTGAAATAGAAAATGAATATTAAATTACTAAACAAGAAAGGGGCAAGAAATGCCTACTCTATTACACTCAGGCCTCTCGGACGTCACCTGGTGTCACATCCTTGGAGCCTCAGCAGGCCTGAGTCCCGTGGCTGGAGTATGCTGTTGCTGAGGGATCCAGGGAGGAGGACGTGCAACCTGATCAGCGTTCCCTCATACCTCTATTGCCCATTCTCCTCTGCATGGTCCAAAATCTCCCAATCGAATGCCACCCTCTTACAGGTAAGCAAAGCCTGGTGTACCCAAGTGATGGTAGAACAGCTGAGAGGGAAGAGCTGTGAAGAAACCAGATCTCCACAGCTCCTGCTAGGTGGGTTCCCACCTCCAGCCTACTTCATTAGAATCACCCCATATACGAACCACACCACCCTCCGAATAGCATATTGGAAAGTCTTCGGATATGCCTGGGGTGGAGCAGTGCAGGTTAAGGGGCAAGAGATAAAGATACACAAGCCCTATGATGTGTGTTTAGCCAGGGTTGACTACACGATCCAATCCAACACGAGGAGTCCCGCTATGGCTTTGGTTGCCCAAGTTACCAGACTGGACACGAAGTAGTGCTGCCGCCTTGTGGCACATTCCCGTAACAACAACTATAAAACTGTGCTGAAGGGAAATTATCATTCACAAGGCCAAAGGCCTGCGGGTTTGCAAATGAACCTGGCCCTCAGGAAATGTCCTGGGCTATGTAACATGAAATGATTTCGAATCAGGCCCGACTCTCAGGCAGAACTGTTTCAAGACCTCAGTGGTATTCACAGGCTTTTTAAAAAACAGCACATCAAAGGTAAAGATGCTCACGATCTGTCATGATTACAGAATACAATTAAACCTACACTAGGTGTTCGCTCTCTGCACTCCTCCAAAAGCCTAAAAAGAGTAAATGCTCACGAGGGCAGGTGGAATAGGGAACCCTATTATGCTGTTGGAGAAAATGTAAAAGGCTAAAAACCAGTATGGAAATCCGAAGGCAAGTTCCCTACTGAACTAAAAAGTGGAGCTAGCACAAGACTCAGCAAACACAATCCAGTTCTTATAACCAGAGAATACCATCAGTGGAATAAAACACTTGCACCCCAACGGTCGTTGTGGTACTCTTTACCATAGCCAAGACATGCAAACGAACGAAATGTCCAGTGAGAGATGAATGGATTAAGATGTTCTGCTACATACACTCCCTCGACTACAACTCATCCATAGAACAAAATAAACTCATACTATTTGCAGCAACATGGATGGAGCAGTAGATGATCTCACTAAGTCTGGTAAGTTAGAGACAGAAAGACACATATCCCGGGATATCACTTATATATGCACTCTAAAAAGGGATACAAAGGAAGTAGTATACAAAGGAAACATAGATTCACAAATGGAAAAAAGACATGTCCAATTCCCACAGGGGGAGATTGGAGATTGGGGAACGATGAAGTAGGAGGTTGGGATTAACAAAATCATACTCATGTATCAAAAAGTGTTCATCAACGACGACCCGCTTGAAAGCACAGGGAACGCTACAAAACATTCTTCAATAAACTAACAGGGAAAAGAATATGAAATCCTACAGGTACAGCTACATTTATAACTGCATCAAGTTGCTGTACAACTCAAACAAACACAACATTGTACATAATCTATGCTGAAATAGAAAATGAATATTAAATTACTAAACAAGAAAGGGGCAAGGAATGCCTACTCTATTACACTCAGGCCTCTGTGACGTCAGTTGGTGTCACATCCTTCGAGCGTCAGCAGGCCTGGGTCCCGTGGCTTGAGTATGCGGTTGCTGAGGGATCCAGGGAGGAGGACATGCAACCTAATCAGCGGCCCCTCGGACCTCTATTGCCCATTCTCCTCTGCATGGTCCAAAATTTCCCGATCGAATGCCACCCTCTTACAAGTAAGCAAAGCCTGGTGTACCCAAGTGATGGGAGAACAGCTGAGAGGGAAGAGCTGTGAAGAAACCAGATCTCCACAGCTCCTGCTAGGTGAATTTACCCCTCCAGGCTACTTCATTAGAATCGCCCCACCTGTGAACCACACCACCGTCCGAATAGCACATTGCAAAGTCTTAGGATACGCCTGGGGTGGGGCAGTGCAGTTTAAGGGGCAAGAGGTAAAGATACACAAGCCCTATGGTGTGTGTTTAGCCACGTTTGACTACACTTTCCAATCCAATACGAGGACTCCCGCTATGGCTTTGGTTGCCCAAGTTACCAGACTGGACAGGAAGTAGTGCTGCCAACTTGTGGCACATTCCCATAACAACACCTTTAAAAACTGTGCTGAAGGGCAGTTATCATTCACAAGGCAAAGGGTCTGCGGGATTGCAAATGAACCTGGCCCTCAGGAAATGTCCTGGGCTATGTAACATGAAATGATTTCAAATCAGGCCCGACTCTCAGGTAGAAATGTTTCAAGACCTCAGTGGTATTCACAGGCTTTTTAAACAACAGCAAATAAAATGAAAATATGCTCAGGATCTGTCATGATTACAGAATACAAATAAAACTACACTAGGTGTTCCCTCGCTGCAGTCCTCAAAAAGCATAAAAAGAGTAAGTGCTCAAGAGGGCAGGTGGAATAGGGAACCCTATTATGCTGTTGGAGAAAATGTAAATGGCTAAAAACCAGTATGGATATCCGAAGGCAACTTCCCTACTTAACTAAAAAGTGGAGCTAGCACGAGACTCACCAACCCCAGTCCAGTTCTTATAACCAGAGAATACCATCAAGGGAATCAAACACTTGCCCCCCAACCATCGTTATGGTACTCTTTACCATAGCCAAGACATGCAAATGAATGAAATGTCCAGTGAGAGATGAATGGATCAAGATGTTCTGCTACATACACTCCATCGACGACAACTCATCCATAGAACAAAATGAACTCATACTATTTGCAGCAATATGGATGAAGCAGTAGATGATCTCACTAATTCTGGTAAGTTAGAGACAGAAAGACACATATCCGAGGATGTCACTTATATATGCACTCTAAATACGGATACAAAGAAGTAGTATACAAAGGAAACATAGATTCACAAATGGAAAAAAGACATGTACAATTCTCACAGGGGGAAATTGGAGATCGGGGAACGATGAAGTAGGAGGCTGGGATTAACAAAATCATACTCATGTATCAAAAAGTGTTTATCAAGGACGACCCTCTTGAAAGCACAGGGAACGCTACAAAACATTCTTCAATAAACTAACAGGGAAAACAGTACGAAATCCTACAGGTACAGCTACATTTATAACTGCATCAAGTTGCTGTACAACTCAAACAAACAAAACATTGTACATGATCTATGCTGAAATAGAAGATAAATATTAAATTACTAAACAAGAAAGGGGCAAGGAATGCCTACTCTATTACACTCAGGCCTCTGTGACGTCAGTTGGTGTCACATCCCTGGAGCCACAGCAGGCCTGGGCCCATGGCTGCAGTATGCTGTTGCTGAGGGATCCAGGGAGGAAGACGTTCAACCTGATCAGTGGCCCCTCGGACCTCTATTGCCCATTCGCCTCTGCATGGTCCAAAATCTCCCGATCGAATGCCACCCTCTTACAGGTAAGCAAAGCCTGGTGTACCCAAGTGATGGTAGAACAGCTGAGAGGGAAGAGCTGTGAAGAAACCAGATCTCCACAGCTCCTGCTAGGCGGATTCCCACCTCCAGGCTACTTCAATAGAATCGCCCCACCTGCGAACCACACCACCCTCCGAATAGCACATTGGAAAGTCTTGGGATATGCCTGGGGTTGGGCAGTGCAGCTTAAGGGGCAAGAGGTAAAGATACACAAGACCTATGGTGTGTGTTTA
Source organism: Mesoplodon mirus (assembly GCF_964341445.2). NCBI lineage: Eukaryota > Metazoa > Chordata > Mammalia > Artiodactyla > Ziphiidae > Mesoplodon > Mesoplodon mirus. Next base: position 42,801,501 of record NC_138988.1, on the reverse strand, counting down.
GCCACGTTTGAATACACTTTCCAATCCAATACGAGGACTCCCGCTATGGCTTTGGTTGCCCAAGTTACCAGACTGGACACGAAGTAGTGCTGCCGCCTTGTGGCACATTCCCGTAACAACACCTTTAAAAACTGTGCTGAAGGGCAATTATCATTCACAAGGCCAAGGGCCTGCGGGTTTGCAAATGAACCCGGCCCTCAAGAAATGTCCTGGGCTATGTAACATGAAATGATTTCAAGTCAGGCCCAACTCTCAGGCAGAAATGTTTCAAGACCTCAGTGGTATTCACAGGCTTTTTAAAAAACAGCACATGAAATGAAAAGATGCTGAGGATCTGTCATGATTAGAGAATACCAATAGACCTAGACTACGTGTTCGCTCGCTGCAGTCCTCAAAAAGCATAAAAAGAGTAAGTGCTCAAGAGGGCAGGTGGAATAGGGAACCCTATTATGCTGTGGGAGACAATGTAAATGGCTACAAACCAGTATAGAAATCCGAAGGCAAGTTCCCTACTGAACTAAAAAGTGGAGCTAGCACAAGACTCAGCAACCCCAATCCAGTTCTTACAACCAGAGAATACCATCAGTGGAATAAAACACTTGCACCCCAACGATCGTTGTGGTACTCTTTACCATAGCCAAGACATGCAAATGAATGAAATGTCCAATGAGAGATGAATGGATCAAGATATTCTGCTACATACACTCCCTCGACTACCACTCATCCATAGAACAAAATGAACTCATACTATTTGCAGCAACATGGATGGAGCAGTAGATGATCTCACTAATTCTGGTAAGTTAGAGACAGAAAGACACATATCCCAGGATATCACTTACATGTGCACTCTAAATACGGATACAAAGGAAGTAGTATACAAAGGAAACATAGATTCACAAATGGAAAAACGACGTGTCCAATTCCCACAGGGGGAAATTGGAGATTGGGGAACGATGAAGTAGGAGGTTGGGATTAACAAAATCATACTCATGTATCAAAAAGTGTTCATCAAGGACGACACGCTTGAAAGCACAAGGAACGCTACAAAATATTCTTCAATAAACTAACAGGGAAAAGAATACGAAATCCTTCAGGCACAGCTACATTTATAACTGCATCAAGTTGCTGTACAACTCAAACAAACAAAACATTGTACATGATCTATGCTGAAATACAAAATGAATATTAAATTACTAAACAAGAAAGGGGCAAACGATGCCTAATCTATTACACTCAGGCCTCTAGACGTCAGTTGGTGTCATATCCCTGGAGCCTCAGCAGACCTGGGTCCCATGCCTGGAGTACGCTGCTGCTGAGGGAGCCAAGGAGGAGGACGTGCCACCTGATCAGCGGCCCATAGGACCTCTATTGCCCATTCTCCTCTGCATGGTAACACAATCTCCCAATCCAATGTGACCCTCTTACAGGAAAGCAAAGCCTGGTGTACCCAAGTGATGTTAGAAGAGCTGAGAGAGAACAGCAGTGAAGAAACCAGATCTCCACAGCTCCTGCTAGGTGGATTTACACCTCCAGGCTACTTCATTAGAATCGCCCCAACTACGAACCACAGCACACCCCAAATAGCACATTGCAAAGTCTTAGGATACGCCTGGGGTGGGGCAGTGCAGGTTAAGGGGCAAGAGGTAAAGATACACAAGCCCTGTGGTGTGTGTTTAGCCACTTTCGACTACACTTTCCAATCCAACACCAGGACTCCCGCTATGGCTTTGTTTGCCCAAATTACCAGACAGGACACGAAGTAGTGCTGCCAACTTGTGGCACATTACCGTAACAACACCTTTAAAAACTGTGTTGAAGGGCAATTATCATTCACAAGGCCAAGGGCCTGCGTGTTTGCAGATGAACCCGGCCCTCAAGAAATGTCCTGGGCTATGTAACATGAAATGATTTCAAATCAGGCCCGACTCTCAGGTAGAAATGTTTCAAGACCTCAGTGGTATGCACAGGCTTTTTCAAAAACAGCACATCAAATGAAAAGATGCTCAGGATCTGTCATGATTACAGAATACCAATAGACCTAGACTAGGTGTTCGCTCGCTGCAGTCCTCAAAAAGCATGAAAAGAGTAAGTGCTCAAGAGTGCAGGTGGAATAGGGAACCCTATTATGCTGTCGGAGAAACTATAAATGGCTAAAATCCAGTATGGAAATCCGAAGGCACGTTCCCTACTGAACTAAAAACTGGAGCTAGCACAAGACTCAGCAACCCCAATCCAGTTCTTATAACCAGAGAATACCATCAGTGGAATAAAACACTTGCACCCCAACGATCGTTGTGGTACCCTTTACCATAGCCAAGACATGCAAATGAATGAAATGTCCAATGAGAGATGAATGGATCAAGATATTCTGCTACATACACTCCCTCGACTACCACTCATCCATAGAACAAAATGAATTCATACTATTTGCAGCAACATGGTTGGAGCAGTAGATGATCTCACTAATTCTGGTAAGTTAGAGACAGAAAGACACATATCCCAGGATATCACTTACATGTGCACTCTAAATACGGATACAAAGGAAGTAGTATACAAAGGAAACATAGATTCACAAATGGAAAAAAGACGTGTCCAATTCCCACAGGGGGAAATTGGAGATCGGGGAACGATGAAGTAGGAGGCTGGGATTAACAAAATCATACTCATGTATCAAAAAGTGTTCATCAAGGACGAACCTCTTGAAAGCACAGGGAACGCTACAAAACATTCTTCAATAAACTAACAGGGAAAAGAATACGAAATCCTACAGGCACAGCTACATTTATAACTGCATCAAGTTGCTGTACAACTCAAACAAACAAAACATTGTACATGATCTATGCTGAAATAGAAAATGAATATTAAATTACTAAACAAGAAAGGGGCAAGGAATGCCTACTCTATTACACTCAGGCCTCTGTGACGTCAGTTGGTGTCACATCCCTGGAGCCTCAGCAGGCCTGGGTCCCATGGCTGGAGTATGCTGTTGCTGAGGGATCCAGGGAGGAAGACATGCAACCTGATCAGAGGCCCCTCGGACCTCTATTGCCCATTCTCCTCTGCATGGTAACACAATCTCCCAATCCATTGTGACCCTCTTACAGGAAAGCAAAGCCTGGTGTACCCAAGTGATGGTAGAACAGCTGAGAGGGAAGAGCTGTGAAGAAAGCAGATCTCCACAGCTCCTGCTAGGTGGATTTACCCTCCAGGCTACTTCATTAGAATCGCCCCACATGTGAACCACACCACCGTCCGAATAGCACATTGCAAAGTCTTAGGATACGCCTGGGGTGGGGCAGTGCAGCTTAAGGGGCAAGAGGTAAAGATACACAAGCCCAATGGTGTGTGTTTAGCCACGTTTGACTACACTTTCCAATCCAATACGAGGACTCCCGCTATGGCTTTGGTTGCCCAAGTTACCAGACTGGACACGAAGTAGTGCTGCCGCCTTGTGGCACATTCCCGTAACAACACCTTTAAAAACTGTGCTGAAGGGCAGTTATCATTCACAAGGCCAAGGGCCTGCGGGTTTGCAAATGAACCTGGCCCTCAGGAAATGTCCTGGGCTATGTAACATGAAATGATTTCAAATCAGGCCTGATTCTCAGGTAGAAATGTTTCAAGACCTCAGTGGTATTCACAGGCTTTTTAAACAACAGCAAATAAAATGAAAATATGCTCAGGATCTGTCATGCTTACAGAATACAAATAAAACTACACTAGGTGTTCCCTCGCTGCAGTCCTCAAAAAGCATAAAAAGAGTAAGTGCTCAAGAGTGCAGGTGGAATAGGGAACCCTATTATGCTGTTGGAGAAAATGTAAATGGCTAAAAACCAGTATGGAAATCCGAAGGCAACTTCCCTACTTAACTAAAAAGTGGAGCTAGCACGAGACTCAGCAACCCCAGTCCAGTTCTTATAACCAGAGAATACCAGCAGTGGAATAAAACACTTGCACCCCAACGGTCGTTGTGGTACTCTTTACCATAGCCAAGACATGCAAACGAACGAAATGTCCAGCGTGAGATGAATGGATCAAGACGATCTGCTACATACACTCCCTCGACGACAACTCATCCATAGAACCAAATGAACTCATACTATTTGCAGCAATATGGATGAAGCAGTAGATGATCTCACTAATTCTGGTAAGTTAGAGACAGAAAGACACATATCCCGGGATGTCACTTATATATGCACTCTAAATACGGATACAAAGAAGTAGTATACAAAGGAAACATAGATTCACAAATGGAAAAAAGACATGTACAATTCTCACAGGGGGAAATTGGAGATCGGGGAACGATGAAGTAGAAGGTTGGGATTAACAAAATCATACTCATGTATCAAAAAGTGTTCACCAAGGACGACCCACTTGAAAGCACAGGGAACGCTACAAAACATTCTTCAATAAACTAACAGGGAAAAGAATACGAAATTCTACAGGTACAGCTACATTTATAACTGCATCAAGTTGCTGTACAACTCAAACAAACACAACATTGTACATAATCTATGCTGAAATAGAAAATGAATATTAAATTAGTAAACAAGAAAGGGGCAAGGAATGCCTACACTATTACACTCAGGCCTCTGTGACGTCAGTTGGTGTCACATCCTTGGAGCGTCAGCAGGCCTGGGTCCCGTGGCTGGAGTATGCTGTTGCTGAGGGATCCAGGGAGGAGGACGTGCCACCTGATCAGCGGCCCCTCGGACCTCTATTGCCCATTCTCCTCTGCATGGTCCAAAATCTCCCGATCGAATGCCACCCTCTTACCGGTAAGCAAAGCCTGGTGTACCCAAGTTATGGTAGAACAGCTGAGAGGGAAGGGCTGTGAAGAAACCAGATCTCCACAGCTCCTGCTAGGCGGATTCCCACCTCCAGGCTACTTCATTAGAATCGCCCCACCTACGAACCACACCACCCTCCGAATAGCACGTTGGAAAGTCTTGGGATATGCCTGGGGTGGGGCTGTGCAGCTTAAGGGGCAAGAGGTAAAGATACACAAGCACTATGGTGTGTGTTTAGCCACGTTTGGCTACACTTTCCAATCCAACACCAGGACTCCCGCTATGGCTTTGGTTGCCCAAGTTACCAGACTGGACACGAAGTAGTGCTGCCGCCTTGTGGCACATTCCCGTAACAACACCTTTAAAAACTGGGCTGAAGGGCAATTATCATTCACAAGGCCAAGGGCCTGCGGGTGTGCAAATGAACCCGGCCCTCAAGAAATGTCCTGGGCTATGTAACATGAAATGATTTCAAATCAGGCCCAGCTCTCAGGCAGAAATGTTTCAAGACCTCAGTGGTATTCACAGGCTTTTTAAAGAACAGCACATGAAATAAAAAGATGCTGAGGATCTGTCATGATTAGAGAATACCAATAGACCTAGACTAGGTGTTCGCTCGCTGCAGTCCTCGAAAAGCATAAAAAGAGTAAGTGCTCAAGAGGGCAGGTGGAATAGGGAACCCTATTATGCTGTGGGAGACAATGTAAATGGCTACAAACCAGTATAGAAATCCGAAGGCAAGTTCCCTACTGAACTAAAAAGTGGAGCTAGCACAAGACTCAGCAACCCCAATCCAGTTCTTATAACCAAAGAATACCATCAGTGGAATAAAACACTTGCACCCCAACGATCGTTGTGGTACTCTTTACCATAGCCAAGACATGCAAATGAATGAAATGTCCAATGAGAGATGAATGGATCAAGATATTCTGCTACATACACTCCCTCGACTACCACTCATCCATAGAACAAAATGAACTCATACTATTTGCAGCAACATGGATGGAGCAGTAGATGGTCTCACTAATTCTAGTAAGTTAGAGACAGAAAGACACATATCCCAGGATATCACTTACATGTGCACTATAAATACGGATACAAATGAAGTAGTATACAAAGGAAACATAGATTCACAAATGGAAAAAAGACGTATACAATTCCCACCGGCGGAAATTGGATATTGGGGAACGATGAAGTAGGAGGTTGGGATTAACAAAATCATACTCATGTATCAAAAAGTGTTCATCAAGGACGACCCGCTTGAAAGCACAGGGAACGCTACAAAATATTCTTCAATAAACTAACAGGGAAAAGAATACGAAATCCTTCAGGCACAGCTACATTTATAACTGCATCAAGTTGCTGTACAACTCAAACAAACAAAACATTGTACATGATCTATGCTGAAATACAAAATGAATATTAAATTACTAAACAAGAAAGGGGCAAACGATGCCTACTCTATTACCCTCAGGCCTCTGTGACGTCAGTTGGTGTCATATCCCTGGAGCCTCAGCAGACCTGGGTCCCATGCCTGGAGTACGCTGCTGCTGAGGGAGCCAAGGAGGAGGACGTGCCACCTGATCAGCGGCCCATAGGACCTCTATTGCCCATTCTCCTCTGCATGGTAACACAATCTCCCAATCCAATGTGACCCTCTTACAGGAAAGCAAAGCCTGGTGTACCCAAGTGATGTTAGAAGAGCTGAGAGAGAACAGCAGTGAAGAAACCAGATCTCCACAGCTCCTGCTAGGTGGATTTACACCTCCAGGCTACTTCATTAGAATCGCCCCAACTACGAACCACAGCACACCCCAAATAGCACATTGCAAAGTCTTAGGATACGCCTGGGGTGGGGCAGTGCAGGTTAAGGGGCAAGAGGTAAAGATACACAAGCCCTGTGGTGTGTGTTTAGCCACTTTCGACTACACTTTCCAATCCAACACCAGGACTCCCGCTATGGCTTTGTTTGCCCAAGTTACCAGACAGGACACGAAGTAGTGCTGCCAACCTGTGGCACATTACCGTAACAACAACTTTAAAAACTGTGTTGAAGGGCAATTATCATTCACAAGGCCAAGGGCCTGCGTGTTTGCAGATGAACCTGGCCCTCAGGAAATGTCCTGGGCTATGTAACATGAAATGATTTCAAATCAGGCCCGACTCTCAGGTAGAAATGTTTCAAGACCTCAGTGGTATGCACAGGCTTTTTAAAAAACAGCACATCAAATGAAAAGATGCTCAGCATCTGTCATGATTACAGAATACCAATAGACCTAGACTAGGTGTTCGCTCGCTGCAGTCCTCAAAAAGCATGAAAAGAGGAAGTGCTCAAGAGGGCAGGTGGAATAGGGAACCCTATTATGCTGTCAGAGAAAATGTAAATGGCTAAAATCCAGTATGGAAATCCGAAGGCACGTTCCCTACGGAACTAAAAAGTGGAGCTAGTACAAGACTCAGCAACCCCAATCCAGTTCTTATAACCAGGGAATACCATCAGTGGAATAAAACACTTGCACCCCAATGGTCGTTGTGGTACTCTTTACCATAGCCAAGAGATGCAAACGAATGAAATGTCCAATGAGAGGTGAATGGATCAAGATGTTCTGCTACATAAACTGCCACGACTACCACTCATCCATAGAACAAAATGAACTCATACTATTTGCAGCAACATGGATGGAACAGTAGATGATCTCACTAATTCTGGTAAGTTAGAGACAGAAAGACACATTTCCCGGGATATCACTTATATATGCACTCTAAATATGGATACAAAGGAAGTAGTATACAAAGGAAACATAGATTCACAAATGGAAAAAAGACATGTCCAATTCCCACAGGGGGAAATTGGAGATTGGGGAACGATGAAGTAGGAGGTTGGGATTAACAAAATCATACTCATGTATCAAAAAGTGTTCATCAAGGATGACCCGCTTGAAAGCACAGGGAACGCTACAAAACATTCTTCAATAAACTAACAGGGAAAAGAATATGAAATCCTACAGGTACAGCTACATTTATAACTGCATCAAGTTGCTGTACAACTCAAAGAAACACAACATTGTACATAATCTATGCTGAAATAGAAAATGAATATTAAATTACTAAACAAGAAAGGGGCAAGGAATGCCTACTCTATTACACTCAGGCCTCTGTGACGTCAGTTAGTGTCACATCCTTGGAGCGTCAGCAAGCCTGGGTCCCGTGGCTTGAGTATGCTGTTGCTGAGGGATCCAGGGAGGAGGACATGCAACCTGATCAGTGGCCCCTCGGACCTCTATTGCCCATTCGCCTCTGCATAGTCCAAAATCTCCCGATCGAATGCCAACCTCTTACCGGTAAGCAAAGCCTGGTGTACCCAAGTGATGGTAGAACAGCTGAGAGGGAAGAGCTGTGAAGAAACCAGATCTCTACAGCTCCTGCTAGGCGGATTCCCACCTCCAGGCTACTTCATTTGAATCTCCCCACCTGTGAACCACACCAGCGTCCGAATAGCACATTGGAAAGTCTTGGAATATGCCTGGGGTTGGGCAGTGCAGCTCAAGGAACAAGAGGTAAAGATACACAAGCCCTATGGTGTGTGTTTAGCCACGTTTGACTACACTTTCCAATCCAATATGAGGACTCCCGCTATGGCTTTGGTTGCCCAAGTTACCAGACTGGACACGAAGTAGTGCTGCCGCCTTGTGGCACATTCCCGTAACAACACCTTTAAAAACTGTGCTGAAGGGCAATTATCATTCACAAGGCCAAGGGCCTGCGGGTTTGCAAATGAACCTGGCCCTCAGGAAATGTCCTGGGCTATGTAACATGAAATGATTTCAAATCAGGCCCGACTCTCAGGTAGAAATGTTTCAAGACCTCAGTGGTATTCACAGGCTTTTTAAACAACAGCAAATCAAATGGAAATATGCTCAGGATCTGTCATGATTACAGAATACAAATAAAACTACACTAGGTGTTCCCTCGCTGCAGTCCTCAAAAAGCATAAAAAGAGTAAGTGCTCAAGAGGGCAGGTGGAATAGGGAACCCTATTATTCTGTTGGAGAAAATGTAAATGGCTAAAAACCAGTATGGAAATCCGAAGGCATCTTCCCTACTTAACTAAAAAGTGGAGCTAGCACGAGAATCAGCAACCCCAGTCCAGTTCTTATAACCAGAGAATACCATCAGTGGAATAAAACACTTGCAACCCAACGGTGGTTGTGGTACTCTTTACCATAGCCAAGACATGCAAACGAACGAAATGTCCAGTGAGACATGAATGGATCAAGATGTTCTACTACATACACTCCCTCGACTACAACTCATCCATAGAACAAAATGAACTCATACTATTTGCAGCAATATGGATGAAGCAGTAGATGATCTCACTAATTCTGGTAAGTTAGAGACAGAAAGACACATATCCCAGGATGTCACTTTTATATGCACTCTAAATAAGGATACAAAGAAGTAGTATACAAAGGAAACATAGATTCACAAATGGAAAAAAGACATGTACAATTCTCACAGGGGGAAATTGGAGATCGGGGAACGATGAAGTAGAAGGTTGGGATTAACAAAATCATTCTCATGTATCAAAAAGTGTTCACCAAGGACGACCCACTTGAAAGCACAGGGAACGCTACAAAACATTCTTCAATAAACAAACAGGGAAAAGAATACGAAATCCTACAGGTACAGCTACATTTATAACTGCATCAATTTGCTGTGCAACTCAAACGAACGCAACATTGTACATAATCTATGCTGAAATAGAAAATGAATATTAAATTACTAAACAAGAAAGGGGCAAGGAATGCCTACTCTATTACACTCAGGCCTCTGTGACGTCAGTTGGTGTCACATCCTTGGAGCGTCAGCAAGCCTGGGTCCCGTGGCTGGAGTATGCTGTTGCTGAGGGATCCAGGGAGGAGGACGTGCCACCTGATCAGCGGCCCGTCGGACCTCTATTGCCCATTCTCCTCTGCATGGTCCAAAATTTCCCGATCGAATGCCACCCTCTTACAGGTAAGCAAAGCCTGGTGTACACAAGTGATGGTAGAACAGCTGAGAGGGAAGAGCTGTGAAGAAACCAGATCTCCACAGCTCCTGCTAGGCGGATTCCCACATCCAGGCTACTTCATTAGAATCACCCCACCTACGAACCACACCACCCTCCGAATAGCACATTGGAAAGTCTTGGGATATGCCTGGGGTGGGGTAGTGCAGCTTAAGGGGCAAGAGGTAAAGATACACAAGCACTATAGTGTGTGTTTAGCCATGTTGGACTACACTTTCCAATCCAACACGAAGACTCCCGCTATGGCTTTGGTTGCCCAAGTTACCAGACTGGACACGAAGTAGTGCTGCCGCCTTGTGGCACATTCCCGTAACAACAACTTTAAAAACTGTGCTGAAGGGCAATTATCATTCACAAGGCCAAGGGCCTGCGGGTTTGCGAATGAACCTGGCCCTCACGAAATGTCCTGGGCTATGTACCATTAAATGAATGCAAATCAGGCCCGACTCTGAGGCAGAAATGTTTCAAGACTTCAGTGGTACTCACACACATTTTAAAAAACAGCACATCAAATGAATAGATGCTCAGCATCTGTCATGATTACAGAATACGAATAAACCTAGACTAGGTGTTCCCTCACTGCAGTCCTCAAAAAGCATAAAAAGAGTAAGTGCTCAAGAGGGCCAGTGGAATAGGGAACCCTATGATGCTATTGGAGAAAATGTAAATGGCTAAAAACCAGGATGGAAATCCAAAGGCAAGTTCCCTACTGAACTAAAAAGTGGAGCTAGCACGAGACTCAGCAACCCCAGTCCACTTCGTATAACCAGAGAATACCATCAGTGGAATAAAACACTTGCACCCCAACCGTCATTGTGGTACTCTTTACCATACCCAAGACATGCAAACGAACAAAATGTCCAGCGAGAGATGACTGGATCAAGATGTTCTACTAGCTACACTCCTTCGACTACTGCTGATTCACAGAACACAATGAACTCATACTGTTTGCAGCAACATGGATGGAGCAGTAGATGATCTCACTAATTCTGGTAAGTTAGAGACAGAAAGACACATATCCCGGGATGTCACTTATATATGCACTCTAAATACGGATACAAAGGAAGTAGTATACAAAGGAAACATAGATTCACAAATGGAAAAAAGACGTGTCCAATTCCCCCAGGGGGAAATTGGAGATTGGGGAACGATGAAGTAGGAGGCTGGGATTAACAAAATCATACTCATGTATCAAAAAGTGTTCATGAAGGACGACCCTCTTGAAAGCACAGGGAACGCTACAAAACATTCTTCAATAAACTAACAGGGAAAAGAATACGAAATCCTACAGGTACAGCTACATTTATAACTGCATCAAATTGCTGTACAACTCAAACAAACAAAACATTGTACATGATCTATGCTGAAATAGAAAATGAATATTAAATTACTAAACAAGAAAGGGGCAAGGAATGCCTACTCTATTACACTCAGGCCTCTGTGACGTCAGTTGGTGTCACATCCCTGGAGCCTCAGCAGGCCTGGGTCCCATGGCTGGAGTATGCTGTTGCTGAGGGATCCAGGGAGGAAGACATGCAACCTGATCAGAGGCCCCTCGGACCTCTATTGCCCTTTCGCCTCTGCATGGTCCAAAATCTCCCGATCGAATGCCACCCTCTTACCGGTAAGCAAAGCCTGGTGTACCCAAGTGATGGTAGAACAGCTGAGAGGGAAGAGCTGTGAAGAAACCAGATCTCCACAGCTCCTGCTAAGTGGATTCCCACCTCCAGGCTACTTCATTAGAATCGCCCCACCTATGAACCACACCACCCTCCGAATAGCACATTGGAAAGTCTTGGGATATGCCTGGGGTAGGGCAGTGCAGCTTAAGGGGCAAGAGGTAAAGGTACACAAGCCCTATGGTGTGTGTTTGGCCACGTTTGACTACACTTTCCAATCCAATACGAGGACTGCCGCTATGGCTTTGGTTGCCCAAGTTACCAGACTGGACACGAAGTAGTGCTGCCGCCTTGTGGCACATTCCCGTAACAACACCTTTAAAAACTGTGCTGAAGGGCAATTATCATTCACAAGGCCAAGGGCCTGCGGGTTTGCAAATGAACCTGGCCCTCAGGAAATGTCCTGGGCTATGTAACATGAAATGATTTCAAATCAGGCCCGACTCTCAGGTAGAAATGTTTCAAGACCTCAGTGGTATTCACAGGCTTTTTAAACAACAGCAAATCAAATGGAAATATGCTCAGGTCTGTCATGATTACAGAATACAAATAAAACAACACTAGGTGTTCCCTCGCTGCAGTCCTCAAAAAGCATAAAAAGAGTAAGTGCTCAACAGGGCAGGTGGAATAGGGAACCCTATTATGCTGTTGGAGAAAATGTAAATGGCTAAAAACCAGTATGGAAATCCGAAGGCATCTTCCCTACTTAACTAAAAAGTGGAGCTAGCACGAGAATCAGCAACCCCAGTCCAGTTCTTATAACCAGAGAATACCATCAGTGGAATAAAACACTTGCACCCCAACGGTGGTTGTGGTACTCTTTACCATAGCCAAGACATGCAAATAAACGAAATGTCCAGTGAGACATGAATGGATCAAGATGTTCTACTACATACACTCCCTCGACTACAACTCATCCATAGAACAAAATGAACTCATACTATTTGCAGCAATATGGATGGAGCAGTAGATGATCTCACTAATTCTGGTAAGTTAGAGACAGAAAGACACATATCCCAGGATGTCACTTATATATGCACTCTAAATAAGGATACAAAGAAGTAGTATACAAAGGAAACATAGATTCACAAATGGAAAAAAGACATGTACAATTCTCACAGGGGGAAATTGGAGATCGGGGAACGATGAAGTAGGAGGTTGGGATTAACAAAATCATACTCATGTATCAAAAAGTGTTCACCAAGGACGACCCGCTTGAAAGCACAGGGAACGCTACAAAACATTCTTCAATAAACAAACAGGGAAAAGAATACGAAATCCTACAGGTACAGCTACATTTATAACTGCATCAATTTGCTGTACAACTCAAACGAACGCAACATTGTACATAATCTATGCTGAAATAGAAAATGAATATTAAATTACTAAACAAGAAAGGGGCAAGGAATGCCTACACTATTACACTCAGGCCTCTGTGACGTCAGTTGGTGTCACATCCTTGGAGCGTCAGCAGGCCTGGGTCCCGTGGCTGGAGTATGCTGTTGCTGAGGGATCCAGGGAGGAGGACGTGCCACCTGATCAGCGGCCCCTCGGACCTCTATTGCCCATTCTCCTCTGCATGGTCCAAAATTTCCCGATCGAATGCCACCCTCTTACAGGTAAGCAAAGCCTGGTGTACACAAGTGATGGTAGAACAGCTGAGAGGGAAGAGCTGTGAAGAAACCAGATCTCCACAGCTCCTGCTAGGCGGATTCCCACATCCAGGCTACTTCATTAGAATCGCCCCACCTACGAACCACACCACCCTCCGAATAGCACATTGGAAAGTCTTGGGATATGCCTGGGGTGGGGTAGAGCAGCTTAAGGGGCAAGAGGTAAAGATACACAAGCACTATGGTGTGTGTTTAGCCATGTTGGACTACACTTTCCAATCCAACACGAAGACTCCCGCTATGGCTTTGGTTGCCCAAGTTACCAGACTGGACACGAAGTAGTGCTGCCGCCTTGTGGCACATTCCCGTAACAACAACTTTAAAAACTGTGCTGAAGGGCAATTATCATTCACAAGGCCAAGGGCCTGCGGGTTTGCAAATGAACCCGGCCCTCAAGAAATGTCCTGGGCTATGTAACATGAAATGATTTCAAATCAGGCCCAACTCTCAGGCAGAAATGTTTCAAGACCTCAGTGGTATTCACAGGCTTTTTAAAAAACAGCCCATGAAATGAAAAGATGCTGAGGATCTGTCATGATTAGAGAATACCAATAGACCTAGACTACGTGTTCGCTCGCTGCAGTCCTCAAAAAGCATAAAAAGAGTAAGTGCTCAAGAGGACAGGTGGAATAGGGAACACTATTATGCTGTGGGAGACAATGTAAATGGCTACAAACCAGTATAGAAATCCGAAGCAAGTTCCCTACTGAACTAAAAAGTGGAGCTAGCACAAGACTCAGCAACCCCAATCCAGTTCTTATAACCAGAGAATACCATCAGTGGAATAAAACACTTGCACCCCAACGATCGTTGTGGTACTCTTTACCATAGCCAAGACATGCAAATGAATGAAATGTCCAATGAGAGATGAATGGATCAAGATATTCTGCTACATACACTCCCTCGACTACCACTCATCCATAGAACAAAATGAACTCATACTATTTGCAGCAACATGGATGGAGCAGTAGATGATCTCACTAATTCTGGTAAGTTAGAGACAGAAAGACACATATCCCAGGATATCACTTACATGTGCACTATAAATACGGATACAAAGGAAGTAGTATACAAAGGAAACATAGATTCACAAATGGAAAAAAGACGTGTCCAATTCCCACAGGGGGAAATTGGAGATTGGGGAACGATGAAGTAGGAGGTTGGGATTAACAAAATCATACTCATGTATCAAAAAGTGTTCATCGGGCTTCCCTTGTGGCGCAGTGGTTGAGAGTCCGCCTGCCGATGCAGGGGACACGGGTTCGTGCCCCGATCCCGGAAGATCCCACATTCCGCGGAGCGGCTGGGCCCGCGAGCCATGGCCACGGAGCCTGTGTGTCCGGAGCCTGTGCTCCGCAACGGGAGAGGCCACAGCACTGAGAGGCCCGCGTACAGCAAAAAAAAAAAAAAAAAAAAAAGTGTTCATCAAGGACGACCCGCTTGAAAGCACAGGGAACGCTACAAAATATTCTTCAATAAACTAACAGGGAAAAGAATACGAAGTCCTTCAGGCACAGCTACATTTGTAACTGCATCAAGTTGCTGTACAACTCAAACAAGCAAAACATTGTACATGATCTATGCTGAAATACAAAATGAATATTAAATTACTAAACAAGTAAGGGGCAAACGATGCCTACTCTATTACTCTCAGGCCTCTGTGACGTCAGTTGGTGTCATATCCCTGGAGCCTCAGCAGACCTGGGTCCCATGCCTGGAGTACGCTGCTGCTGAGGGAGCCAAGGAGGAGGACGTGCCACCTGATCAGCGGCCCCTCGGACCTCTATTGCCCATTCTCCTCTGCATGGTAACACAATCTCCCAATCCAATGAGACACTCTTACAGGAAAGCAAAGCCTGGTGTACCCAAGTGATGTTAGAAGAGCTGAGAGGGAAGAGCAGTGAAGAAACCAGATCTCCACAGCTCCTGCTAGGTGGATTTACACCTCCAGGCTACTTCATTAGAATCGCCCCAACTACGAACCACAGCACACCCCAAATAGCACATTGCAAAGTCTTAGGATACGCCTGGGGTGGGGCAGTGCAGGTTACGGGGCAAGAGGTAAAGATACACAAGCCCTGTGGTGTGTGTTTAGCCACTTTCGACTACACTTTCCAATCCAACACCAGGACTCCCGCTATGGCTTTGGTTGCCCAAATTACCAGACAGGACACGAAGTAGTGCTGCCGCCTAGTGGCACATTCCCGTAACAACAACTTTAAAAACTGTGCTGAAGGGCAATTATCATTCACAAGGCCAAGGGCCTGCGTGTTTGCAGATGAACCCGGCCCTCAAGAAATGTCCTGGGCTATGTAACATGAAATGATTTCAAATCAGGCCCGACTCTCAGGTAGAAATGTTTCAAGACCTCAGTGGTATGCACAGGCTTTTTCAAAAACAGCACATCAAATGAAAAGATGCTCAGGATCTGTCATGATTACAGAATACCAACAGACCTAGACTAGGTGCTCGCTCGCTGCAGTCCTCAAAAAGCATGAAAAGAGTAAGTGCTCAAGAGTGCAGGTGGAATAGGGAACCCTATTATGCTGTCGGAGAAAATGTAAATGGCTAAAATCCAGTATGGAAATCCGAAGGCACTTTCCCTACTGAACTAAAAAGTGGAGCTAGTACAAGACTCAGCAACCCCAATCCAGTTCTTATAACCAGGGAATACCATCAGTGGAATAAAACACTTGCACCCCAACGGTCGTTGTGGTACTCTTTACCATAGCCAAGAGATGCAAATGAATGAAATGTCCAATGAGAGGTGAATGGATCAAGATGTTCTGCTACATAAACTGCCTCGACTACCACTCATCCATAGAACAAAATGAACTCATACTATTTGCAGCAACATGGATGGAACAGTAGATGATCTCACTAATTCTGCTAAGTAAGAGACAGAAAGACACATATCCCGGGATATCACTTATATATGCACTCTAAATATGGATACAAAGGAAGTAGTATACAAAGGAAACATAGATTCACAAATGGAAAAAAGACATGTCCAATTCCCACAGGGGGAAATTGGAGATTGGGGAACGATGAAGTAGGAGGTTGGGATTAACAAAATCATACTCATGTATCAAAAAGTGTTCATCAAGGACGACGCGCTTGAAAGCACAGGGAACGCTACAAAACATTCTTCAATAAACTAACAGGGAAAAGAATATGAAATCCTACAGGTACAGCTACATTTATAACTGCATCAAGTTGCTGTCCAACTCAAAGAAACACAACATTCTACATAATCTATGCAGAAACAGAAAATGAATATTAAATTACTAAACAAGAAAGGGGCAAGGAATGCCTACTCTATTACACTCAGGCCTCTGTGACGTCAGTTAGTGTCACATCCTTGGAGCGTCCGCAGGCCTGGGTCCCGTGGCTTGAGTATGCTGTTGCTGAGGGATCCAGGGAGGAGGACATGCAACCTGATCAGCGGCCCCTCGGACCTCTATTGCCCATTTGCCTCGGCATGGTCCAAAATCTCCCGATCGAATGCTACCCTCTTACCGGTAAGCAAAGCCTGGTGTACCCAAGTGATGGTAGAACAGCTGAGAGGGAAGAGCTGTGAAGAAACCAGATCTCTACAGCTCCTGCTAGGCGGATTCCCACCTCCAGGGTACTTCATTAGAATCGCCCCAACTACGAACCACAGCACACCCCAAATAGCACATTGCAAAGTCTTAGGATACGCCTGGGGTGGGGCAGTGCAGGTTAAGGGGCAAGAGGTAAAGATACACAAGCCCTGTGGTGTGTGTTTAGCCACTTTTGACTACACTTTCCAATCCAACACCAGGACTCCCGCTATGGCTTTGGTTGCCCAAGTTACCAGACTGGACACGAAGTAGTACTGCCGCCTTGTGGCACATTCCCGTAACAACAACTGTAAAAACTGTGCTGAAGGGCAATTATCATTCACAAGGCCAAGGGCCTGCGGGTTTGCGAATGAACCCGGCCCTCACGAAATGTCCTGGGCTATGTACCATTAAATGAATGCAAATCAGGCCCGACTCTGAGGCAGAAATGTTTCAAGACTTCAGTGGTACTCACACACTTTTTAAAAAACAGCACATCCAGTGAAAAGATGCTCAGCATCTGTCATGATTACAGAATATGAATAAACCTAGACTAGGTGTTCCCTCACAGCAGTCCTCAAAAAGCATAAAAAGAGTAAGTGCTCAAGAGGGCCAGTGGAATAGGGAACCCTATGATGCTATTGGAGAAAATGTAAATGGCTAAAAACCAGGATGGAAATCCAAAGGCAAGTTCCCTACTGAACTAAAAAGTGGAGCTAGCACGAGACTCAGCAACCCCAGTCCACTTCGTTTAACCAGAGAATACCATCAGTGGTATAAAACACTTGCACCCCAACGGTCGTTGAGGTACTCTTTACCATACCCAAGACAAGCAAACGAACAAAATGTCCAGTGAGAGATGACTGGATCAAGATGTTCTACTAGCTACACTCCTTCGACTACTGCTGTTTCACAGAACACAATGAACTCATACTATTTGCAGCAACATGGATGGAGCAGTAGATGATCTCACTAATTCTGGTAAGTTAGAGACAGAAAGACACATATCCCGGGATGTCACTTATATATGCACTCTAAATACGGATACAAAGGAAGTAGTATACAAAGGAAACATAGATTCACAAATGGAAAAAAGACGTGTCCAATTCCCACAGGGGGAAATTGGAGATTGGGGAAGGATGAAGTAGGAGGTTGGGATTAACAAAATCATACTCATGTATCAAAAACTGTTCATCAAGGATGACCCTCTTGAAAGCACAGGGAATGCTACAAAACATTCTTCAATAAACTAACAGGGAAAAGAATACGAAATCCTACAGGTACAGCTTCATTTATAACTGCATCAAGTTGCTGTACAACTCAAACAAACAAAACATTGTACATGAGCTATGCTGAAATAGAAAATGAATATTAAATTACTAAACAAGAAAGGGGCAAGGAATGCCTACTCTATTACACTCAGGCCTCTGTGACGTCAGTTGGTGTCACATCCCTGGAGCCTCAGCAGGCCTGGGTCCCATGGCTGGAGTATGCTGTTGCTGAGGGATCCAGGGAGGAAGACATTCAACCTAATCAGCGGCCCCTCGGACCTCTATTGCCCATTCGCCTCTGCATGGTCCAAAATCTCCCGATCGAATACCACCCTCTTACCGGTAAGCAAAGCCTGGTGTACCCAAGTGATGGTAGAACAGCTGAGAGGGAAGAGCTGTGAAGAAACCAGATCTCCACAGCTCCTGCTAGGCGGATTCCCACCTCCAGGCTACTTCATTAGAATCGCCCCACCTACAAACCACACCACCCTCCGAATAGCACATTGGAAAGTCTTGGGATATGCCTGGGGTTGGGCAGTGCAGCTTAAGGGGCAAGAGGTAAAGATACACAAGCCCTATGGTGTGTGTTTAGCCACGTTTGACTACACTTTCCAATCCAACACCAGGACTCCCGCTATGGCTTTGGTTGCCCAAGTTACCAGACTGGACACGAAGTAGTGCTGCCGCCTTGTGGCACATTCCCATAACAACAACTTTAAAAACTGTGCTGAAGGGCAATTATCATTCACAAGGCCAAGGGCCTGCGGGTTTGCAAATGAACCCGGCCCTCAAGAAATGTCCTGGGCTATGTAACATGAAATGATTTCAAATCAGGCCCAACTCTCAGGCAGAAATGTTTCAAGACCTCAGTGGTATTCACAGGCTTTTTAAAAAACAGCCCATGAAATGAAAAGATGCTGAGGATCTGTCATGATTAGAGAATACCAATAGACCTAGACTACGTGTTCGCTCGCTGCAGTCCTCAAAAAGCATAAAAAGAGTAAGTGCTCAAGAGGACAGGTGGAATAGGGAACACTATTATGCTGTGGGAGACAATGTAAATGGCTACAAACCAGTATAGAAATCCGAAGCAAGTTCCCTACTGAACTAAAAAGTGGAGCTAGCACAAGACTCAGCAACCCCAATCCAGTTCTTATAACCAGAGAATACCATCAGTGGAATAAAACACTTGCACCCCAACGATCGTTGTGGTACTCTTTACCATAGCCAAGACATGCAAATGAATGAAATGTCCAATGAGAGATGAATGGATCAAGATATTCTGCTACATACACTCCCTCGACTACCACTCATCCATAGAACAAAATGAACTCATACTATTTGCAGCAACATGGATGGAGCAGTAGATGATCTCACTAATTCTGGTAAGTTAGAGACAGAAAGACACATATCCCAGGATATCACTTACATGTGCACTCTAAATACGGATACAAAGGAAGTAGTATACAAAGGAAACATAGATTCACAAATGGAAAAAAGACATGTCCAATTCCCACAGGGGGAAATTGGAGATTGGGGAACGATGAAGTAGGAGGTTGGGATTAACAAAATCATACTCATGTATCAAAAAGTGTTCATCGGGCTTCCCTGGTGGCGCAGTGGTTGAGAGTCCGCCTGCCGATGCAGGGGACACGGGTTCGTGCTCCGTTCCCGGAAGATCCCACATGCCGCGGAGCGGCTGGGCCCGCGAGCCATGGCCACGGAGCCTGTGTGTCTGGAGCCTGTGCTCCGCAACGGGAGAGTCCACAGCAGTGAGAGGCCCGCGTACAGCAAAAAAAAAAAAAAAAAAAAAAAAAGTGTTCATCAAGGACGACCCGCTTGAAAGCACAGGGAACCCTACAAAATATTCTTCAATAAATTAACAGGGAAAAGAATACGAAATCCTTCAGGCACAGCTACATTTATAACTGCATCATGTTGCTGTACAACTCAAACAAACAAAACATTGTACATGATCTATGCTGAAATACAAAATGAATATTAAATTGCTAAACAAGAAAAGGGCAAACGATGCCTACTCTATTACCCTCAGGCCTCTGTGACGTCAGTTGGTGCCATATCCCTGGAGCCTCAGCAGACCTGGGTCCCATGCCTGGAGTACGCTGCTGCTGAGGGAGCCAAGGAGGAGGACGTGCCACCTGATCAGCGGCCCCTCGGACCTCTATTGCCCATTCTCCTCTGCATGGTAACACAATCTCCCAATCCAATGTGACCCTCTTACAGGAAAGCAAAGCCTGGTGTACCCAAGTGATGTTAGAAGAGCTGAGAGGGAAGAGCAGTGAAGAAACCAGATCTCCACAGCTCCTGCTAGGTGGATTTACACCTCCAGGCTACTTCATTAGAATCGCCCCAACTACGAACCACAGCACACCCCAAATAGCACATTGCAAAGTCTTAGGATACGCCTGGGGTGGGGCAGTGCAGGTTAAGGGACAAGAGGTAAAGATACACAAGCCCTGTGGTGTGTGTTTAGCCACTTTCGACTACACTTTCCAATCCAACACCAGGACTCCCGCTATGGCTTTGTTTGCCCAAATTACCAGACAGGACACGAAGTAGTGCTGCCAACTTGTGGCACATTACCGTAACAACAACTTTAAAAACTGTGTTGAAGGGCAATTATCATTCACAAGGCCAAGGGCCTGCGTGTTTGCAGATGAACCCGGCCCTCAAGAAATGTCCTGGGCTATGTAACATGAAATGATTTCAAATCAGGCCCGACTCTCAGGTAGAAATGTTTCAAGACCTCAGTGGTATGCACAGGCTTTTTAAAAAACAGCACATCAAATGAAAAGATGCTCAGGATCTGTCATGATTACAGAATACCAATAGACCTAGACTAGGTGTTCGCTCACTGCAGTCCTCAAAAAGCATGAAAAGAGTAAGTGCTCAAGAGTGCAGGTGGAATAGGGAACCCTATTATGCTGTCGGAGAAAATGTAAATGGCTAAAATCCAGTATGGAAATCCGAAGGCACGTTCCCTACGGAACTAAAAAGTGGAGCTAGTACAAGACTCAGCAACCCCAATCCAGTTCTTATAACCAGGGAATACCATCAGTGGAATAAAACACTTGCACCCCAACGGTCGTTGTGGTACTCTTTACCATAGCCAAGAGATGCAAATGAATGAAATGTCCAATGAGAGGTGAATGGATCAAGATGTTCTGCTACATAAACTGCCTCGACTACCACTCATCCATAGAACAAAATGAACTCATACTATTGGCAGCAACATGGATGGAACAGTAGATGATCTCACTAATTCTGCTAAGTTAGAGACAGAAAGACACATATCCCGGGATGTCACTTATATATGCACTCTAAATACGGATACAAAGGAAGTAGTATACAAAGGAAACATAGATTCACAAATGGAAAAAAGACATGTCCAATTCCCACAGGGGGAAATTGGAGATTGGGGAACGATGAAGTAGGAGTTTGGGATTAACAAAATCATACTCATGTATCAAAAAGTGTTCACCAAGGACGACCCGCTTGAAAGCACAGAGAACGCTACAAAACATTCTTCAATAAACTAACAGGGAAAAGAATACGAAATCCTACAGGTACAGCGACATTTATAACTGCATCAAGTTGCTGTACAACTCAAACAAACACAACATTGTACATAATCTATGCTGAAATAGAAAATGAATATTAAATTAGTAAACAAGAAAGGGGCAAGGAATGCCTACACTATTACACTCAGGCCTCTGTGACGTCAGTTGGTGTCACATCCTTGGAGCGTCAGCAGGCCTGGGTCCCGTGGCTGGAGTATGCTGTTGCTGAGGGATCCAGGGAGGAGGACGTGCCACCTGATCAGCGGCCCCTCGGACCTCTATTGCCCATTCTCCTCTGCATGGTCCAAAATCTCCCGATCGAATGCCACCCTCTTACCGGTAAGCAAAGCCTGGTGTACTCAAGTGATGGTAGAACAGCTGAGAGGGAAGAGCTGTGAAGAAACCAGATCTCCACAGCTCCTGCTAGACGGATTCCCACCTCCAGGCTACTTCATTAGAATCGCCGCATGTACGAAACACAGCACCCTCCGAATAGCACATTGGAAAGTCTTGGGATATGCCTCGGGTGGGGCAGTGCACGTTTAGGGGCAAGAGGTAATGATACACGATCCCTGTGGTGTGTGTTTAGACTCGTTCGACTACACTTTCCAATCCAACACCAGGATTCCCGCTATGCCTTTGTTTGTCCAAATTACCGGACTGGACACGGACTAGTGCTGCCGCCTTGTGGTACATTCCCATAACAACAACTTTCAAAACTGTGCTGAATGCCAATTATCATTCACAATGCCAAGGGCCTGCGGGTTTGCAAATGAACCCTGCCCTCAAGAAATCCCCTGGGCTATGTAATATGAACTGAACTCAAATCACGCCCGACTCTCAGGCACAAATGTTTCAAGACCTCAGTGGTACTCACACGGTTTTTAAAACGCAGTATATCAAATGAAAAGATGGTCAGGATCTGTCATGATTGCAGAATACACATAAACCTACATTAGGTGTTCCCTCGCTGCAGTCCTCAAAAGCCATAAAAAGAGTATGTGCTCAAGAGCGCAGGCAGAACAGGGAACCCTATTATGCTGTTGGAGGACATGTAATCTGCTAAAAACCCGTATGGAGATCTGTAGCCAAGTTTCCTTGTAAACTAAAAAGTGGAGCTAGCATGAGATTCAGCAACCCAGTCCAGTTCATAGAATCAGAGAATACCCTCATTGGAATAAAACACTTGCACCCCAACGGTCATTGTGGTACTCTTTCCTATATCCAAGCCACGCAAATGACCGAAATATCCAGCGAGAGATGAATGGATAAAGAAGTAGTGTTACCTATACTCCCTCGACTGTCACTCATGAAGACAACAAAATGAAATCATGCTACTTGTAGCAACATGGATGGAGCAGTAGATGATATCACTAATTGTGGTAAATTAGAGACAGAAAGACACATTACCCAGGATATCACTTACATGTGCAGCCGAAAAATGGATACAAAGTACGTAATGGACACAGCAAACACAGACTCACAAATGGAGACATGAAATGTAGAGTTACCCTAGGAGGAAATTGGGGATCAGAGAAAGAAGAACTAGGTGGTTGGGATTAACAGAAACACACTAATATAAAAAAAGACTTCATAAACGGCCACCCTCCTGATCTCACTGTGCATTCTAATCAACACTCTTCAATAAACTAACATGGAAAAATTCCAAAATACTAAAGGCACAGCTACATATGTAATGGCATCAAGTTGCTGTAGAACTAAGACAAACACAACATTGTATATAAACTATGCTGAAATAGAAAATAAATATTAAATTATAAAACAAGAAAAGCCAAGAAATGTCTACTCTACTATTCTCAGGCCTCGGTGAACTCAGATGGGGTCACATCCCTTGAGCTTGAGCAGGTCTGGGTCCCCTGGTTTGAGTATGCTGTTGCTGAGGGAGCCAGGGGGTGAGGACGTGCTGGCAGATCAGCACTGCCTCAGATGTCTCGTTCCCATTCTCCTCTGCATGGGACCACAATCTCTCGATCCAAGCTGGCCCTCTTACAGCTAAACAAAGCCTAGTGTACCCAAGCGATGGTGGACCCGCTGGGAGGGAAGAGCTGTGAAAGACACCGGATCTCCACGGCTACTGCTGGTGGGGATCCAACCTCCACTCTACTGCCTTAGATTTGTCTCACCTACGAACCACAGAACCTTCAGCATAGCTCATGTGCACTGCTTGGGATTTGCGTGGACGAGGGTGCTGCAGCATTACGGGGAAGAGGTAAAGATACACAAGCCCTACGGTGTGTGTCCAGCCACGTTCCATTCAAATTTCCAACCCAACAACAAGACTACATCTAAGGCTCTGTTTGCCCATGTTACCAGAGAGGACACAATGAAGTGCTGCTGCCTTGTGGCATGTTCTTGTAACAACAACTTTAAAACTGTGCTCAAGGGCACATAACATTCACAGGCCTGTGGCCTGTGTGGATGCAAATGACCCCAGCACTCAAGGAATGTCCTGGGCTAGGTAATCTGAAATGAATTCAAATCATGCCCAACTCTCAGGCAGTAATGTTTCAAGAGCTCAGTGGTATTCACAAGCTTTTTGAAAAATAGCACATCAAATGAAAAGATGCCCAGGATCTACCATGATTGGAGAATGCAAATAAACGTAGACGAGGTGTTCTCTGGCTGTAGTCCTCAAAAAGCCTAAAAACAATAAGTGTTCAAGAGAACAGGAAATAAAGGGAACCGTACTATGCTGTTGGTGGGAATGTAAATTGGTAACAGCCAGTATGAAGATCAGTAGGCAAGTTCCTTACTAAACTAAAGACTGGAGCTACCACGAGATAGGGCCACCCACTCCAGTTTGTATAACCAGACAATACCATCATTGGGATACTTGCACCCCAGTGTTCGTTGTGGTACTCTTTACCATAGCCAAGCCACTCATACTACCATAATGTCCAGCGAGAGACGAATGGATAAAGATGTTGTGCTACCTATACTTCCTGGACTATCACTCATCCATAGAACAAAATGAACTCATGCTATTTGCAGCAACATGAATGGAGCAGTAGATGATCTCACTAATTCTGATAAACTAGAGACAGAAAGACACATATCCCAGGATATCTCTTATATGAGCATTCTAAATACGGATACAAAGCAAGTAGTATACAAAGGAAACATAGATTCACAAACGGAAAAACGAAGTGTAGAGCTCCCAGAGGGGGCAACTGGAGATCAGGGAAGGATGAAGTAGGAGGTTGGGATTAACAGAAACACACTCATGTATCAAAAAGTGTTCATCAAGGACGACCCGCTTGAAAGCACAGGGAACGCTACAAAACATTCTTCAATAAACTAACAGGGAAAAGAATACGAAATCCTACAGGTACAGCGACATTTATAACTGCATCAAGTTGCTGTACAACTCAAACAAACACAACATTGTACATAAACTATGCTGAAATATAAAATAAATATTAAATTATAAAACTTGAAAAGGACAAGAAATGCCTATTCTATTACCGTCAGGCCTTGGTGACGTGGGCTGGTGTCACATCCCTGGAACATCAGCAGGCCTGGGTCCCAGGGCTGGAGCATGCTGGTGCTCTGGGATCCAGGGAGGAGGACATGCCAACAGATCAGCGACCCCTCGGACCTCTAATGCCCATTCTCCTCTGCATGGTACCACAATTTCCTGATCCAAGATAGCCCTCCTATAGGTAAGGAAAGCCTAATGTACCCATATGATGGTAGACCCGCTGGGAGGGAAGAGCTGTGAAAAGACACCAGATCTCCACGGCTACTGCTGGTGTGTTCCCACCTCCTGCCTATTTCCTTAGACTCACCCCACCTGCGAACCACAGCACCTTCAGCATAGCACATTGTCACTGCTTGGGACTTGCATGGGATAGGGTGGTGCAGCATTGGGGGGAAGAGGTAAAGATACACAAGCCCTGCGGTGTGTGTTCAGGCACATTCCACTCCAATTTCCAACCCATCACCAGGACTCCCTCTTACTCTCTGTTTGCCCAAGTTACCAGAGAGGTCACAAGGATGTCCTGCTGCCTTGTGGTGCTTTCCCGTAACAACCACTTTAAAAACTGTGCTCAAAGGCACTTAACATTCACAAGGCCTGTGGGGCTGCAAATGACCCCTGCCCTCAAGAAATGTCCTGGGCTAGATAATCTGAAATGAATTCAAATCAGGCCTGACTCTCAGGCAGAAATATTTCAAGAGCTCAGTGGTACTCATAAGCTTTTTAAAAAACAGTATATCAAATGAAAAGATGTTCAGGATTTGTCATGATTAGAGGATGCAAATAAAATTAGCCAAGGTTTTCCCTGGCTTCAGTCCTCAAAAAGCCTAAAAAGAGTAAGTGCTCAAGGGGCATTCAGAAGAGGGAAGCCTCCTCTGCTGTTGGTGGGAATGTAAGTTGGTAACAGCCAGTATGAAGATCAGTAGGAATGTTCCTTACAAAACTAAAAACTAGAGCTACCACAAGATTCGGCAACCCCACTCCAGTTCATACAAGCCAAAAATACCATCAATGGAAAAAAACACTTGCCCCGCAACGGTCGTTGTGGTACTCTTTACCATAGCCAAGACATGCAAATGACCAAAATATCCAGCGAGAGATTAATGGATAAAGATGTTGTGCTACCTATACTCCCTCTACTGTCACTCACCCAGAGAACAAAATGAACTCATGCTATTGGCAGCAACATGGATGGAGCAGTAGATGATCTCACTAATTCTGGTAAATTAGATACAAAACGACACATATCCCAGGATATCACTTATATGTGCAGTCTAAATATGGATACAAAGGAAGTAGTATACAATGGAAACACAGATTCACAAATGGAAAAAAGAAGCATACAGTTTCCATAAGGAGAAACTTGGGATCGGAGACGAATGAAGTAGGAGGTTGGGATGAACAGAATCACACTAATATATCAAAAAGAGTTCATCAACGACGACCCTCCTGATAGCACAGAGAACTCTACTCAGCATTCTTCATTAACCTAACAGGGAAAATGATCCGAAATACTACAGGTCCAGCTACATTTATAACTCCACCAAACACAACATTGTATATAAACTATGCTGCAATAGAGTATAAAGATTAAATTAAAAGAAGAAAAAGGCAAGTAATGCCTACTCTATTACCCTTAGGCCTCTGTGACCTGGGCTGTTGTCACATCCCTTGATCCTGTGCAGGCTTGTGTCGCAAGGTTGGACTGTGCTGGGGCCATCAAATGAGCCCCCTTGGGCCTGTAGTGTCCAGTCCCTCTGATGGTACCGCATTCTCCATATGCAGGCTCACCCTCTCACAGAGAAGCTAAGCCTAGTGCACCCAAATGATGGTGGACCCTCTGGGAGGCAAGAATTTTCAATTGTTACCCAATCTCCACACCTCCTGGTGGTGGGGTTCCCATTCCAGCCTCCTTCTTTACAGTCGTCCCACCTATGTACCACAGCCCTCTCAGCATAGTAGTTTGGCATGGGTTTGGATTTGTTTATGGTTTGTAGTTTAAGGGGGAAGATGTAATGAGACACAAGCCCTTGGGTGTATGTTCGGGCAACTTCCACTCTAATTTCCAACTTGGGAGTTGGACTTTCTGTAACACTTTGGTTGCCTGGGTAACTAGAGTTGTTCTTAAAGAGGTCGTGTCCCCTTGTGGCCATTGTTGTTAATAATTACATTAAAACTGGTGCTTATGGGACTTCCCTGGTAGCACAGTGGTTAAGACTCCGAGGTCCCGATGCAGAGGTTCCAGGTTCAATCCCTGGTCAGGTAACTAGATCCCACATGCATGCCTCAACTAAGAGTTTGCTTGCCACAACTTAGGAGCCCATGGGCCACAACTAAGGAGCCCATGAGCCTCAACTAAGGAGCCCTTCTGCTGCAACTAAGTCCCAGCATAACCAAATAAATTTTAAAAAAAAGAAAAAGAAAAAATGCTGCTTATGAGAACTTAGTATTCATAAGGCCTGTCATGCTGTAAATGGTACCTGTCCTCAAGAAATGTTTGCTACTTAATGGAAAAATTATTCAAAACAGGGCAGAGTTTTAAGAAGCCAATTTCAAGATGTAAATTTTACTCACACTTAAAAAAAAGCACATGAAATTATCACTAATTAGTATAGATAATTAGTACAAAGAGGTATAAAGTTGCACCAGTCAGAATGCTTATCCTAAAAACACCTACAAACAATAAATGCTGGATAGGGCTTAGAGTAAAAAACCCTCTCTTGCTGTTGGTGGGAATGTAAACTGCTAACAGCTACTATGGAGAACAGTATGGAGGTTCTTTATAAAACTAAAAATAGAGCTACCATATGATCCAGCAATTCCACTCCTGAGTATATATCCAGAGAAAACCATAAATCAAAAAGACATATGAAGCCCAAGTTCACTGCAGCACTATTAACGTTACCCATGATATGGAAGCAACCAAACTGATCACTGAAAGATGAATGGATAAACAAGAAGTGGTCCATATATATAATGGAATATTACTCAGCCATAAAAAAGAATGAAATAATGCCATTTGAAGCAACATGCATGGACCTAGAGATGATCATACTAAGTAAAGTAAGTCAGACAGAGAATCACAAATATCATAGGATATCACTTATGTTGGGAACCTATAAAAATGCTACAGGGACTTCCCTGGTGATCCAGTGATTAAGAATCCACCTTCCAATGCAGGGGATGTGGGTTCAATCCCTGGTCGGGGAACTAAGATCCCACATGCCACAGGGCAACTAAGCCCACACACCGCAACTACCAACCCTGTGCACACCACAATGAAAGATCATGTGTGCCACAACTAAGACCCAATGCCGCCAAAAATAAATAAATAAATATTTTAAAAAATATTACAAATGTATTTATGTACAAAACAGAAACAGACTCAGAGACTTCAGATATCCTTCAGGAAGAAAATTTTTTAAATTTAGTACAGATCATTAAATGTCAACCTGAAAAAATGATGCAATAATTTATATTGTAAAGGGTTTAATTTTCCTCAAATTAATCTATACCAGGCATTAGCAAACTAAACCTGCATATCCAGGCTGCACATCCAGCCTCCCACCTCATTTTGTAAATACAATTTTATTGAATGACCAAAAAAACCCACAATGAGACATCACATCACACTTCTCAAAATGGCTATCATTCACAAGTCTACAAATAACAAATATTATTGAAAATATGGAGAAAATGGATCCTGAGTACACTGTTAGTAGGACTGTAAATTGGTACATCCACTATGAAAACAATATGGAGGACCTGAAAAAACTAAAAGTAGAACTATCATATTAGTGATACTGCTGGGTATATGTTGAAAGAAATGAAAACACCAATTTGAAAAGATACATGCACCCCAATGCTCATAGCAGCATTATTTACAATTGCCAAGATATGGAAGCAAATTAAATGTCCATCAACAGAAATGGATAAAGAAGTTGTTGTATGTATACACAATAAACTATTACTCAGCTATTAAAAAGAATCAAATTCTGACACTTGCAACAACATGGATGGGCCTAGAATGTATTATACATAGTGAAATAAGTTAGAGAAAGACAAATACACTATGTTCTCATTTATATGTGGAATCTATGAAATACGAGAAAGAAATGTATATAACAAAATAGCAATAGACTCACAGAGAACAAATTAGTGGTTACCAGTGGGGAGAGTGAAGGGGGGTGGGAAAGATAGTAGTTTGTTTTTGTTAATAAAATACCTCTATGTAGAAAATAAACAAGGATCTATTGTACAACACAGGGAAATATACCCATTATTTTGTAATAACTTTAAGTGGAGCATAATCTATAAATATATTAAATCCTTACGTTATACCACTGAGACTAATGTAATATTGTAAATCAACTATACTTCAATTTTTAAAATCCATAGGGTGGCTGTGGATTAAAAAAAGATTAATTATATACTGTGAACCAGAGCTTCATGTTAAATTTAAGACCATATACAGGATAAAACTGAATGACTGGAAAAAAGATATTCCATGCAAATGATACTTGCCTTACTAGTCTATCATCAGGAAAAAAAGACTTTAAGTCAAACTTCTCAAAAAAAATGAATGTTATCATTTAATGATAAAGGGATTAATTCATCAAGAAATTATGACAATTATAAATATGTAAGTATCCAGCATTGGAGGTTCTAAACATATAAAGAAAATAGTAACACACTGAAAGGCAAAAATGTGCAGAACTAAAATAATGGTAAGAAACATCAATATCCAACTTTCAACACTGTATAGATCAGACAGAATATCCATCAGCAAACACTGAACTTGAACATACACTTGATATCAAGTGAACCTAACAGACACATGTAGTACATTCCACTCAAAAGTAGCAAAATTTCCACTCTTCTAAGCACACATAGAACATTTCCCATGATAGATCAAATGTTAAGCCACAAAACAAGTCTTCAAAAATCCAAGAACACTGAAATGATATGAACTATCTTTTCTAACCACAATGGTATGAAACTGAAATTCAATATTAAGAATAATTGAGAGATTAGGAACCAAGACCACAGAGTAGAAGGACGTGCTCTCATTCCCTCTTGAGAGAACACCAGAATCACAACTAGCTGCTGGACAATCATCGACAGGAAGACACTGGAACTCACAAAAAAGGATACCCCACATCCAAAGACAAAGGAGAAGCCACAATGAGACTGTAGGAGGGGCTCAATCACATGAAAATCAAATCGCATAACTGCTGGGTGGATGACTCACACACTGGAGAACACTTATACCACAGAAGTCCACCCACTGGAGTGAAGGTTCTGAGCCCCACGTCAGGTTCCCAACCTGGGGGTCCAGCAACGGGAGGCGGAATTCCTAGAGAATCAGACCTTGAAGCCTAGTGGGATTTGATTGCAGGACTTTGACAGGACTGGGGGAAACAGAGACTTCACTCTGGAGGGCACACACAAAGTAGTGTGTGCATCGGGACCCAGGGGAAGGAGCAGTGACCCCATAAGAGACTGAACATGACCTACCTGCTAGTGTTGGAGGGTCTCCTGCAGAGGCGGGTGGTGGCTGTGGCTCACCATGGGGACAAGGACACTGGCATCAGAAGTTCTGGGAAGTACTCCTTGGCGTGAGCCCTCCCTGAATCCTCCATTAGCCCCACCAAAGAGCCCAGGTAGGCTCCAGTGTTGGGTTGCCTCAGGCCAAACAACCAACAGGGAGGGAACCCAGCCCAACCCATCAGCAGTCAAGCAGATTAAAGTTTTACTGAGATCTGCCTACCAGAGCAACAGTCAGCTCTACCAACCACCAGTCCCTCCCATCAGGGAACTTCCACAAGCCTCTTAGATAGCCTCATCCACCAGAGGGTGGACAGCAGAAACAAGAAGAACTACAATCCTGCAGCCTGTGGAATAAAAACCACATTCACAGAAAGATAGACAAGATGAAAAAGCAGAGGGCTATGTACCAGATGAAGGAACAAGATAAAACTCCAGAAAAACAACTAAATGAAGCAGAGATAGGAAACCTTCCAGAAAAAGAATTCATAATAATGATAGTGAAGATAATCCAGTACCTCAGAAAAAGAATGGAGACAAAGATCAAGAAGATGCAAGAAATGTTTAACAAAGATCTAGAAGAATTCAAGAACAAACAAATAGAGATGAACAATACAATAACTGAAATGAAAACAATAGTAGAAGGAATCAATAGCAGAATAACTGAGGCAGAAGAATGGATAAGTGACCTGGAAGACAGAATGGTGGAATTCACTGCTGTGGAACAGAATAAAGAAAAAAGAATGAAAAGAAATGAAGACAGCCTAAGAGACCTCTGGGACAACATTAAAAGCAACAACATTTGCATTATAGGGGTCCCAGAAGGAGAAGAGAGAGAGAAAGGACCCAAGAAAATACTTGAAGAGATTATAGTTGAAAACTTCCCTAACATGGGAAAGGAAATAGCCATCTAAGTCCAGGAAGCACAGAGAGTCCCATACAGGATAAACCCAAGGAGAAACATGCAGAGACATATAGTAATCAAACTGGCAAAAATTAAAGACAAAGTATTGAAAGCAGCAAGGGGAAAACGACAAATAACATACAAGGGAACTCCCATAAGGTTAACAGCTGATTTCTCAGCATAAACTCTACAAGCCAAAAGGGAGTGGCATGATATACTTAAAGTGATGGAAGGGAAGAACCTACAACCAAGATTACTGTACCCAGCAAGGATCTCATTCAGATTCGATGGAGAAATCAAAAGCTTTACAGACAAGGAAAAGCTAAGAGAATTGAGGACCACCAAATCAGCTCTACGACAAATGCTAAAGGAACTTCTCTAAGTGGGAAACACAAGAGAAGAAAAGGACCTACAAAAACAAACCCAAAACAATTAAGAAAATGGTCATAGGAACATACATATCGATAATTACCTTAAACATGAATGGATTAAATGCTCCAAACAAAAGACACAGGCTTGCTGAATGGATACAAAAACAAGACCCATCTATATGCTGTCTACAAGAGACCCACTTCACACCTGGGGACACATACAGACTGAAAGTGAGGGGATGGGAAAAGATATTCCATGCAAATGTTAATCACAAGAAAGCTGGAGTAACAATACTCATATCAGATAAAATAGACTTTCAAATAAAGAATGTTACAAGAGACAAGGAAGGACACTACATAATGATCAAGGGATCAATCCAAGAAGAAGATATAACAATTATAAACATATATGCACCCAACATAGGAGCACCACAGTACATAAGGCAACTGCTAACAGCTATAAAAGAGGAAATTGACAGTAACACAAGAATAGTGGGGGACTTTAACACCTCACTTACACCAATGGGCAGATCATCCAAAATGAAAATAACTAAGGAAACAGAAGCTTTAAATGACACAATACACCAGATAGATTTAATTGATATGTATAGGACATTCCATCCAAAAACAGCAGATTACACTTTCTTCTCAAGTGCACATGTAACATTCTCCAGGATAGATCACATCTTGGGTCACAAATCAAGCCTCAGTAAATTTAAGAAAATTGAAATCATATCAAGCATCTTTTCTGACCACAATGCTATGAGATTAGAAATGAATTACAGGGCAAAAAACGTAAACAACACAAACACATGGAGGCTGAACAATACATTACTAAATAACCAAGAGATCACTGAAGAAATCAAAGAGGAAATCAAAAAATACCTAGAGATAAACGACAATGAAAACACGATAATCCAAAACCTATGGGATGCAGCAAAAGCAGTTCTAAGAGGGAAGTTTACAGCTATACAAGCCTACCTCAAGAAACAAGAAAATCTCAAATAAACAATCTAAACTTACACCTAAAGGAACTAGAGAAAGAAGAACAAACAAAACTCAAAGTTAGCAGAAGGAAAGAAATCATAAAGATCAGAGCAGAAATAAATGAAATAGAAGCAAAGAAAACAATAGCAAAGATCAATAAAACTAAAAGCTGGTTCTTTGAGAAGATAAACAAAATTGATAAACCATTCGCCAGACTCATCAAGAAAAAGAGGGAGAGGACTCAAATCAATAAAATTAGAAATGAAATAGGAGAACTTACAACAGACACCGCAGAAATATGAAGCATCCTAAGAGACTACTACACGCAACTCTATGCCAATAAAATGGACAACCTGGAAGAAATGGACAAATTCTTAGAAAGGTATAACCTTCCAAGACTGAACCAGGAAGAAATATAAAATATGAACAGACCAATCACAAATAATGAAATTGAAACTGTGATTAAAAATCTTCCAACAAACAAAAGTGCAGGACCAGATGGCTTCACTGGTGAATTCTATGAAACATATAGAGAATAGCTAACACCCATCCTTCTCAAACTCTTCCAAAAAATTGCAGAGTAAGGTACACTCACAATTCTATGAGGCCACCATCACCCTGACACCAAAACCAGACAAAGATACTACAAAAAAAGAAAATTACAGACCAATATCACTGATGAATATAGATGCAAAAATCCTCAACAAAATACTAGCAAACAGAATCCAACAACACATTAAAAGGATCATACACCATGATCAAGTGGGATTTATCCCAGCAATTCTAGGATTCTTCAATATACTCAAATCAATCAATGTGATACACCATATTAACAAACTGAAGAATAAAAACCATATGATCATCTCAATAGATGCAGAAAAAGCTTTTGACAAAATTCAATGCCCATTTATGATAAAAAAAAAACTCTCCAGAAAATGGGCATAGAGGGAACCTACCTCAACATAATAAAGTCTGTATATGACAAACCCACAGCAAGCATCACTCTCAATGGTGAAAAACTGAAAGCATTTCCTCTAAGATCAAAAAAAAGACAAGGATGTCCACTCTCACCACTATTATTCAACATAGTTTTGGAAGTCCTAGCCACGGCAATCAGAGAAGAAAAAGAAATAAAAGGAATACAAATTGGAAAAGAAGAAGTAAAACTGTCACTGTTTGCAGATGACATGATACTATACATAGAGAATCCTAACAATGTCACCAGAAAACTACTAGAGCTAATCAATGAATTTGGTAAAGTTGCTGGATACAAAATTAATGCACAGAAATCTCTTGCATTTCTATACACTAATGATGAAATATCTGAAAGAGAAATTAAGGAAACACTCCCATTTAACACTGCAACAAAAAGAATAAAATACCTAGGAATAAACCTAGCTGGGAAGACAAAAGACCTGTATGCAGAAAACTATAAGACACTGATGAAAGAAATTAAAGATGATACAAACACATGGAGAGATATACCATGTTCTTCGATTGGAAGAATCAATATTGTGAAAATGACTATACCACCCAAAGCATTCTACAGATTCAGTGCAATCTCTATCAAATTACCAATGGCATTTTTTTTTTTTTTTCCGTACGCGGGCCTCTCACTGTTGTGGCCTCTCCCGTTGCGGAGCACAGGCTCCGGATGCGCAGGCTCAGCGGCCATGGCTCACGGGCCCAGCCGCTCCGCGGCATATGGGATCCTCCCAGACCGGGGCACGAACCCGTATCCCCTGCATCGGCAGGCGGACTCTCAACCACTGCGCCACCAGGGAGGCCCCACCAATGGCATTTTTTACAGAACTAGAACAAAAAATCTTAAAATTTGTATGGAGACACTAAAGACCCCAAACAGCCAAAGTGGTCTTGAGGGAAAAAAACGGAGCTGGAGGAATCAGGCTCCCAGACTTCAGACTACACTACAAAACTACAGTAATCAAGACAATATGGTACTGGCACAAAAACAGAAATATACATCAGTGGAATAGGATAGAAAGCCCAGAGATAAACCCACGCACCTATGGTCAACTAATCTATGACAAAGGAGGCAAGGATATACAATGGAGAAAAGACAGTTTCTTCAATAAGTGATGCTGGGAGAACTGGACAGCTACATGTGAAAGAATGAAATTAGAACACTCCCTAACACCATACACAAAAATAAACTCAAAATGGATTAGAGACATAAATGTAAGGCCAGACACTATATAAAACTCTTAGAGGAAAACATAGGAAGAACACTCTTTGACGTAAATCACAGCAAGATATTTTTTGATCCACCTCCTAGAGTAGTGGAAATAAAAACAAAAATAAATAAATGGGACCTAATGAAACTTAAAAGTTTTTGTACAGCAAAGGAAACAACAAACAAGATGAAAAGACAATCCTCAGAATGGGAGAAAATATTTGCAAATGAATCAACGGACAAAGGATTGACCTCAAAAATATATGAACAGCTCATGCAGCTCAATATTAAAGAAACAAACAACCCAATCCAAAAAATGGGCAGAAGACCAAGATAGACTTTTCTCCAAAGAAGACATACAGATGGCCAGGAAGCACAGGAAAAGCTGCTCAACATCACTAATTATTAGGGAAATTCAAATCAAAACTACAATGAGGTATCACTTCACACCAGTTAGAATGGGCATCATCAGAAAATCTACAAACAACAAATGCTGGAGAGGTGTGGAGAAAAGGGAACCCTCTTGCACTGTTGGTGGGAATGTAAATTGATACAGTCACTATGGAGAACAGTATTGGAGGTTCCTTAAAAGACTAAAAATAAAATTACCATATAATCCAGCAATCCCACTACTGGGCATATACCCAGAGAAAACCATAATTCAAAAAGACACATGCACCCCAATGTTCATTGCAGCACTATTTACAATAGCCAGGTCTTGGAAGCAACCTAAGTGCCCATCGAAAGACGAATGGATAAAGAAGATGTGGTATATATACATATATACACAATGGAATATTGCTCAGCCATAAAAAGGAACGAAATTGGGTCATTTGTAGAGATGTGGATGAATCTAGAGACTGTCATACAGAGTGAAGTAAGTCAGAGAAAAACAAATATCGTATATTAATGCATATATGTGGAACCTAGAAAAATGGTAGAGATGAACCGGTTTGCAGGGCAGAAATTGAGACACAGATGTAGAGAACAAACATATGGACACCAAGGGGGTAAAGTGTCAGGGTGTAGGCTTGGAGGTGTGATGAGTTGGGCGATTGGGATTGACATGTATACACTGATGTGTATAAAATTGATGACTAATAAGAACCTGCTGTATAAGAAAATAATTTTAAACAAACACCACAACTAGTGAGCCTGCACTCTAGAGCCTGCATGCCACAACTACTGAGGCCACGTGCCACAATTACTGAAGCTTGCGTGCCTAGAGCCTATGCTCCACAACAAGAGAAGCCACCACAATGAGAAGCCCGCGAGCCGCAATGGAGTAGCCCCTGCTCATCGCAACTAGAGAAAGCCCACACACAGCAACGAAGACCCAACGCAGCCAAAAATAAATAATTAATTTTAAAAATTAAAATAAAAGACTGAATCATGAAGAAATAAAACAATGTGAATAGACAAAATTATTATTAAGGAGATTGAATCAGTTCTCAAAAAACACCCCCCCAAAAATACCAGGGCTATGTTCAGTAGAAACTAAAACAACATTGTAAAACAACTATACCCCAATAACAAAAAAGAAACATTTCCTATAATTATCAATTCCTTAATAAATCTAGAAATAAAACATGTTGATATTCTTTTTATTTAAATAAAATACTGGAACTAGATGGTTTCACTGGTGAATTCTATCAAACTTTTTTTTCTTTATCAAACTTTTTTTTTTTTTTGCGGTACGTGGGCCTCTCACTGTCGTGGCCTCTCCCGCTACAGAACACAGGCTCCAGACGCACAGGCTCAGCGGCCATGGCTCAAGGGCCCAGCCGCTCTGCGGCATGTGGGATCCTCCCGGACCGGGGCACGAACCCGCGTCCCCTGCCTCGGCAGGCGGACTCTCAACCACTGCACCACCAGGGAAGCCCTCTTTATCAAACTTTTAAAAGAAGTATTAATACTAATTATCTTTAATTGGGTACATCTTATAAATCTATTTGTAGATGATACTTTGTATTTTAGAAATACACTAGGGGAGACATACACAAATGATATAAAATAAGTTAGAGCTATTGGTTCTGAATCTCTGATGTCTGAAAATATTTATCATTTTAGTTGAGCTATGTTTCAGAAATTTAACGCAATTGAGCATACATTAATAATATGATTCTTGTAGACTTTTTGGAAAATACAAAGAAGTGATAAAGAAGATTATGTCTGTTACATGAGTGGGGAGTATAATGGAAACATAGAAGAACAAACCTCGACTGATTACAGCCTCCACTTGACAAGCCAATATCTTCAATGAACGAAGGGGACAGTGTTCATTTTTCAAAGCAAACTACAAGCAAAGAAAAACTTAGATGAAAACTAAGTTTCCAGATTTACCATGACGATTTATGCACATTTCTCAGAGAATCACACCAAACCCTTACTAAACATAAAAGAAATATATGAACTTCATAGCAGAGGAGTCTTGCAGAAAACACCTGAACAAGGGAACATCAGGTGTAATGGGACAAACAATTATCAGGTCACTGAAGCACACATGACACATTATCCCTACTGTGGTATTCTGGGTGAAATACATAAGAAAATCATAATCTGAAACTATCATGAAAAAATAAGTTTTATGAAATTTCAGACCACATATACCTCCCATTTTCTCTGACTCTAATACTGTATTTAAATAGTCTTTCTTATCAATATACAGAGCAAATCTCTCCTAATTACTTATTTTTCCCAGAACTTTGAGTTATCTGAACCACTAACACCATCCCACTTAAAAGTGCATTCATCCTGTTGTGCTAAATTGATGTTGCATTCAGACGTACATTAATCATTCCACTTTCCCCTTCTCTAATATCCCAACATCTGAAATTATCCCATAGGGAATTTTGGATATTAATGGCTTCCCATGTTGATCTTTCACAAAAGGAATAATTTCAATAGTTGAAAGTTATTAATTCATGGTGAGAATTCTCCATGCTCTGTAGGAAGCCTGGATGCAGACAATGGGGAAAAGGCTCTGGAACACAGCGGAGAAGTATTGTAAAGAGCTGACTGACTATCATAAGAAGGAGCAAAACAAGTAGTTGAAAACAACGTTGCTAGGCAGGAACATCAGAAGTAGAAAATGAAAGGTTTGCAGGCTCTCAGTCCCTGACATTTCAGGAGAAAAGCAGACATAGCCTCTGACCAGGACAGGACGTTTACCTGAGAAGCTGCCATTTTCTCCTTTTCTTCCTCCTGCTCTGGGTTGTTTTGTCATGGATATTATGATAAGGAATCACATCAGTATCTTGAGAATATGTCTTCAACGGCATCAGCACAACTCCTTCACCTGTTCCCACCATACCCACAGGCAAAAGGACCACAAAATGCCAACCTTTTGAAAAAGAGAGCTTGAGGAACAATGGGCTCCTGCATGGAGACCAAACTGTGAGGTTTCTCTTTCCTGTCTACATGTGCTCTCCCCTCACACAGAGGCCCCAAAACTGTTACAGCATAGAGCAAGTAGGCTACACGGCCCTGCCCCTTCCAATCCCAAGTAGAGCAGACACCGATGCGTCTCCAATGGCAAAAGGATCAAAGACTGGAAGCAACGCTCACCAATGAACCCAGCAGCCCTCGTGCTTAAAACTGGCCTAAATTTAGAATCACCTGGAGTTAAAACAATGCAAATGCTCCCACCCATATCAATAGACTCAGTGGGGAGGACACAGGTGATGTTATTGCTAAATACTCATCATGCAATGCTAATGGGAAAGTGCATGGGAGCCATGAAGCAAACATTTCTTCCAAAGCTTTAAAGTGTATAGAAATTTGGGGGGAATCTGGGCCCCACTTGAAGTTATGATTCTCCTGTGGGGCTCATGAAATGGCATCTTTAACAAGTTTTTTGTTGGTGCAGATGTTACTCCTCAGACCCGTATCCAGTATCACTGAGCTAGAGCTATCAGGCAGAGCACACCTGAGACCACTGAGTAGCGTGAAGGTTTCAGGTAAGAACTTCCAGAAGTGCAGGTTCCCTGGGCCTGATTCTTAGGAGCTGAGCCCCTCCTGGAATAGGTGTGGCCTTGCTGTTGCCTAGGGGACATGCTGCTAGGTTGGTGGAAATCTCACATGGTGGGTTTAGGGTTGTGTGAGGGGTGGCCCATAGAAATCTACCCAAAGGTACCCTTAGTCCTCAGGTCCTTTAGCCCCCTCTCCTCTCAGGGCCCACCTGACCCACAGGACTACCTGAGAGCAGGGCATGACCACCTGTCCTCAGGTGAGCCAAGACTCCCTACCCCCAAAGATCCAGAGCATGAAGTTGTTTGCATCACAGATTTGTTTGAAAATAAACCAAAGGCAGCAACGGAGGGTGGATTAACATTTTGTGTTGGGAATGGACAGAAGCCTTTGAAAATGATGCCATGAATCCATATTTGATGATTCACAAAGGAAGTCGTGATCTATGTTAATAAAGCACATTATAACTGAATCAACAGATCAGAATTTTTGGTTTGTTGTGTGTCTGTGTGTGTGGGTTACAAATTGTGGTGCCAGAGTTTTTTCTCCCCACACCCCCTTATTTATTTTTACTTTCTCACATCTTTAAAGTGCATTATTAAGGTAAATATTAGAGAAAAGCATATGCACTTTTTCAAATATTCTTTGAGAATACTGAATCTTTTAAATTTTTCATTTTATTAAAATTTTTTTAAATTTTTGTACAATTTTTAAAGGTTACTTTCCATTTACAGTTATTATAAAATATTGGCTATTTTCCCTGGGTTGTACAATACATCTCTGAGCCTATCTTACACCCAATAGTTTGTACCTCCCACTCCCCCACCACTATAGTGCCCCTCCCACCTCCCCACTGGTCACCATTAGTTTGTTCTCTGAATCTGTTTCTTTTTTGTTATATTCATTCATTTGTTGTATTTTTTAAATTCCACATATAAGCGATATCATACAGTACTTGCCTTTCTCTGTTTGACTTATTTCACTTAGCAAAGTCCCCTCCAAGTCCACCCACGTTGCTGCAAATGTCAAAATTTCATTTTTTCATGGTTGAGTAGTAGTGTGTTGTATATATACACCACATCTTCTTTATCTATTCATCTGTTGATGGGCACTTAGTTTGCTTCTATATCTTGGCAACTGCAAATAGCGCTGCTATGGATATTGGTGTGCATGTATATTTTTGAAATAGTGTTTTGGGTTTTTCTTGGATATACATCCAGGAATGGAATCACTGGGTCATATGGTAGTTCTATATTTAGTTTTTTTTTTTGGGGGGGGGTACGCGGGCCTCTCACTGTTGTGGCCTCTCCCATTGTGGAGCACAGGCTCTGGATGCGCAGGCTTAGTGGCCATGGCTCACGGGCCCAGCCGCTCTGCGGCATGTGGGATCCTCCCGGACTGGGGCACGAACCCGTGTCCCCTGCATCGGCAGGCAGACTCTCAACCACTGCACCACCAGGGAAGCCCTATATTTAGTTTTTTGAATCTTTTAGTGTATCCCAATAATTGTTTCATAATCCACATACCAGTGTATTTAAAATTTTAAGTGATTTTTAAAAGAGCTTTTTTTTTTGGCCACACTGTTTTCAGGATCTTAGTTCCCCAACCATGGATTGAATCCCAGACCAGGGATCGAACCTGGGTCACAGCAGTGAAAGTGCCAGGTCCTAACCACTGGATCATCAGAGAATTCCCAAACAAATTAGACTTTAAAACAAGGACTGTTAAAAGAGACAAAGAAGGATACTACATAATGATCAAGGATCAATCCAAGAAGAAGATATAACAATTTTAGGTATTTATGCACCCAACATAGGAGCACCTACATACATAAAGCAAATATTAACTGACATAAAGGGAGAAATTGATAGCAACACAATAAAAGTAGGGAACTTTAAAATCCCACTTATAACAATGGACAGGTCATCCAGACAGAAAATCAATAAGGAAACCCTGGCCTTAAAGGACACTTTAGACCAGATGGATGGATGTATATACGAAACATTCCATCCAAAAGCATCAGAATACACTTCATTTTCGAGTGCCCACAGAACCTTCTCCAGGATAGATCACATGCTACACCTCAAAACAACCCTTAGTAAATTTAAGGAAATTGAAATCACATCAAGTATATTTTCCAAACACAATGCTATGAGACTACAAATCGACTTTAAGAAAATAACTGCAAAAAACACAAACACGTGGAGGCTAAACAATATGCTACTAAACAACCAATGGATCACTGAAGAAATCAGAGAGGAAATAAAAAATACCTAGAGACAAATGGAAATGAAAACACAATGATCCAAATCTACGAAACACAGCAAAAGCAGTTCTAAAAGGGAAGTTTACAGTGATATGAGCTTACCATAGGAAACAAGAAAAATCTCAAATGTACAATCTAACCTTACACCCAAAGGAGTGAGAAAAAGAAGAACAAAGCTCGAAGTTAGTAAAAATTTTAAAAATCATAAAGATTAGAGCAAAAATAAATAAAATAGAGATGAAAAATCAATAGAAAAGATCAATGAAACTAAGAGCTGGTTCTTTGAAAAGATAAACAAAATTTAGCCAGACTCGCCAAGAAGAAAAAAAAGAAAAGAGAGGGCCCAAATCAGTAAAATCAGATATGAAAAAGGGGAAGGTACCACTGACGCCACAGAAACACCAACGAGCATGAGACTACCATGAACGATTATATGCTAATAAAATGGACAACCTAGATGAAATGGACAAATTCCTAGAAATGTACAGTCTCCCAAAACTGAATGAGGAAGAAATAGAAAATATAATCAGATGAATTACCAATAATGAAATTGAATCAGTTATTGAAAAAAACTTCCAACAAACAAGTCCAGGAGCAGATGGCTTCACAAGCGAATTCTACCAAACATTTAGAGAAGAATTAACACCTATTCTTCTCCAACTATTCCAAAAAATGGCAGAGGAAACTGCAGAGTCAGGAATTGTAGGGTTGGGGAAAATGGGTGCAGGGTCATGAGGAAACTAAGGACACCTGGTAACTGATGACTGGAACATTTGGGGGCATTAGACATACAGGACACGAGAAATGGGCTGAAGTCACTGGAAGGAGAGGAGGATAAAGAGCAAGAGAGAAGGAAGATAAGAAGGATAAAAGGCTTGAGAGCAGTAGAAGGGGAGGAGGTTGGGTTGAGAGCTCTGGAATCCAGGGGATAGAGGTTTCATGGGGATGGAGGTCTAAAATGCACAGGATGGACATGGGAGAGCAATAAAGAAGGCTAAAAGGGGAATAATTCATTCTAGAGATATCTAAAGGTCACAGAGGCAGAGAGACTGAGGTCACAATGAGGAATAGAGGACAGTGGAGTAGAGGGATGGAGGTGGGTGATGCTGGTTGCAGCGGGTGGAGGGTCATGAATTTTTTCTCCTGTTTAAGCAAACAAAACTTAATCCAGAGTCAAGGCACTTTGCGAAAATAAATTATGAACAACCAATCACACACAACCAGCAAGGCTTTCCCAAACTAAGGTGACTGGTTAAGATACAATCAATTATCCTTGCTTTGATGTGGCGTCTTCTTTAGAAAAACCTCTCTCTGAGTTCCTGCAAATAAAGTGCTCCTAACCACATTTGATTTGAGTCTGCTGGAACTGAATAGAGGTCGACTCAGATGAACTCTTGAAAACTGGAATGCTCATAAATTAACATTTTAACACACGGTGCCACATTTCATTTTGAGCACTAGCCCCTCGTCTAGTCCCTAAACACCTCGCTCAGGTGCAGCGTGGCCTGAGGACTCAGGGTGAAGTCTCTCCCCGCTTCTCCCTGCCCCCACTCACTCACGCCAACAACACACCAGCACAGCTGTGCCCTCACTTGACCAGACTTCACCCTTGATAGTAACACCAGACTGCCTGCACCAGCAGAGTCTCCCACCACGTGCTGAGCAGTGCACAGAGGACTTCTGGCACACACCAGCCCCTCCCAGGGCCAAAACTTCCAGTCACAGGCTCCTCCCTTCACCAGCCCTGGGCTCAAGATCACCAGCCTTGAATTCCATTTTAATGGAGCTCACACACCTGAGTTCTCAGTTCAGGCAAGCTGGTACCACAATCTGTAGCACAGGCCAGTTCTCCCTCTGACCCGTGTTGTTACCCCTTGGGTTTTGACAGCCTTCCCTTTTTTGGCCTCTTCTTTAGCCCAAACCTTCACACAGGCACACACAGGGAATGCAGGTGAAACTCATAAGGACTTGAATCTAGTACCTCTAACAATGCATATGACCCAAGAACAGACTGGAATCAGGGACTGGCCACCCAGAATCACCCTGAGTAATAATAAACGCATAAGGCACTGGTCAGTCCCACCTCTAGAGCAGCCCATCGGATGCCACAGATTCCTGTTTCATACTTCAGGCTTAACACTGCAGGCACAGCTCTGCTGCCCCAGAATTTCCACCCAGAATATAGTCCTTCTTCCAAAATCAGACTTGCAGAGCCTAAT
Source organism: Mesoplodon mirus (assembly GCF_964341445.2). Classification (NCBI taxonomy): domain Eukaryota; kingdom Metazoa; phylum Chordata; class Mammalia; order Artiodactyla; family Ziphiidae; genus Mesoplodon; species Mesoplodon mirus. The sequence continues at coordinate 42,757,899 of NC_138988.1, read as the reverse complement.
AAGAAAGGTCAATTCAGATTCCGTTTAAAAGGACCACTTAAACAAAAAAACAAACAAACAAAAAAGTCCTGCCATGGCTCCGCCCCCATTCCTAGGTCATCCTTTTCTGAGCAGTTCAGAGACCAGAGTTCCTGAAAACTCTGCCAGCTTTGTGAATGGATCTGACGTTCATAATTTTTGATGCTCATACTCAGATAAAGGAGAGTAAAGGACTTGAAATATGATGGGTGGATTTTATGTTTATCATCCATGATAATGAAAGAGAAGAGACAAAGATAATCTCTACTCCCAGGAAGGCAAGCCTGACAACTAAATCCTAGACTACCCAGTTCCCAGCAGATTACACCAATCAACTCTCATAATGTGAGGATGTCAGCACAGTGTCTTGAACACAGCGCATCCTCACATACCTGTGAGCATACGGTAGATCCTCAGGAAACATTCCTTTCATGAATGAATAAATGTTTCCCCATAACAGTCTTCCTCAGACCCCACTGCTTTCTCTAGTCCCTGATCAAGGTGAAAGTGGTGAGCAGAGAATGTCACCTTTTCAGAAGTTTTTAGTGGCCTTCACTGGGAACAACCAGTATTTGTGTTCGGATAGGCACTCAGGTGCTGTTCTTGATTTCTCTAGATTAATGCTGCTGGAAATGAGGTCTGGGGTAAGCGACTTCAGTGGTTGCTCAAAGTGCAAATTAATGACCTTCATCCCAACTTGGAGACTCATAACGTCTGAGTGTGGAGCCCCAGTAACTGTTTTTAATGGGATCCATAAGTGATTTGTATAGACATGAAATTCTGGTGAGCAATGTTCCCCAAAGTCATTTTCAGCCTTGACTCCCCATTGGAATCATTTATGTATATTTTAGAACTACCACCACCTGTGTCCCACCTCCGTAGATTCTGTCAATTAGTCGTTGGCAGGGCCCAGGATCAATGATATCTTAATGAAGTGGCCCAGGTTTTTCTATCATGAGGCTGGGTAAACACTGTGAGGCTCCCAGCTTCATTTCTGATGACCTAGTACAGGGTCTGGTCCATGGGGAAGCCTGGTCTACATAGACTTGAATGGGGGACACTCAGTCTATCTCACATTCCCAGAGCTGTAGTGGAATGTGTACGTGTTTCTAGGAGACAAGTACCTCCGAAGACAAGGGAGGAGAAACTCACATAAATTCCATAAAAGAACTTTGTATGTGCACAGATTTTCCCCAGGTCCCCAAAAGCATTGGAATAACAGCCAGAACATGCAAACCCTCAGAGGCCATGGGGAAGCCTTTGGCTCTCACTCTGATTGCCATGGAAGGTCACTGGAGCAAAAGGAAAACCCTTAGAGGATTTAGGAGCAGGATACGAGTGGAGCAGGATAAGTACCTCTGTGACAGCAAGAGACATACACCTGGGCTTCTCAAAATAATTTCCATTGAAGCAGAGCCTCCCAAACAACATTTTTAAGCCTCACTTCCTCCTTCACCTTTGTACATCACTCCTGTGTTATCTGCTTTATTCATTCCCACCTACCTGGATGTATGACTGTTGTCTCCTTTTCTTCACATCCCAGGGCTCTTTGCTCAAAAAAGGTGACCAGGTTCAGCTTAGAGACAGCAACACCTATTTATTAAACAAAGGAACACATTACTCATCCTGGGGGTTCTACAATTTCCAATCCAGTACTGTGTTCAGTAGAGAAGAGAGAACACTATAAATTATAGAAAATTACTTCACCAAATAGTATTTCCTGACAGCCCCTTTAAAATACTTAGGAAGCATTTCTAATTTGCAGATCCTTAACTCTACTTCCAAGTAGTATGCAATCAAAAATAAGGAATGGATAGCCGATTTTATGATGTGGGCAACAATATCTTATTTCATTTTATAAATATCTAAAATGATCACTGATCTACAGTGAAAGATGCAGATCAACTCAAGAAATGAGGACAAGATGAAACCTCATGAAGATTTTTTTTCCATCAACAAACCTCTATTTCTTTGAAATGATTTCATTTCTCATTTGTGCTCATTATATTATAGCATTTTAAGATACTTGAATATACACTATGGGACTCTTGTTTTCTTTTCCTGGAGATACAAAAAGTAAGAAACTAAGAGAATAACTGTGAAATGACAATGGAATTTAAAAGGAAATTTACAGAACATTTACTACCAAAAGCCTGAACAAACGTGAGAGCCTTCATTTTCCAAAGCAATCTACAAGGGAAATGAAGTAGATGGGGAGTAGTCACATGAAATGTGATAGCTTATGCACATCTCTCAGTAAATCCCTCCAAGACCCTATAATTGGAAAATTATTAGCTTTTCAGTTGAGGAATCTGGCAGACTGCCCCTGAATCAAGTGAACAAAATTAACATCAGCTGTACTGGGACAAACTGATATCAGCTGATCAATGCACACAGGACTCATCATCATTGCTGGGATAGTTTTGAAAAGCAACCCCCAAACATTAATCTAATCATGAGAATAGGGTTAAGCACATTTAAAACAACATAGAGCTTCCATGTCCTGTACTCTTGTGTATTTTAAATAGGAAGTCTTTCCTTGAGGCAGTTTAGAGCTCCCTTCCTTTTTCAGAACTTTGGGTTGTTCTGGGCCATATAGCAATCAGCTTTACTGGTGCATTTTCATTATGCTTGACTACATAGACCGATGCTGCATCCACACAGGACCTAAATATTACATATTCTCCTTCTTTACTGATATCCCAGGACCCAACCTCATATTCAGTGGGAATCTTGTGTATCAACACATCCCCAAGTTGATATGACAAAAAGGGATATTTCTCAACATTTGCACATCAGTAATTTATGGTAGGAATTCTTTAAGCTCTAAAAGGAGCCTGGATGAAGAAAATGGAGAGAAGGCGATGGGATATAAGTGAGGAATATCCTAAAGATCTAACGTTGGCTATCATTAGAGAAAAAAGAAAAGTATTAAAAAGAAATTTGTTAGGCAGGACCACCAGCGGTAGAGAAGTAAATGTTTGCAAGTTCTAAATACATGGGATTTCAGCAAGAAAAGGGGACACAGCCACTGATCTGGGTCACAAATTTTACCTGAGAACCTGCCATTTCTTCCTCTTCCTCCTCCACTTCTAGGTTCCTTTCTCAGGCAATATTATGTAGATACATGGCACCTGTACATCTTTGACGGCATCAGCACAGCGCCTTCACCTGCTACCCCCACTCTCAGAGGCAGGAGGCCCCTGAAATGCAGAAAGACCACGCTCCCCTCTCCTTTGTCACGTGACAGATTCAGGAGGAAATGCGCTCCTACATGGAGACCAAGGATATTCTCCTTCCCTGTTTTCATACGCCCTTCTGTTTCACAGTCAGCCAGGAATGTTGCTACAGCAATGGGCTATGTGGGGTGCACGGCCCTGACCCACCCACCCAGACTCTACTACCTTTCCTTAAACCAAAGGCTGGACTCAAGTCTCACACCACAGAAATATGAGAGCCCTCTTGCATAACCCTTGTTTCACCCTGGAATTGCCTGGGAACGTAATTAAAGCGAGTTTATTTGTAATCTATATAAATCATGTTCACCTGAAACTATGTTGAAACCCTGAATCAAACACAATATTGTATGTCAATTATACTTCATTTTTTAAAAATGCACACTCACCCAAGCCAATAGACAGAATCTGTGAGGGAGGTCACAGGTAATAGTAGTAATTAAAACTCTCCATGTCATCTTTATTGTAAGCCTAGAGTGCAAAGCACTTATGTAAATCTTGCCTCTCAAATTTTAACATGCATACAAAGCATTCAAGCACCCATGGAAAAAACTGGGATTCTGCAGGTTTGGAGGGGGGCCCATGAATTGGCAGCTTTATCAAATTTCTTCCTTGTACCAGGGATGCTCCCCCAGACCTGTTTTTAGTAGCACTAGAGAAAGCAGGCACACCACACCTCAGCCCCTTCCACCAAATACCTTCTCTCAAAGTGACTATTATTGGTTCTGTGTACTTAAAAAATTATTCACAACCTAAAAGTTGAGAGTTATGTTTAATTCAGCAGGAATTTTTAGGGCTTCAAGCCCAGGAGGCAGCATCTCAAGTAACCCTGAGAACATTGCTCCGAGGAGGCGAGGTGGGGAGCCAGGTTATATAGACATTTTGCAACAAAGGGCAGGTAGTCAGGAACATAAAAGGATTACTGTTAATTCAAGAAAACCAAGTATCCCAAGTTAAGGAATTTAGCGCTTTTCTATGTATGGGAAGATGCAAGAGTCTGGGCTCACTGAAATCATTCCTTTGATAGGCACCTCAGCTATCTGAGGCCAGTATCCTGTATTTTCACATTCTGAGTTTCCTCAGGGCTCACGGTAAGGAGTGGCTGCAGTCTGAAGGCTGCTAGATGGCAGGTATTCTTTCCTTCCTGAGTTCCCTCAGGGCACACCAGGGCTCATTGGAGGGCTGCAAGTGCTGATGACTGTGACATCCTTTGTTTACTGATATGACAGGAAATACTCCTTTTCTCAGTTCCAAGAAACACCACCATCAACATCTTGAAGGATCACATGTTTGGCTGGCACTTTAAAGTTTACAGAAGGCAATAAAGGCTGTAACATCTGAGTAAGTCTCTATTTGTTAAACAACATGTATATAGTCATTAGTGCAACGATTATTGAGCATCTACTATGTGTTTACAAGTAGGTTATGGTTTTGGAAACCTCATGGATATTATTGGAGTTAATCTTCATAATACCCTGGGATTTTGACACTAGGAGTCTCATAATAACCATGAAGACATAGGTACTAGGACTCACCTTTCTCTCTCTTCTTCTGTTTCCCTATCATTGATTTTTTTAAAAAGTGTTTGCAGGACTTCCCTGGTGGCGCAGTGCTTAAGAATCTGCCTGCCAATGCAGGGGACATGGGTTCAATCCCTGGTCTGGGAAGATCCCACAGGCTGCAGAGCAACTAAGCCTGTGTGCCACAACTACTGAGCCTGCGCTCTAGTGCCACAACTACTGAGCCAGCGTGCCACAACTACTGAAGCCCGCAAGCCTAGAGCCCATGCTCCACAACAAGAGAAGTCACCGCAATGAAGCCCATGCACTGCAAGGAAGAGTAGCCCCCGCTCGCCTCAACTAGAGAAAGCCAGTGCACAGCAACGAAGACCCAACACAGCCAAAAAAAATTTGTTTGCATACAATAGAAGCTACCTATAGATGGCTTCCTCTTAATTCAGCTCCGCCTTAATTCGGGTAACCTGTCTTTAGGTAAGGTCTCCAAACAGGGGTGTGGAAACAGGAGGAAGAGGCTCAGATGAAAAGCAAAGAAGGAACTTTCAGGAGAACTTGCAAGAGAAAAAAAGGCCACAGAGATGAGCAGAGCCTGATCCACAAAAATACCAGTGCTTTTACAAGCCCTGCATTCATGGCTATCAGCTACGTTTTCAACATACCTACAGCCACCCAGGCCTAGAGCCGGAAAACTGAAGCCCAGGAGTCAAGCCAGGTATTACAGGGTCCAGAGTCCTGCCTCTGGAGAAATAAAGGGAAGTCAGCCCGCAGACAGCCTTCATGCTGTCCAGCCACTAGGCCACCCGATCAGGCTGGAAGGGCCCCCATCAAATGCCGAAAGCAGACCTCTGTCCCCTATTTGAGGTGAGGCAACTTGAGCCAGAGGGTCAAAGCCACTCGGTAACCAAGCCCTCATGTCTGCCCGCGACCTTGAAGTTGCTCCAAAGCCGTCTCCTGGCCCTGAGGTCCAGCCAGGGAGCCTTAGCTGGGTTGCACCAGTCCTCTGGCGCCGCCTGGCGGATGTCCGCTGGAACAACAACTCTCAGCCCTTCAAACAGCCTCCCTCCCCTGCCCTGGGGGCTACACTGGCCTCGGGCACCAGCCCGCCTGATTTCCTCCCTCCCCTCCCTCTAAGGACAGTGAAGTGCCCCACTTAGGGTCCTACTGTCTCTCAAAGTTTCCCAGGGCACTCATCCCTCCCCACAACACCCATTACTTTATTCCAATTAGGCCTTAAAGTGACTTGATGTGACCTGGCTTTCAATCAATCAGCTCCCCCTCAATTCAGGTGCCCTGGCTTTAAGTCAGGTCCACAAACAGGGGTGTGGGGACAGGAGGAAGAGGCTCAGATGGTAAGAGAAGTAGGAAGTTTTGGGAGATGTAGCAAGAGAAAGAAAGGTCACAGGGATGAGCAGAGCCCGACCCACAAAATACCAGCGCTTTTACAAGCTCTGCATTCACTACCAACAGCCTCGTTTTCAACATGCCAACACCCACGCAGGCCTACAGCTTCAGAAGTGCAAGCCCAAGAGTCAAGTAGGATATTTCTTGGCCTGGAGAACAATGGCAGTCAGACCTCAGTCAACTCTCAGCCCTTCCTCAGGCCTCCCTCCCCAGCCCTGAAGGCTCCACTGGCCTTGAGCACCAGTATGCCTGATTTCTTTCCTCCTCTGCCTCCAAATGCAAAGAAGTGCCCTGTGTGTGGGGGTATTTTTTCTCTCTCAGAGTCTCCCGGGGCACTCACCCCTCCCTAACCCATCGCACTATTTTCAATCAATCAGCCCCATGAAGTCACGTGACATGATTCCTGCTTTAAATCCCACCAGTTCCCCCTTAATGCAGCTGACCCTGCTTTAGGTCTGGTGTGGCCGGGACTGGTGTGGCAACAGGAGGAAGCAGCTCAGATGGAGAGGGAAGAACGAAGTTTTCAGAGGGCTCTCCAGAGAAAGAAAGAATACACAGGGATGAGCATAGCACACCCACCAAAATACCAGTGCTTTTACAAGCTCCCCATTTAGGACCCCCAGCCCCGTTTCCCACATTACAACACTCACACAGCCCTTTACCTCGAAAACTGGGAGCCCAAGATTCAAGCCAGGTATTTCTGGCTCCAGAGTTTTGCCTCTGTAGAAATAGCCAGTCAGGCTGTCCCGACCAGGCTGGAAGTGCTCCCATCGCAAGCTTCAGCTCTACCCGCTCTGTGAGAGGTGGCAATTTGAGCCAGAGAGTCAGAGGCTCCGGACAACCAACCGCTCTTCTCAGGGCTCACCCTGGGGTTCTGCCAACCCCATCTCAGAGGCTGGAGCCGCAGGTGGGCTCCGCCAGTGCTTTGTCGCCCTCTGGCGGCTGTCGGGTCTGATGCCAATGCTCATCCCTTCCTCCTGCCTCCCTCCCTTTCCCCAGCCTGGCAGCTGCACTGGTCTATCCTTAATAAATCTCACCTTAAGGGGACTTCCCTGGTGGCACAGTGGTTAAGAATCCACCTGCCAATACAGGGGACATGGGTTCGAGCCCTGGTCCAGGAAGATCCCTCATGTTGCGGAGGAACTAAGCCGGTGCGCCATAACTACTGAGCCCATGCGCCGTAACTACTGAGCCCATGCGCCGTAACTACTGAGCCCATGTGCTGCAACTACTGAAGCCCCTGCACCTAGAGCCCATGCTCTGCAACAAGAGACGCCACCGCAATGAGAAGCCCGCGCACCACAATGAAGAGTAGCCCCTGCTTGCCACAACTGGTTTTGACCATCCTGTGTTTTCAACAGGAGGGTTATAAATGTGTGAGGTTCCTCACTGGCTGGGGGAAGGGACAGAGAGTACCAAGGAAGGAAAGGAAAAAATGAACTACAAGACCAGAAGCACTAAAGGCAAACTTTCTCTTACCTCCAGCCTAGTTCTCCTGGTGCCCAAACTGTGAGTTAAATTTCTTTGGAAGTTGTATTGTGTTTTTTAACTACCAAAGCAAAATTCAAACAGTAAAAGTTGACTTTGGAGTTTAATAGAAGAATGGAAGAAAATAAAGAAAAGAAAGCTGATGGTACCAAGTTATTTTTCTGGTCAGCAATTTTCCCTCACCCCCATCCCCTCCAGGACTGGAGACTGACTGACTGAAACCTTTGGAATGAACTTCACCAAGGAGCACTCACTCATGAAACTGAGTGCAGACAAGCTGATGGGATTCATTAATTGTGCTTAGTGTGCCAGATTTTCTATAATCCTTGGTTGATTTTTCTGGAACTGAAAACAGGATCCAGTTTAGAAAAAGAAAAAAATGGCTGTGATAAGCGAAGGTGGACAGAAAAACTGTTATAGGGACCTTAATGGATTTCCATTGCCCACAGCCATGGTTCTCACAGTCGTCTTGAGACCAGCAATTTCTTCATCACCTGGGAACTCATTGTACTGGTCTGCTTAGGCTGCTATAACAAAATACCACCAGTTGGGTGGATTAAACAACAGACATTTGTTTCCTTACAGTGCTGGAGGCTGGAAGTCCAAGATCAGGGTGCTGGTCAGTTTGGTTTCTGGTGAGATCGCTCTTCCTGGCTCTTCCTCTTTTTATAAGCCTCCAATCCAATCAGATTAGGAACCCAGATTTACAACCTCTTTTAACCTTAATTATCTCCTAAAAGCCCTATCTCAAATACTGTCACATTGGGCATGAGGATGTCAACATAGGAATTTGGGGGGACAGAATTCAGTCCATAGGACTCGTTACAATTGAAAATTCTGGAGCCCTGCCTCAGATCTACTGAATCAGAAATTCAGGAAATGGAGCCCTGCAATTTGTGTCTTATTAATCTCTCCAGGTTATTCACATGCACGCTAAAGCCCGAGAAGCACAGGCCTGCAAGGAAAGTTCCCAACATCCCATTTCTTTTCCTCCACAATTTTTCCCATTTTTACTTTCCGACCTAATTTCTTACTGCTCTTTGACATGACCTCTGCTTCTGCTAAACTCCTTTTCACCGTGGCCTGAAGGATCATTCGTATTCTTTCAGACTCTTGTTTACTGTCCTTCCACAACTTCACATTGTCTTTTGACCTCTTTAATGAAGCATCACTTTAACATCCCAGCCAAGGTCATGTCTTCTTTCTGCAGACAGCAGAAGCACTAATTGTCTGAACCAATCATTTTCATATTTTTACAGATTTTACTTTCTTAGAGTTCATAGGTTATACTTGTCTGTAATTTTAGCACAAGCCTTTCCATATAAAAAGTACTTAAATCTTCAAAATATTACAGACTGTCCTGCTTATAACTCTTCTCTGTAAGCGACTCCCTACAACACCAGCTCCAATACACCACTGATTTGGGGCATCAAACAGCCCATTGATCTCTGACATAACGCTACTTCCAATGTTTCTTAATAGAAAAAATAATCTATATAGTATTTGCTATTTATTAAATCTTTAAGTGCATCAAGTCCTATAATAACCACTTAGTACATTACCTCATTAAATTCTCACATTCACCCTGACATAGGCATTATGATCTTTATTTGACTGAAAAAGACACTGGAAACTGAGGCAGAGAAGTTCAAGGAATTCCCCCAAAGTCACATACCCGAGGAGCAGCAAGGCCAAAAATTATGAATCTATGTTTCTCTAACTCAAAGCATATGCGTTATTTTTACTATGTTATACTAGAGACAGAGATTTAGTTTTCTGTCAACGTGTTGAATTTACTGCCAAGAACCCCAGAGTGTATGTGTCTTGCAGTAAAGATATTTCCAGGATAGCCTTTGTAAACTCTCTCTTTTCTCCACCCCTAACGCACACATACACGCATACAGAAGCACTGCTAAAAGTAAACCATCATGAAAAAAAATTTAGGGAGGACTTGTTGAGACCACCAGATACTATTAAATGACTACAGACAACAAAGAGCTCTGTTCTATATGCTATTCTATATGCTATTTACCTGCAGACAGTCTTTGGAATTCTTTCATCTTTACATTAAAGACAACTGAAGAACTCAAAGGGAATTACTTGAAAGCTCACAAGGAGCTCTGATAAACTTTTGCCCAAAGCAATTACTGACAATTGAACACTAGAAACACTCACACACACATATATATGCATAGAAAATTGAAAAAATTCTATAAAAACAATGGAATTTGTTTTTTAAATTCGTACATTCTTAGCTTCCTTTCCCAGAAAACAGCCCAAGTGGTTATATTTTACTTTCACAGCTGCCTGCACTTTAGACTGGACTGTTAAGATAATAAGCCACACCTATTATATTGTTTCAGTCATACCAACCACCAGCTGAGACAGCTCCATTCACAGCCTACCTGGGGTGTTCAACTCACTCAACATCTTGCAGAAATAGGTGACATATTGTTCACATGGAGGCGCTGTAAATGAGCTGAGTATTCTTCTGGGTTGTAGCCCACCAACGTCATCTGCATCTGCAAGTTGTGAGACACTATGGTCCATACTTTGTCCTCTGTGGAGAGAAAAATGCCACGATGATGGGTCATTAATATGCAAATATATCTTCAAATGTCAGAAAATAAGTGAGCTATGCTTTCACTGGTGTTTTCCCCGAACTGCTGTAGAACAGACTTAAGGACAGTAATCCTTAAAGTAACCCCTACCCTTTTCTCACACCTACATTCTGCTTCTATAGACAAAGTAGAAAATTCATGTTTTTTATTAAAAACAAATGCAAGATCTGGTTGATGCTCTAATGTCCACAGCATTGAATATGAAGCCCATTTTGTTCCAGTGCCTTCCCCTCTCTGGAGCCCCTCACTCCTCACGTAGAACAGGATCAGCTCCTCCCTAAATGAACTATGTGCCCTCAAGCCTCTAGATCTTTGTACATGGTGTTTGCTCTCATCAGAATGTGCATCCTCACCTTGTCAACAACGGTTCTTTTCACTCTGACCTTTCAGGTAAAAGGAGACACTGTATGCTCTGTTATTGAAATGTTCTACACATGTGGGAAGATGCAAATAAGTAATTATCTTGGTGTTTTGGACCCTGAAATTTTCACTATGTGAAAAGGAGAAGCAGATATAAGATTGATGAGGTTAATTTAAAATCCTATAGGCATTGGGCTTCCCTGGTGGTGCAATGGTTGGGAGCCCACCTGCCAATGCAGGGGACACGGGTTCGAGCCCTGGTCCGGGAGGATCCCTCATGTCACAGAGCAACTAAGCCTGTGTGCCACAGCTGCTGAGCCTGTGCTCTGGGGCCCACGAGCCACAACTACTGTGCCTGCATGCCACAACTACTGAAGCCTGAGCACAGCAACAAACACCCAACGCAGACAGAAAGAAAGAAAAGGAAAGTAATGCCTACTCTATTACCCTCAGAACTCGGCAACCTGGGTGGGACTTACATCCCGGGAGCCTGAGCAGGTTTGGGTTTCAAGGCTGGACAGGGCTGGGGCTGAGGGAGCTAGGGGAAGGATGTGCCATCAGTTGAGCCCCCCCATGGACCTGTAGTGCCCATTCACCTCTGCATGGGACCACAATCTCCAGATCCATGCTGGTCCTCTTACAGCCAAACGAAGTCTAGTGCACCCAAAGGATGATGGACCCGCTTGGAGGGAAGAGCTGTGAAAAGGTACCGGATCTCCATGGCTCCTGCTGGTGGGGTTCCCACTTCCATCCTCCTTCCTTAGACTCACCCCACCTACGAACCACGCACCCTCACCATAGCACATTTTCAGGGCTTGGGATTTGTCTGGGGGAGGAGGTGAAGGGTAAGGGGGAAGAGGTAATTAAGACACAAACATTTTGGTGTGTGTGTTCGGGCAACTTCCACTCTAATTTCCAACCCAGGAACAGGGTGCTCTCTGAGGCTCTGTTTCCCCAAGTTCCCAGAGTGAGCATGAAGAAGTGATGCCACCTGGTGGCCGTTTCTCTTAACAACAACTTTAAAACCGGTGCTCAAGGGCACTTAATATTCACAAGGCCTGCAGGGCTGGAAATGATCCCTGCCCTCAAGAAATGTCCTGGGGTAGGTAATTGAAAATGGATTCAAATCAGGCCCAGCTCTCAAGAAGCCAGTTTCAAGAGTTCAACTGTACTCACACTCTTTAAAAAAAATGAAAAGACGCTCAGGATCTGTCATGATTAGAGAATGCAAATAAACATAGACAAGGTGTTCCCTGGCTCCATCCCTCAAAAGTCTAAAAACAGTAAGTGCTCAAGAGGGCAGGCAGAAGAGGGAACCCTACTATGTTGTTGTTGGGAATGTAAATTGGTAATGGCCAGTATGGAGAACAGTATGCAAGTTCCTTAAAAAATAAAAAACAGACCTACATGGAAAACTGGTGATCCCACTCCTGTTTGTATATCCAGAGGAAACCATCCTTAGAAAAGTCAATGCACCCCAATTGTCATTGTGGCACTCTTTACCATAGTCAAGGCATGGAAACAACCGAAATGCCCATCGACAGATGAATGGATAAAGAAGATGTGCTACCTATACTCCATGAACTATTACTCAGCCAGAAAACAGAAGGAAATCATGCCATTTGCAGCAACATGGATGGACCGGGAAATGATCACACTAATTCCAGCAAATCAGACCGAGAAAGACAAATATTCCAGGATATCACTTACATGTGGAATCTAAAAACTGATAGAAATGAAGTAATGTACGAAGCAAAACAGACTCACAAACATAGAAAAGAAACATAGGTTTACCCTAGGGGGAAGTAAGGAGGGGGCAAGCAAAATTAGGAGGTTGGGATTAACACAAACACTAATATATCTAAAATAGTTAATCAACAAGGACCTACCTGTGAGCACAGGGAACTCTACTCAACACTCTGTAATAACCTACCTGGGAAAAGAATTGGAAAAAGAACAGGTGCAACTAGATGTATAACTGAATCAAGTTGCTGTAGAACCCAAATAAACAAAACATTGAATATTAACTATACTGCAATAGAAAGTAAATATAAATATATTTAAAGAAAAAAAAGGAGGACTTCCCTGGTGGCGCAGGGGTTAAGAGTCTGCCTGCCAATGCAGGGGACACGGGTTTGAGTCCTGGTCCGGGAGGATCCCACGTGCCGCAGAGCAACTAAGCCCCTGTGCCACAACTACTGAGCCTGCGCTCTAGAGCCTGCAAGCCACAACTACTGAGCCCACGTGCTGCATGTACTGAAGCCCGCATGCTCTAGAGCCTGTGCTCTGCAACAAGAGAAGCCATGGCAATGAGAAGCCTGCGCACCACCATGAAGAGTAACCCCCCCCCTCGCTGCAACTAGAGAAAGCCCACGTGCAGCAACGAAGACCCAACACAGCCAAAAATAATAAATAAATAAAAATAAATTTTAAAAAAATCCTATAGGCACCTCCCTGGCAGTCCAGTGGTTAAGACTCCCAGCTTCCACTGCAGGGGGCACGGGTTTGATCTCTGGTAGGGGAACTAGGATCCTGTATGCCTCAACATGGTCAAAAAAAATCCTATATAGTTCTGTATTTGAATTAGAAGTATCACTATAAACCCTTGATGATGTTATCTTTTTTAAAATGCTGATATGTGTCCTAGCTCCGTCCACTGAAAAAGTCCCCAAACAAGGACAAACCTCTGGCACCAGATTGTCATCACTGAATACCACTTTCCATTAAGAGAAAACTAGGCTCCTGGAGAAATGGCTGATTCCAGGGCTGGAACTGGATAAGAGGAGCCTGGAACATATTGTCACATCAGAAACAAATAAACTACTGGAGACAGAGGGCTGTTCAAAAACCCCCAGGGCCAAAGACATCAATCAGAATTTCCTGCAATGAATTAAAATACATCAAGGATATTTAATTCTATGAGTTCACTGAAAAAAAAGAAATGTTTAATTTTGGAAGATTAGCTAACACATTATTTTGAATATCAGTAAAAGAAGGCAAAAAATCCAGCATTTAGTCCATGTTACCTATATGAACTGTAATATAACTAAATACTCCCTTTATGGAAATATTTCATCTCATAAATGAAGGCTAAGTGATAAATTAGAGTGTCACCATTTTTTTTTTTGGCCTGGCCCCATGGCATGTGGAATCTTAGTTCCCCAACCAGGGATCAAACCTGCACTCCCTGCATTGGAAGTGTGGAATCTTAACCACTGGACTGTGTGTCATCATTTTGTAACTTGTAACAAGTTAGTAGGATCTAAGGAGGCTAATTCATGTCTGCTAACATATCCACAAGTGAAAGGAGAGGAGGTGTGCCTCATGGGGTTGGGAGGGGAGGGCACTTACTCAGCACTACAGTGAAGCAAGGCAGACACAAATCAGACTGGAATTTCACCAAGCTTATAGTCCTACCTGCCAACTTCTAGAAAATATAGAGGAAAGGGGAACATGTTAAATGGCACCAAAGGGAAATAATCAGCAAAATCCATGCTGTGGAAAACCATATAGATCATACAATCTAGTTTTTCAACAGGTAAGCAATAAATTACAAGGGAAGAGACAGACAGACACACACACACACACACACAGAGCTATAGATTTAAAGAGATGACCTCAACTTGCCCTTAGGCAAGGGCAATAGGAGTGAGGTCTTCCTATTTCAGGAAATGGCAACTTCATCCTTCCAGTTCTCAAAAGCCTTGGAATTGCCCTTAACTTTCCCCTTTCTTCTACCTCTGCATGCAGCCTGTCAGTGACTCCCATCTGCTCCATGTATTCAGAATCTGGGTACCCCTCATCCCATCCCCCACCACTGCTCTGGTCGAAGTCCCTGGGGCCCCTCGCCTGCATCCCACAGGAACCTCTAAACAGCCCCCTCATTCCACCCTTGTACCCTTGAGGCAGGAGATAGATGGGCCCCAGGCTGAGCATCTGGAATTGTTCCCTGTGGACAGAGACTCCAAATTATCAATAGCAGGACAATCGAGAGAGGAGGCTGGGCCCTGCCCAGATAAGAGATAAAAGACCACATATCCCTCATTCTCGAAATCAAGGAAACCTCCCCAAATACACATGTGCAAAAAGGCTCCCTGGAGATCAAAAAGGGAGGAGGTGCTACCCCACTGTAAGTGAGGTCAACTACCCATAGGCCTCTTCTCTAGAATCCATCTTGGCTAAGAGATTCACACTTACATAGGGAGGACCCTGAGATAAATGAAATATGGACTCAAAACCAGGCAAAGCAAGATGATTGGTCAAAGGAAACCTGGAAGAAATGCCCCACAAGAGTGATTCAAACTACCACAAGGGTGCAAGTCTCTCTCTGAGCCCACCCATTTGTCTATCCACACGTACTGTACTCTTTTTCCTCCTAAGAAACACTTTACTTGCTTCACTAATTTCCATCTCTATGTGGAAATTCATTTCTACACAGCTGACGGGCCAGGGCCTTGTCACTGGCCACTGTGCCTGGTGGTCTAGTGGTTCGGATTCAGTGTTCTCACTGCCTTGACCAGACTTCAATCTCTGGCTGGGGAACTGAAACCGTGCTTCAAGCCATTGCAGGCCAAGGCCACCCAAGATCACCCTGATGCCTACAGTCAACACAGCAGCCAGACTGAGCCTTTTCAAATACAAGTCTGATTCTGACACAGCTCAAAGTCTTCATGTAGCACCCAGTCTTGTCCACAGTCAAAGTCTAGTTCTTAAAATAACCCAAGGCCCTCAGCAATCTGGCTCCTTCTTGATGCCCCGCTAATCTCCACCTTGCTACTTGGGCTCTGGCCACACTAACCTCCTTGCATTCGTCCAACAGATCAGGCAGCCCCTTCTCAAAGACTTGCACTTGCTCTTTCCTGCGTCTAGAGCCATCTTTCCTCAGATCTCCTTGCCTCTCCTTCCCCTGCAGATCTGAGCCCCAGAGCCAAACTTCCCTTCGCTGAGTCCCACTCCTACCACAGCTGCTCTCAAACTACCTGCCCAGCTTTGAACATGTGAATTATTTTTTAATGTCTGTCTTCCTCCATTAGAAGGAAAGAAAGCAGGGACTGTTTTCAATGCTATACGCACAGTGCTTAGAATGGTAATTGGCACATAGTAGGGCTTCAAAAATGTTAGTTGAATAGAAGCATGAATTAACAAGAATAAATAGAATACAAATACTTGATCTAGGAACTTCTTAAAGTCACTTTGGTTCAAGTTCTGCTGAGACTATCCTGAGAGATTCTGGACAGGCCCCTTCCTTCCTCTGAGCCAGAACTGCCCTTCGTCTATTACAACACACCTCTCTATCAGAATACTTTCCAGCTTGCTGTTCTTAAATCTATGAAAACAAGTTCAGTATGGTGCCCCTGTAGTCATTTTCTATAGGGTAATGACTTTTCCAGTTTTACCTTTGGCCTGATCAAAACTGCCTTCCTTTAGCTCCTCTGATACAGAAAGAAAAGCTACAATATATTTTGGTAATTCCGTCACTTTCTGACATGATTCTGAAAACAAACTGATTGTCATTTATATCCAGACCTGCAGATTTACCTTCACCTAATTAAAAATTCATTAATTGAATTAGGTTGAAATAGGGAATAACAAATCTGACTCCATATTAGATCTGTTTCTTTTACCTTAACCTTTGTTTTCTGTTGCTTTTGCTACAAGTTACTCACTAAAGGGATGTTGCCTATAGCTGAAAATACACATAATGGCTCATCTCTGGGAACCCTGTCCCCCACGCCCGACGATTAAACTAACATACCTTTGTTCAGCTCACAGGAAACATCCTGACCCAGCCCACCTGTGAATGGCTGCAGGAAAGAAGAAATTTACACACTCCCTCCCGGAGTTAGGCCGAAACCAGGATCTCTTTGCAGTAACTGTTACTGGTCATCTTACTTTACCTCCTCACCTCCCTTTTTCTTTGTTCTAGAAAAGAAACTAGCATTCAGACCCCAGCAAGATGGTTCTCTAGGACCCTTGTCCACCATCTGCTAGGAATCCCGGCTTTCCAAATAAAGTTGTTTTTCCTGCCCCAACACCTCGTCCCCTGATTTATTGGCCTGTCCTGCAGTGAGCAGGATGAGCTTGGACTTGGTCACAAGGTTACTTTTATCTCTTTCTTGTTACATTCAGCCCATGGCATAGAATTCTCAAATGTTTGACACTACTTATTTTTTCCTCCCTCCCTCCTTCCCTCCTTCCTCTCTTTCTTTCTTCCTCTCTCTCTTTCCCTCCCTCCCTCCCTTCCTTCTTTCTGAAACCGCTAGGTGGCATTTAAGGGACTCCAAAAGGAGCTGTGGTTCTTTATGTCTCAGCTCAGAAAGAATTCAGCAAGAGGCAAAGTGATAGATAAGAAGTGATTTATTAGAAAAGGACCCTTGTGAGGCTTACAAGCAGGTGGGCAAGAGGGTGCCGCACCCCCAAAACTTAGTGGGCTATAGTTTCATAATCAAAGGAAAAGTGGGGAGGGGGGAAAGACTACCTTCCTCCTCATTTTTGAGTAGTCGTCACGCATCCGTCATTAGCTCCTCCTCCATGTCAGGCAGGGGAGTGTTCTTGTCCCTACATGGTAAAGCTGGGACTGTCATGGCACAATGGAAATGAGCAAAGAGCTGGTAACATATGCTTAAAATGGTAAAGCACCTCAGGTTTTAGTATAATGTCACCTTTTCCTTATATTTCTGTTTTTAGTGCACACAGAGAAGCATGTCCTGGGAATCATTAACCTACTGAGCTCACTGGGGAGGATGTGGGTCTCATGCCACAGCTGTATTACTGTTTGAGGGCATGTCTCATGCTTCTCTTGCATGGTTTTGTTGCTAAGCAAGCCTGCTTGGCTTTGTTGGTTAAGCAAACCTGCTTTTTTCTTCTCTTCTTTTTTATTTATTTTTTATACAGCAGGTTCTTATTAGTCATCAATTTTATACACATCGGTGTATACATGTCAATCCCAATCGCCCAGTTCAACACACCACCACCACCACCACCACCACCCCCTTGCTGCTTTCCCCCCTTGGTGTCCATACGTTTGTTCTCTACATCTGTGTCTCAATTTCTGCCCTGCAAACCGATTCATCTATACCATTTTTCTAGGTTCCACATATATGCGTTAATATATGATATTTGTTTTTCTCTTTCTGACTTACTTCACTCTGTATGACAGTCTCTAGATCCATCCATATCTCAACAAATGACCCAATTTCGTTCCTTTTTATGGCTGAGTAATATTCCATTGTATATATGTACCACATCTTCTTTATCCATTCGTCTGCTGATGGGCATTTAGGTTACTTCCATGACCTGGCTATTGTAAATAGTGCTGCAATGAACTTTGGGGTGCATGTGTCTTTTTGAATTATGGTTTTCTCTGGGTATATGCCCAGTAGTGGGATTCCTGGATCATACGGTAATTTTATTTTTAGTTTTTTAAGGAACCTCCATAGTGGCTGTATCAATTTACATTCCCACCAACAGTGCAAGAGGGTTCCCTTTTCTCCACACCCTCTCCAACATTTGTTGTTTGTAGATTTTCTGATGACGCCCATTCTAACCGGTGTGAGGTGATACCTCACTGTAGTTTTCATTTGCATTTCCCTAATAATTAGTGATGTTGACCAGCTTTTCATGTGCTTCTTGGCCATCTGTATGTCTTCTTTGGAGAAATGTCTACTTAGGTCTTCTGTCCATTTTTGGATTGGGTTGTTTGTTTTTCTAATATTGTGCTGCATGAGCTGTTTATATATTTTGGAGATTAATCCTTTGTCCGTTGATTCATTTGCAAATATTTTCTCCCATTCTGAGGGTTGTCTTTTCGTCTTGTTTATGGTTTGCTTTGCTGTGCAAAAGCTTTGAAGTTTCATTAGGTCCCATTTGTTTATTATTGGTTTTATTTCCATTACTCTATGAGGTGGGTCAAAAAAGATCTTGCTGTGATTTATGTCAAAGAGTGTTCTTCCTATGTTTTCCTCTAAGAGTTTTATAGTGTCTGGTCTTACATTTAGGTCTTGAATCCATTTTGAGTTTATTTTTGTATATGGTGTAAGGGAGTGTTCTAATTTCATTCTTTTACATGTAACTGTCCAGTTTTCCCAGCACCACTTATTGAAGAGACTGTCTTTTTTCCATTGTATATCCTTGCCTCCTTTGTCATAGATTAGTTGACCATAGGTGCGTGGGTTTATCTCTGGGCTTTCTATCTTGTTCCATTGATCTATGTTTCTGTTTTTGTGCCAGTACCATATTGTCTAACCTGCTTTCTTGAGTGATCATTAACTTACAGGGGTCTCCCATAGTTTTTTCTTTACTTACAATCCCCTAGTGGGATTAACTATTTAATTACCTACTTTGTCCATTTACTTGGTCCCAATCTCTCCCTCCCTTCCTTCCTTCCTTCCTTCTTTCCTTCTTTCCCTTCTTTCTCTCTCTCTCTCTTTCTCTTTTTCTGAAAAAAAATCCTTGAGCCTTGTCCTATAGCAGTGTTCCAGACCTTTCTTTCTTTAACTCATGATGGAATAGCATTCTAATCTTTAAAGTACTCCTTTAAAGTACCATAAACCCCTTTTTAATATACATAATGTTCATAAAGTCAAACATTAAGACAGTAAAACAAAATGATCACCATTATAGTCTCTGTCAATAACTTTAAAAATACTAACCAAATTGTTAATATTGATGAATATTTTGGTCCTGGTTTCTTCATGGCCCTAAACTCTAGTTCCAACAATCTCACCACACACATTTCAGCATCAAAACCCTGTGCATTACCTCTTTATATTTGTTTTATAGCCATTCATTCATTCAACAAATATTATCATGTACCTAACATATGACCGATACAGATCTAGGCGCCAGGGAAACCACAGCAAAAAAAAAAAAAAAGGGATTCATAAATTTTTGTGGCTTACATTCTTATATTCTAGTGGGGAAAAGAAAAAAGATAACAAGCAAAATTAAAATAATACATGTATTTTGCAAGTGATAATGACGAGGAGAAAAACTAAATCAGAGAAGGGAAAAATAGGCTGTGTGTATGGGCATTGCATTTTTTTTTTGGCTGTGCCTCATGGCTTGTGGGATCCTAGTTCCCCAGCCAGGGATCAAACCCAGGTCCCGGCCATGAAAGCACCAAGACCTAACCACTGGACTGCCGGGGGATTCCCCATATTTTTAAACCCAGAGGAAACCATAAAAGCCCTGAGAAAGTGACATTTGAATAAATAAGATAGTTATCCAGCAAACCATGTAGATGCCTGGGGAAAGTATTCCAGACAGAGGGAACCCACATGCAAGTGTTCTAATTCTGGAATATTCCAGAGACTACTCAGGTAGACAAGGAGGCCAGTGAGTGAGGAAGGGGAGAGTAGCAGAAGTCGAAGGCAGAAATGTTATGGCGATGAGTGGGACCTCACAGTGAGATGGAAAGACATTGGCAGTGGAAGGTTTGGAGCAAGTTAAAGTAGTTTGCTTTAACTTATTCTTTGACATACTATTCTTTGCTTCAATAAAATTATACTTCAGAAGGGTTTGAAAAATAATATATGTATATATGTCTATATCTATATATCTTTATAAAGATTTAAAACTTTTTAAACTGTCATGGCATTCTAAAAGGTAATACAGTAAGTCCCCTACATAAGAACTTTCAAGTTGTATACTTTCAAAGTGCATTTGCATGTCCAATCACGTAAGTTAGTTCATGTGTCTGGTATACATTGTCACATGTGTGAATCCTTTACAAGTGGTTGTGCTTTTGTGTACTTTACTGTAAGTACTGTATAGAGTACAGTAGTACAGTATTTTTATTTCAAGCCCAGGATGTCCAGAAGCAAGTGTATAAGCAGCAGTGATGTAGCTGGTACTTCTAAGAAGATAGAATTGCCAAATTTGCCAAAAAGATAGAATTGGAGGCCCAGAGAAAGGATGAAGAGAGACAAGAGGAATAAGAAGTAACTGAAGAACTGAAGAGATTCATGATGCAGGAAATGGCAAAGGGATTTTCTTTATTTGAGGAGGCACTGTTAGTTTTTGAGGCACAGTACCTGAACGTAGAACGGTACACGAAGGTTGCAGTAGCCATTCAGAACGCAATCCAGTGGTACCGTGTCATCTATTACGAGAAAAAAAGAACTACTACCCAAACATCATTGGATCATTTTTTCAAGAGGGTGGATAGAATTGAATCCAACAAGGAACCAGAACCTATGCCATCAAAGTCAGGTGTGAGTGAAATTAGAGCTTGCCTTCCATCTCCTATTGCTGATGATCCTTCAGCTCTACCATCTCCCATCTCCTCTCCCTACTCCAGTCAGCAACTCTCCTTCCCTGTTCACACGATGCCAGCCGCTGTATGCCAGCTGTTGTACTGTACTACTGTCAAGGTATTGTACTATAAGATTTAAAATGTTTATTTTTTGTGTTTGTTTGTTTTTATGTATTGTTTGTGTGAAAAGTATTATAAACCTATTACAGTACAGTATTATATTGCCAATTGTGTTAGCTGGGTGCCTAGGCTAACTTTGTTGGACTTACGAACAAATTGGACTTACGAATGCACTCTTAGAATGGAACTCCTCATATGTAGGGGACTTACTGTATATAAGCTCTATGTTGATAACATAAAACGATTACTATTGATGCATCTTACAAATTATTTTTAATGCTTGCATATTACACATTACAATGGCTCCTTTGGAGCTTTTAAATCTTAAATGACAAATGGATATTAAAGATTTTGCAGGTATCCAGCATCTAGAAGAAAGTTCTGCTGTATAGATTTTTCTTTGCTAGTATCATAAGTTGAAAAATTAAGAATCTTATTCCGATATTCAAAGTGTGTTTATATAATATGTATTATCAGATATGTGTGTAATACAAATAGAAGCTACGGTGTATGGAAACTTCGAAATTTCTTCCACTGTTCCATTTTCATGAAGAAGCAATTGATAAACTAGTATATTTAAAATACTCTTTTTGGATTAGTGTGTTATGATAATACCCTTTGTGATTACTGAGAACTTAGGATCATGCAATTACATATTTTAAAATTATCACATTGTACACTGTTTTAAATATAGCTGATTTAATGATAGGTTTCAAATACTAGGGCACATATGGAACATACTGTGGAAGTACATCTATCCCCTTGGCAATTAAAGGGTCTTTGAGATTACCCAGCTTAGTTATGTTGAATATGTACATTAGAAAGGTCCTTTGCTACCTATATTAGTGACCCCCATATCCTTATCCTATCTGTAATTCTCAAGTAATTCACTTCATGAGAACCCAATTCCTTGTGTGGCTGGAGTTCTGATCAGGCTCTGATAAAGTCAGGAAATAACCAGTGAAAAAAGTAAGGAATAACTCCTCCTAGAACACAACCAGTTTCTTCATCATGTATATGGCTATTCTTTGACTCTTTTCTATGTTATCCATTTACAATCTGAAGTTCACATTATAGAGCAGGTCTATCTACAGTACATTTTAACAAAAGCCCAATCTGAGCTGAGTCCAGTAGAAAAATTTTTTGTATCCTATACATATGCCTATGCATGTAAGTGTTTCTGATTTTCAGACAATATCATGGTGCTGGTTAATGCCTAATTTGTTAATCTGGGAGCTTTTTTCACCTTTCTTCATACTAACTCTGAAATGATCTTTAAAAAGAAGGGAATAGTATATTATAAATTATCTAAATTGAAAATGGTGTATAAACTCTGTTAGGTAGGCATAACCAACATCTACGTGTAGTCCAAAGCCCTTAGCAGCCCTATTATCTACTATAGTTACTTTACAGGAATAACTTTGGGTCTCTCACTCTTAGAGTAACACAACTGGAACTGAAATATAACACATGCTTCACCTAAGATTTTCCATACTGCATGTCAACCTTGGCCTGCTGCATAAAACTAGTGAATCCAATTTTGTGTATCCTTAAATTTCTCCTCTCTCTCATAAACTGCATTCTGATAACTTAGTCTGTGGCTTTCTTTGAGCAAGGAAATCTTATTGGGTGTTATCTTGATTCAATAAATCAACAATTGAACCTCAACTATGAGGAAGATATGAGCAAGGATTGCCAATGAAATTAATAAGAATTGCTTAAACATTTGCAGCCTTATAGGAGATCATAGCCAAGGGAAGAAGCCTATCATTCAAAGGAAACCATGTTCTCATGTGAAAAATTTTGAGTACCAAATAATATCAATATAATGTCATGTGAGAGAGCATCCATTTTGACTCTTTTGTATCAGAGATTAAGAAACCAAGTGTAATGGAGTTACCACATGATCCTGCAATCCCACTCCTGGACATATATCCAGAAAAGATGAAAACTCTAATTCAAAAATCTACATGCACTCCAATGTTCATAGAAGCACTATTTACAATAGCCAAGATATGGAAGCAACATTAATGTCCATCAGCAGATGAACAGGGAATTCCATTGGTTAAGACTCTGAGCTTTTACTGCCAAGGGCCTGGGTTCAACCTCTGGTTGGGGAACTAAGATCCCGCAAACCACACACTGCAGCTAAAAAAAAAAAAAAATCAGATGAATGGATAAAGAAGATGTGGTACATATATACAATGGAATATTACTCAGCCATAAAAAAGAATGAAATAATGCCATTTGCAGCAACACGGATGGACCTAGAGATGATATTGCTTATATGTAGAATCTAAAAAAATAATACAGGGGAATTCCCTGGTGGTTCAGTGGCTAGGACTCCACATTTTCACTGCATGGGGCACAGGTTCGATCCCTGGTCAGGGAACTAAGATCCTGCATGTTGCACAGCATGGCCAAAAAAAAAAAAAAAGAACTGTAAAGAGATTTGGAACCATGTCAGTTAAGGATCTACTAAGTACTAAAGTAACTGGGAAGTCCAAGATTATGGACTTAAAGATTATGTTAAAAGAGATTGGTTTGTAAGAATATTTCAGAATTGACTTGTTCTGCATATTTACTAAAAATATTAATTTGTATAAATAACTGCAGCAAGAAACTAAGAAAATAGAGTTGCATTTAAGTTAAAGGTAACAAGACTAGTGTTTTCCAAGATTACAAAGTTACATTTGTGTTGGAAACAATACTTTAGTTTTATGATATAAAGAAATAATTTGTCTTTGTAATTTTGTTAAAGGAAAGTTGAGATTTGCATGCTTATAAAATTTCTATGATTTTTATAATTTAGGAATAATTTTACACTAAATATTTTCCCACTAAGACACCAAAAATTAATACCCCCTTTAAAACAAGATTACTATCAAGTAGGAACAACTTCCATAGATTTGCAGTCTATTAAAACACCATGAGGGACTTCCCTGGTGGTCCAGTGGTTAAGACTTTGCCTTCCAGTGCCGGCGGTGTTGGTTTGATCTCTGGTCGGGGAGCTAAGATCCCACATGTCTCGAGCCCAAAAGACCAAAACGGGGCTTCCCTGGTGGTCCAGTGGTTGAGAGTCCGCCTGCCAATGCAGGGGACATGGGTTCATGCCCCGGTCCGGG
The DNA here is from genome assembly GCF_964341445.2 of Mesoplodon mirus. Taxonomy (NCBI): domain Eukaryota; kingdom Metazoa; phylum Chordata; class Mammalia; order Artiodactyla; family Ziphiidae; genus Mesoplodon; species Mesoplodon mirus. Next base: position 42,733,758 of record NC_138988.1, on the reverse strand, counting down.
AAAATCCCACATGCCTCGGAGCAGCTGGGCTAGTGAGCCATGGCTGCTGGGCCTGCATGTCTGGAGCCTGTGCTCCGCAACGGGAGAGGCCACAACAGTGAGAGGTCTGCGTACCACAAAAAAAACAAAAAACAAACAAACAAACAAAAGACCAAAACTTAAGACAGAAGCAATATTGTAACAAATTCAATAAAGACTTTAAAGAAAATGGTCCACATCAAAAAACAAAAAATCTTTTTAAAAAATTAAATAAATAAAACACCATGATATAGGAATACTGAAAAAGGAAGCCTTAACACACTGACCACTTTTGGACACTATTTTCTTCTTCCTTTATTATGCTTCCATGAAAGGGAGAGTGATCAATTTAGGGGGCTGGTTTAATATACAGGAGACACATGATACAAGAGTGCTGATTGAATCAATGGGAGTCACTAATTACTGGTAACTGATTTAACAACAGAAGTCACATGATCCACGGGGCTGATTGCGGTGCCCAAGCATGTCCCACTGGGGATGGCTCCTCCCTGCCTGTGACTGCTTTGGAGGTGGGAGAAGGTGGAGTAGCGAAGCTGGTAATAAAGAGGCTTGTGTCTTATCGCCTGTTTTGAGTTCCCTAGGTCTGCCACAACAAATTGGCACAAACCTGGTGGCTTAACACAACAGAACAATATTCTCTCACATTTGTGGAGACTACAAGTCCAAAATCAAGGTGTTGGCAAGGCTCCGGCCTCTAGAGGACAATCTGTTCCACCCCTCTCTTACCATGTGGTGTTGCTGGGAACACTTGGCATTCCTTGGCGTGTAGATGCATCACTCCAATCTTTGCCTCTGTGGTCACATGGCATTCTCCCCGTGTCTCTGTCTCTTCTTCTAAGGACACTAGTCAGATTAGGGCCCACCCTAATGACCTCATCTTAATTTGATTACACCTGCAATTGACCCCACTTCCAAATAAGTTCACATTCACAGGTGCCAGGGATTAGGACTTCAATATATCATGTATGTAGGTATGTATGTATTTGCCTTGCTGCACGGCTTGCATGATCTTAGTTCCCAGACCAGGGATTGAACCCACACCCTCGGCAGTGAAAGCTCGGAGTCCTAACAACTGTACTGCCAGGGAATTCCCAGTGTATCACAATTCAGCTCATAACATCAGTCATAGCAAGAAAAAGGAGATTAAAGCCTTCAGCCAGTACAGGACAGGGAGTTAGAACTGAATGTTTTGCAAAAACCTAGAACACAAGGAGTGCAAGGATCTTAGTCATCCTGGCAACTCTGCTGCCTGGAACAGGCCTGGTCCAGAGGATGTATGTACTCATTTGTTTAACTGGGCAGAGAAATAAATGGACACAGAGTGAAAAGAGACGAGAGAGAGGAAGACACTGAGGTAAGGTTGGAGTGAAGGCTTAAAAGAGACAAGACATGCACTCCCTAGGTTGTCACAGGCCACACCCATCCCTCTTGTCTCACATGGGGGTGGGGGTGGGGTGGTTCTCATATTTAAATTACCTGCTTGGCCCCTAAGGCCTCTTAAATTTGTAACTTTAGCTCCTAAAGGTGAGGGAGAGTCTGAATGGGTCCCCCAGAACTCAATAGGTCATCTTTTGTCCATAAGCCATCTTTGAGGTTTGTTTTCATTGCTTTTTTTTTTTAGCAGACATTCATTTTTAATTAATTATTTATTTATTTATTTATTTATTTTTGGCTGTGTTGGGGCTTCGTTTCTGTGTGAGGGCTTTCTCCAGTTGCAGCAAGCGGGGGCCACTCTTCATCGCGGCGTGCGGGCCTCTCACTGTTGCGGCCTCTCTTGTTGCAGAGCACAGGCTCCAGACACACAGGCTCAGTAGTTGTGGCTCATGGGCCCAGCTGCTCCGCGGCATGTGGGATCCTCCCGGACCGGGGCATGAACCCGTGTCCCCTGCATCGGCAGGCGGACTCTCAACCACTGTGCCACCAGGGAAGCCCTATTTATCTTTCATAATCAAATCATAGTCTGTTCAGTCAGACATTTGTAGCAAGGACATGAGCTGGTCACAATATTGGGCACTGTGGCAGGAACAAAGAGAAAACATGCATAGCATCTGCTTGATGGAGCCCAGTTAAGGAGGCAAGTATGTTGCAAGGCGTGTGAGTGCGCTGAGGGCAAAGATCAATTACAGCCTTGCTCCTCAGTGTGGTCCCCACTGCCCCACAGCAATAACATCATCTGGGAGTCTGTTAGAAATGCAGAACCTCAATCCAGCTCCAGACCTGAATCGGAATCTTCAATTTAACAAGACTGCTAGCAGTTGATACTTATGCACACAGGAGATTTGTCCAGGAGACAGAAATCACTTCCCTGCAGAGTGTCCAAAGATGGCATCAATTCAACCATCATCACCAGAACAGGGCCCTGTGCTGGGGACCTAGAGAAGAAATAAATGTGTCCTTGCCCTCTAGGAGGCTAAGAGGGAAACAAACACACAACCACAGGAGTGGTGCAAAGGTAGGGGGGTAGCAGAGTCTGCTTTACAGAGGTGGTGGCTCTGAGATGCTCAACTCTTAGTGCTAGTACAGGCCTCATTTGTTCTAAGAAAACTCTTTATAGTGCATGCAGAGTTGATCCAGTGCAACACAATTCGATTTCCTGTAGGTTCCAAGTAACATAAGAGCTGGGATCACCCTTGAGTTGGGGTTCACACAGCTCTTTGTTCAGTGGCACAGTGCCTCTCTGAGCCTCAATTTTCTCAACTGCAAAATAGGACAGTTTGTACCACATAGGAGTTATCAGGGTTATCCATGCTTTTATTGGAGCCACAAAGCCACCTTGTGAGAGAGGATGGCAAGTAAGGACTAACATGAAAACTTACTGAATGGAAAAAAAGAATGCCGCTGGACAGTATGTGCACTGTGAAATGAGGTTTAGAAAAAAGCCCCATACATATTATATGAACTATTTTTTAACATGTACTATATATGAAACTATACATAGAGAAGAAGACCTGTAAGAACAATGACTTTCCTGGAGGGCAGAAGTAGGCCTTTATATACTTCAACAGCAGTTTATTTTGAAACAAATGTATACTTCTTAAACGAAAACATTTTAAAAGTATTTAAGTGCATTGGAAATTGGAAGTAATGTTAATCCTGATTATCTGAGCAGGGTGATTATGGATGACATGTTCTTCTAATTATACTTTCTAAATTTCCTACAATTAGCATGTATCCATCTAGGGCATTTGATTTGTCAGAAGCCCTAATTAGGGGACCTTCAAGATAGTAAGACATGGAGATCACCTTCCTCCCCACAAATACATCAAAAATACATCTACATGTGGAACAACACCTACAGAACACCTACTGAACGCTGGCAGAAGACCTCAGTCTTCCCAAAAGGCAAGAAACTCCCCAAGTACCTGGGTAGGCAAAAGAAAAAAGAAAAAAACAGAAACAAAAGATTAGGGACAGGACCTGCACCACTGCGAGGGAGCCGTGAAGGAGGAAAAGTTTCCACACACTAGGAAGCCCTTCACTGGGGGAGATGGTGGGTGGCGGCGGGGAAGCTTCGGAGCCACGGAGGAGAGCTCAGCAACAGGGGTGCGGAGGGCAAAGCAGAGAGATTTCCACACGGAGGATCGGTGCCGACCAGCCCTCACCAGCCTGAGACGCTTGTCTGCTCACCCACCAGGGCGGGTGGGGGCTGGGAGCTGAGACTCGGGCTTTGGAGGTCAGATCCCAGGGAGAGGACTGGGGTTGGCTGCATGAACACAGCCTGAAGGGGGCTAGTGCGCCACAGCTAGCCGGGAGCGAGTCTGGAAAAAAGTCTGGACTTGCCTAAGAGGCAAGAAACCATTGTTTCAGGGTGCACTAGGAGAGGGGATTCCTTCCCTGTCTGCTCACAGAAGGCAGAGCTCTGCCTAAACGAGCTCCAGAGAAAGGTATGAGCCACAGCTATCAGCTTGGACCCCGGAGATAGGCATGAAACGCTAACTCTGCTGCTGCAGCCACCAAGAATCCTGTGTGCAATCACAGGTCACTATCCACACACCCGCGGGAGCCTGTGCAGCCCGCCACTGCCAGGGTCCTGTGATCCAGGGACAAGTTCCCCAGAGGGAACACACAGTGAGCCTCAGGCTGCTGCAACGTCACGCTGGCCGCTGCTGCAGGCTCGCCCCACATTCCAATTATAACTTCCATACCTCTCTCTCCCCACAGCCTGAATGAGCAAGAGCCCCCTAATCAGTCGCAGCTTTAACTCCATCCTGTCTGGGCAGGAACAGTTGCCTGAGGGCGACCTACACACAGAGGCGGGGCCAAATCCAAAGCTGAACCCCGCGAGCTGTGCGAACAAAGAAGAGAAAGGGAAATCTCTCCCAGCAGCCTCAGGGGCAGCAGATTAAATCCCCACTATCAACTTGATGTACCCTGCATCTGTGGAATACCTGAATAGACAACGAATCATCCCAAAATCGAGGCAGTGGACTTTGGGAGCAACTGTGGACTTGGGGTTTGCTGCTTGCAAATGATTTGTTTCTGATTTTTATGTTTATCTTAGTACAGTTTTTAGCACTTGTTATCATTGGTGGATTTGTTTAGAGGTTTGGTTGCTCTCTTCTTTTCTTATTATCATTATTATTTTTTATTTTAATAATTTTCTTTTATTTTTTTTCTTTCTTTTTTCCTCCCTTTTCTACTTCTGAGCCATGTGTCTGACAGGGTCTTGGTGCTCTGGCCTGGTGTCAGGCCTGAGCCTCAGGTGGGAGAGCTGAGTTCAGGACACTGGACCACCAGAGACCTTCTGGCCCCATGTAATATCAATCGGTGAGAGCTCTCCCAGAGATCTCCATCTCAATGCTAAGACCCAGCTCCACCCAACGGCCAGCAAGCTCCAGTGCTGGATGCCCCATGCCAAACAAGTATCAAGACAGGAACACAACCCCACCCATTAGCAGAGAGGCTACAGGAAACCATAAACAAGATGAAAAGACAACCCTCAAAATGGGAGAAAATATTTGCAAGCGAATCAACGGACAAAGGATTAATCTCCAAAATATATAAACAGTTCATGCAGCTCAATATTAGAAAAACAAACAACCCAATCCAAAAATGGGCAGAAGACCTAAATAGACATTTCTCCAAAGAACATTGGAGATTGCCAACAAACACACGAAAGGATGCTCAACATCACTAATCATTAGAGAAATGCAAATCAAAACTACAATGAGGTATCACCTCACACCGGTCAGAATGGCCATCATCAAAAAAGCTACAAACAGTAAATGCTGGAGAGAGTGTGGAGAAAAGGGATTCCTCTTGCACTGTTGGTGGGAATGTAAATTGATACAGCCACTATGGAGAACAGTATGGAGGTTCTTTAAAAAACTAAAAATAGAACTACCAAATGATCCAGCAATCCCACTACTGGGCATATACCCTGAGAAAACCATAATTCAAAAAGAGTCATGTACCACAATGTTCATTGAAGTACTATTTACAATAGCCAGGACATGGAAGCAACCTGAGTGTCCATCGACAGGTGAATGGTTAAAGAAGATGTGGCACATATACAATTGAATATTACTCAGCCATAGAAAGAAACGAAATTGAGTTATCTGTAGTGAGGTGGATGGACCTAGAGTCTATCATACAGAGTGAAGTAAGTTAGAAAGAGAAAAACAAATACAGTATGCTAACACATATATATATGGAATCTAAAAAAAACACACACACAAAAACTGGTTCTGATGGATCTAGGGGCAGGACCGGAATAAAGACGCAGAGGTAGAGAATGGACTTGTGGACACGAGGAGGGGGAAGGGTAAGCTGGGACCAAGTGAGAAAGTTGCATTGACATATATACACTACCAAATGTAAAATAGATAGCTAGTGGGAAGCAGCCGCATCGCACAGGGAGATCAGCTCAGTACTTTGTGACCACCTAGAGCAGTGGGATAGCTCCGGAGGGTGGGAGTGAGACGCAAAAGGGCGGGGATACGGGGATATATGTATACATATAGCTGATTCACTTTGTTAGACAGCAGAAACTAACACAACATTGTAAAGCAATTATATTCCAATAAAGATGTAAAAAAAAAAAAAGCCCTAACCACCCCTACCCCCCCAGCCCCCCCACCCCCGCTTTCTCTCTGAATCTGCCGGTCTCTAGCGCCCTCTGCCGAAGCATCTCTACGTTTTGCGATTCTCGAACTAGAAGGTGCAGGCCAGACTCCTGGGGGTCTTGCTAAAATGCATATGCTAATTTAATGGATGTGGGGCGGAGCCTGGGATTGGGCGTTTTAATCATATTCCCACGGGAAGCTGATGCTGGACCACACCGAGTGACAAGGATTGAAACTGCTAGGCAGCGAAGAGTTATTCTACAACAGCAACCACAGTACCACAGTCAGCCTTGGACACCGGTCCAGCAGTGCTCCTTGGAAAGCCTAAACCTAACACGGAAAGCCACCCACCCTCGGGAGAAGGCTGTCCGTGGCTCGGCCGGCGGCCCCGCCCCTCAAGGCCCTCGCGGAGCCTCAATTGGTCACCCCTCTCACGTGAGCGTCTCATCACGTGAGGCCACCGTCCAATCGCGGAGCGCTCTCGGCCCAGCCGGTGGCTGGCGCGGCGGCCGCACGGAGAGGTGGTGGCGGGCACCATGGAGGGAAGGTCTCTGTTCGCCGGTGGAGGGGTGTGCGCGGCTGCCTACCCCGACGCCTCCGCCGGATTCCCCCCGCACCTCCAGGCGGGAGCGATGCGGCGCCGCTTCTGGGGCGTGTTCAACTGCCTGTGCGCCGGCGCGTTCGGGGCCTTGGCTGCCGCCTCCGCCAAGCTGGCTTTCGGCAGCGAGGTCGAGCCGGGGGCGCTGCTGCGGCGGGCCGGCGGGTGGGGCCGGGGCAGGAGGGGCGCTACGGGGCAGCGGGGCTTCGGGATGGAGCGGGGCTGGGGGCGCAGGGGACCGCCTCACCCCCGCTGGCCTGTTTGGCCCACTTCGCAGCCGGGCACTACTTACTTACATCGTGGGCAGGAAGGCATCCCTCGACTCCATATCACGCCCACCCTCGTCCATTGTAGGTGGTAAGAGACGTCGGGGACTGAGGCTTGTTCCCTTACCAGGGACCTAAAATCTGTCCTCCGACTGGGCTAGTTCACTCTCGGGGAAGACGCACACCTCCTACATCCACTCTCTACCTCTCCTTTTAAGCCCTTTGTGCCCGAACATTTCTCTTCACGTGACTCTAAAGGTGAGACACCTGTTGCCCATCTCTTTAACTCCGTAGTTAATGGCTGTTTTTGACTGGTCTCCCCTGCTGGCGGAAACTTGGGAATTTGGGATATCCTAGGTATAAGGGAGACTGAGAGAAGCATTCTGGACATAACCCCGATGTTGAGAGCTCCTTAACTGCCTCCCCATGTCTGCTAAAGGTGTACCTTTGCCTCTCCCATCGCGAGTCACAGCCCACCTTCTGATTGTTAAAGAGATTTCATTGCATCTGCAGCCCAGGGTTAGGCCCTGACCTGGACAGTATACAGGTTGATTCTTTAGGTTTAAGCTAATCCAGTGGGAGCTGCCATGCTCGAGGTTGGTATCCTGTTGGGTGTAATTCTTGGAGTAAGTGGTCCAAAGTAAGATGAGTGACTATGAGCCATCAGGTTTTCTGGTCTTCTCAGTTGTGCATCAGACCTTCATAAGCCTTTACATAAGCAGGCTGGCACTGGCACATAAAATGCTTCTGTGTAAATTATATAGAGACACTCCATCCTCAAGACTCTGTATATTCAGCTGCTGATGAGAAGTAAGAGGATGAGGTATAGATGGGCACCATCCCCAGGGGAAGCAGCTCTGTCTGCAGGCAGGTTTATAACTCAAAACCAAGCAAGGGGTCTACATATCCTTTGTGTAGGAGGCTTCTAAAGATCCTCTCTTCTTTCAGTGCTCTCCTTTAAAAAAAAAAAAATCTGCAAGTTCTCCAAGTGATGCCTGGGGTCACCAGTCAAATAGTCCCCCGTGTGGTTTCCTTAGGCATGGCTGTGTCCTAGTTTAGATCATGGAGCCACACTTCCTGGGCCTGAATCCTGGCGGCTCCCCCCAGCTGTGGCGTTTTAGGCAGGTTACTTAATGCTTCAGGTTCTTTATCTGTTAAAATGAGTTAAGGAATAAATGAAAATGCACTTAAAACACTTAGCACAGGGCCTGGTACAGAGTAAAAGCTCAAGAATGCCCAGTGGGGGCTTCCCTGGTGGCGCAGTGGTTGAGAGTCCGCCTGCCGATGCAGGGGACACGGGTTCGTTCCCCGGTCTGGGAAGATCCCACATGCTGCGGAGCGGCTGGGCCCGTGAGCCATGGCCGCTGAGCCTGCGTGTCCGGAGCCTGTGCTCCGCAACGGGAGAGGCCACAACAGTGAGAGGCCCGCGTACCGCAAAAAACAAAAACAAAAACAAACAAACAAAAACAAAGAATGCCCGGTGGGACCGGCCTGAGTGGGTTTTAGCCTTCACAGAATGGGGGTGGGGGGTGGGGGGTGGGGAGACGACTAATTCATGCTTTACCTGATCCCGGGAAGTGACGACTCCGCCCCTGATTTACTCATCCCTCAGACTGAGCAATAACCACTTGGCCTGCTGAGACTGAACTTCATGCACTGGTCACTGTGAGGCCAGTAAGGGACTGGTGTTCAATAGAAGATAACTGGTATGGATTCGCATTTTACTTCTGCCCAAGGTCACATGGCTGGCAAGATGGCCAAATAAGTGTCTTCTCTGAGGTTGTTTCAGCTATTAAATGGGTGTGCTCCCTACTGAGGGTTAAGTGAAGCCCTGTGCAGGAAAGCTCTGAGGACCCCCAGGCTGTGGTGGCCCGGCTGCCAGCAGTAACCATGACCCTGGGTGCTGTGAGGGGGTCTGCCGGTCATGCTGCCCAGGGCTGGCCGTGGCTGCAGTGACACTTTCTCCTGCAGGTGAACGTGGGCTTCTGCATCTTAGGCATTATTGTGATGGCTACCACCAATTCTCTGATGTGGACGTTCTTTAGCCGGGGCCTCAGTTTCTCCATGTCTTCAGCCATTGCATCTGTCACAGTGACTTTTTCAAATATCCTCAGCTCGGTAAGTAGCCTGAGCGTACAGTCCCTCTGTCCCAAACCTGGGTTCTGGGAGGGTTCTGGGTGGGTTGTCCTTGGGCAACCCCTGCTTTCCACATAGGAGAAGGGTCAGGAACTGAAGCAGAGGTTGGGCTGTGTCTTGACTCCCAGTGGCTGCTCCTCTAATCTCTAACTTGGAGGAATTCTCAAGTTAGATGGGCATGAAGTCCAACTGTCAAAAGCCTACTTGCTTGCTGCTCCTCAGGGGTCTGTGAACTCAGGCAAGAGATGTGGAGGGTCGAGGTTCTTCTCTCCCAGGTGGGGCTGAGCCAGTCAGCCCTGCAGTCCAGGCAGGGAGGACTTGGTGGACCAGCTGTGTGCTGGGCCTGGCTGCCAGCCTCTGCTGGGCTTTCTTGTGCACTTTGCTGAGTCCGATGCTGTGAGGAGGTACCCTCCCCACTTCTCCAGGTGAGATATGCTGAAGGTAACAGATGGGTTTCAGGCCCAAGACTTCCAGTTCCAGACCCTTCCTCCCGCCCTAGGAGGGCACTCAGCCACAGGGGAGTCAGGTGGTGCCCACCCACCGTGGTTGCATCCTGCGGGCACGTGCCTGCCCAGCCTCACAGCTGTCTCTGTCCTGCAGGCCTTCCTGGGTTTTGTGTTGTATGGAGAGTGCCAGGAGGTTTTGTGGTGGGGAGGAGTCTTCCTCATCCTCTGCGGACTCACCCTGATCCACAGGGAGCTCCCACCACCCAGGAAGCCTCTTCCACACAAACAGCAGTAGCACCAGCGGGCTGGGCGGACCCGCTGGAAAGACAGTGATGGCGGCTCAGGCTCAGGTTGGCGTGTGGGGACTGCTTCTCAGGGCGATCTGGGTGTGCAGCCTTCTGACCCTCGACCAAAGAGAGATGCTTCCCAGGGAACCAGGCCTGTGACCGAGCAGCCTTGCGGGTGGACAGCTCCGGCTTCTGTCAGGGGAAGTACACCGCAGCAGTGTTCTGCCCGAAGCCTTCTCGGTCCGTCTGCTCGGTGCTGTTGATTCTCACGCTCCACAACCCACCCAGTGAGCCATGGCAGGTGTGGGAGACCCTGGGGTTGGTGGGCTTCCTGTATGGACTTGAAACCATGCTGTAACTGCAGTCCTGTTGCCTAACAAAGGCCAGTCATGGAATTTTGGAATCAGTGACTGGTGGGGCTTTCGACAACTTCACACTGATATGTCAGGCTGTCAGCGTCATGCTTCTGGATTATGGCAAGAGAAGGAAAATTAGATTAATAAATACTTTTTTTGTAAGTTAAAACTGCCAGGTGTGGAATCTCAATTCTTTCCTACTTTTTTTCCTTCCCTAATTTTTTGGAGTAAGAGCAACCAGGGTGAGCTGCAATTCCCGGAGTGGGAGTTGAAACTCCTCCCCCTGCTTCCAGGCCTGGGGCTTGACTGCTCTCTGCCTGCCTGCGTGGTTCCTTCCTGACTTCACCCAGGCTGGCGCTCTTCAAATTCAGGAGCATCTGTCCATTCTCTTGGTCCCAAGGAGAAAAGCTTGACCTTACTTTGGGGGCCTAGTTTTATTTTACTTATTAGGAAATGAAACTGGCCCAGAGGTTGCTCCCACCCCCTCATGTTACCTCTTCTGCCTTTTGGTCCCGTGACTTTTTTGTATCTTACGCCACGTGAATCTAATTCCTAGTTCAAAACAGTCTGTTTTCTGCCTGCACCCTGTCCCCGTGCATAACTTCAAGTGTGATGCTCACCTGCCCCAGTTCCCTGGGGCTCCCCTGGCTGTCTGAGAGCCCTCTCAGCTCTCCTGAGCCTGACTGCCGGCCCCAGGAGGTCTACTTTCACATCCCCTGCAGGAGAGAAGGCCTTCTTAGCCACGAGGCTGGGGGAGAGAAGGGTCGTGTCCAGCTGGCCCCTCCTCCCCACGCACACAGCACCTTCATTGCTCTCCTCCATTACTCGTGGCAGTGGCCGGATGCTCTCCAGAGCTGTTCTGTGGCTCCCAGTGACTTTGCTGTGACCCAGCCCCCTCTCCAGCTGCTCCCTTGCTGCCTCCTTCCCTCCCCTACTCACCGTGCCTGAGTCACCCACACGTCTGCATCTCAGAATTTCTCGAGGCCACCACAGCCAGTCGTGCCTCCATGCTTTTGTGCCTGCTTTTCCCTTTGCCTTGGATTCCCTCCTCCTTCCCCTGTCCCTAGAAAGCTCCTCCTTCATATCCAACAGGGCACAATTTGCTGCTCTTTCTGAGCTCCCACAGGGGCCAAGGCCAAGCTGTGATTCACAGAATGGTAATTGACTAGCCCCACTTTGACACATTGAAGCCTCCCAGCCTCACTGGGAGGGAGTTTTGTTTTTTTTTTTTTTTTTTATTTACTTTTGGCTGCATTGGATCTTCGTTGCTATGCGCGGGCTTTCTCTAGTTGTGGCGAGTGGGGGCTACTCTTCATTGCGGTGCGCGGGCTTCTCATTGCGATGGCTTCTCTTGTTGTAGAGCACAGACTCTAGGCGTGCGGGCTTCAGTAGTTGTGGCACGCGGGCTCAGTAGTTGTGGCACACTGGTTTAGTTGCTCCACGGCGTGTGGGATCTTCCCGGACCAGGGCTCGAACCCGTGTCCCCTGCATTGGCAGCTGGATTCTTAACCACTGCGCCATGAAGGAAGAAGCCCAAAGGAGGTACTCTTGTTACTCTCATTTTAGAGGTGAGGAAACTAAGGCTCAGAGAGGTTGGGTCATTTGCCCAAGGTCACACAGCTAATGAACGTCAAATCACTGTGTGACTCCAGGGTTTGCCTCTTTTCTTTTCTTTTTTTTTTTTTTTTCTTTTTGCGGTATGCGGGCCTCTCACCGCTGTGGCCTCTCCCGTTGCGGAGCACAGGCTCCGGATGCGCAGGCCCAGCGGCCATGGCCCACGGGGCCAGCCGCTCCGCGGCATATGGGATCCTCCCAGACCGGGGCACGAACCCGCATCCCCTGCATCGGCAGGCAGACTCTCAACCACTGCGCCACCAGGGAGGCCGGGGTTTGCCTCTTAATCCGTATAAACATCCTGCCTCCCACTTCAGCACATTAAAGCCCTGGAGAGGTCCTGTGGATGAGAAGCCTGTTTTACAGTGTCTAATAGCACTCCCCAAATCTCACCTCCTACCCCTCTGAAGGTGATGCTCCCTGGAACACTCTTCACATCTCCCTGGTCAAATCTGACCCCATTATTCTACCAGTGAGGAAGATGAAGGCCATTCAAGGCTCTGCAGGGTGTGTTCACATATGTGAGTCAGGCACCCATCCAAGGCCAGCCGTGAAGGCTACTGAGAGCTGGTGGCCTGGCCTCCCTGAGCAGTTCATGAAAAGGGCAGGAAGAAGTCCATCTCGGAGCAGACGTTGCCACGAGGGGACCCAGCCTCCCATCAAGACGCCTGCCGGATACATAAAGATGCTTGAGGAGGAGGAGGCGGCTCTGGGAGATGGAGCAGCGAGCTGGAGCACGGAGCGTGAGTGAGGGAGCTGAGCCGCCTGCCCGCCCGCCATCGCCTCCCCTCCGTAAGCAGGAGCCCGGGCTGGGCCCAGCATGCTGCCCCAGCCCCTCCCGCGTCGTCAGGCCGTGAGGGCAGCGCGCGAGCCAGGGGGAGGGGAAAGCGAGCCAACGAGCGCCAGGAGGAGGCGGCTGACGAGACCTCAGAAAAAGAACAGCAAGAAGCAATTGAACATATTGATGAAGTACAAAATGAAATAGACTTAACGAACAAGCCAGTGAGGAGATTTTGAAAGTAGAACAGAAATATAACAAACTCCGTCAACCATTTTTTCAGAAGAGGTCGACATTGATCGCCAAAATCCCAAATTTTGGAGTAACAACGTTTGTTAACCATCCACAAGTGTCTGCACTGCTTGGGCAGGAGGATGAAGAGGCGCTGCATTATTTGACAAGAGTCTAAGTGACAGAATTTGAAGATACTAAATCAGGTTACAGAATAGATTTTTATTTAGATGAAAACCCTTACTTCGAAAATAAAATTCTCTCCAAAGAATTTCATCTGAATAAGAGTGGTGATCCATCTTCAAAGTCCACTGAAATCAAATGGAAATCCAGAAAGGATCTGACAAAACGTTCAAGTCAAACGCAGAATAAAGCCAGCAGGAAGAGACAGCATGAGGAACCAGAAAGCTTCTTCACCTGGTTTACTGATCATTCTGCTGCAGGTGCAGATGAGTTAGGAGAGGTCATCAAAGATGATATTTGGCCAAATCCATTACAGTACTACTTGGTCCCGGACATGCATGATGAGGAAGGTGAAGAAGATGAAGATGATGATGAGGGGGAGAAAGGAGAGGAAGGTGAAGGAGAAGATGACTAATGGAACACTGATGGATTCTGATCTTCCTTTTTAAATTTTCTCCAGTCCCTGGGAGCATGTTGCAGTCTTTTTTTTTTTTCTCCTCCTCCTCCTCCTGTGTTCAGTAGCCCTGTTTTTGAGGTCTCTTTTCTTCTTTTTACCATGGCTCACAGCTTATTTGGGGGGAAATACCTTGAGCAGAATTCAGTGGGAAAAGAGTCTCTACCCCTTTCTGTTCCAAGTTCACTTTTATCCCTTCCTGTCTCAACAAAAACTTTATGGAATCAATACCACCATGCTCTGTGGGAAAAAAGAAAAACCTTCTGCTCCCTTAGCTCTGCTGGAAGCTGGAGGGTGCTAGGCCCCTCTGTAGTAATGCATAGAATTCTAGCTTTTTTCCTCCTTTCTCTGTATATTGATTGGGCTCAGAGATTACACTGTGTCTCTATGTGAATATGGACAGTTAGCATTTACCAACATGTGTCCGTCTACTTTCTCTTATTTAAAGAAAGAAAAAAAAACTTTAAAAAATGGGGTTATAGAAGGTCAGCAAAGGGTGGGTGTGAGATGTTTGGGTGGGTTAAGTGGGCATTTTGACATCATGGTTTCTCCTTTGACATGTTTAATTGTGATGTTTAATGGACATCCTTGTAGTTTAAGATGACACTTTTAAAATAAAATTCTCTCCTAATGATGACTTGAGCCCTCCACTCAATGGGAGAATCAGCAGAACCTGCAGGATCTTATTTGCAATTGACATTCTCTATTGTAATTTTGTTCCTGTTTATTTAAAAATTTTTCTTTTTGTTTCACTGGAAAGAAAAGATGATGCTCAGTTTTAAACGTTAAAAGTGTACAAGTTGCTTTGTTACAATAAAACTAAATGTGTATACACACACACACACACACAAAGCGCTTGTTGCTGACCCAGACCCTCTCACTCTCAACTCAACAGATGTGCCTGCAGGAGACTACGGGACACAATGAGATGTTTGTCTAAGAGGAAGGTTTGTCATTTTTCAAAAAGCAGAGAGATATGTGTCTCCATCTAAGAAGATGGGGAAGTGTTCACTGTGTCTCTTTACTCATTTCAGAGGTATCAAATCTTGATAAGAGAATGAACTGTGTATCTGAATTTGTCTTTCTGGTGTGCACCCTGGATGATGGGTTGGAGTTTGTTTGCTCTGGAGCTGGCAATTTGACATCCATGTTAACAGCCAATGGCCTGATAGGTCAGTGTTAGTATTTTTTTTTCTGGTTTTAGAATTTTACTTATTTCTTTTTAATGTGTATAATTCAATAGTTTGTTACTATATTCACAAAGTTCTGAACCATCACTACTGTCTAATTCCAGAACATCTTATCACCACAAAAAGAAACCCACACTATTAGCAGTCACTCTCTATCCACCTTCCCCCCAACCCTCTGGCAATCACTAATCTGCTTTCTGTCTCTATGGATTTGCCTATTCTGGACATTTCATATAAATAAAATCACACAACATATGGCCTTTTGTGTCTGGCTTCTTTCATTTAGCATAGTATCAATATTTTAAAGGCGCATCCATGTTGTAACATGTATCCGTACTTTATTCCTTTTTATGACTGAATAATATTCCATTGTGTGGATGTACCACATTTTGTTTATCAGTATATCTTGTGATGGACATATGGATTGTTTCCACTTTGGCTGTTGGATAATTCTGTTAAGAATATTTGTGGGGACTTCCCTGGTGGCACAATGGATAAGACTCCGCGCTCCCAATGTACGGGGCCTGGGTTTGATCCCTGGTCAGGGAACTAGATCCCACATGCATGCCACAACTAAGAGTTCTCATGCCACAACTAAGGAGGCTGTGTGCTGCAACTAAGGAGTTGGCGAGCCACAACTAAGAAACCCTGGAGCTGCAATTAAGGAGTCCTCCTGCCGCAATTAAGGAGCCCACCTGCTGCAACTAAGACCTGGTGCAACCAAATAAATAAATATTTTTTTAAAAAAGAATATTTGTGTATAAGTTTTTGTGTGGATTTGTGTTTTCAGTTCTGTTGGGTATATACCTCGGAGTGGAATTGCTAGGTCATATATAACTGTATTTAATTTTTTGAGAAACTGACTGCTTTCCAAAGCAGCCACGCCATTTTACATTCCAACCATCAAAATACGAGTGTTCTAATTTCTCCACCTGGTTGCTGACAATTTTTATTGTCCATAATTTTATTGTAGTCATCTTAGTGGCACCTCATTGTGGTTTTGATTTGCGTTTCCATAATGACTGATGATGTCAAGCGTCTTTTCTGTGCTTGCTGGTCATTTGTGTATCTTCTTTAGAGAAATGTCTTTTTAGAGACTTTGCCTATTTTAAAACTGGGTTTCTCATATTTTTATTATTGAGTTGTAAAAGTTCTGTAAATAAAAGAAAAAGTTATTTAAATAGTCTAAATACAAGTGTATCTTATCAGGTATACGATTTGCAAATATTTTCTTTCATTCTGTGGATTGTCTCTTTCACTTTCTTGATATTGTCCTTTAAAGCATGTAAGTTTTTATTTTGATGAAGTCCAGTTTATCCATTCCTTTTTTGCTTGTGCATTTGGTGTTATATCCGTTGCCACATCAGAATATGACCCCAGATAATGCAGGGCCTGTCTTAGATCATTGAAAGGACTTTGACTCTGAGTGAGTGTGCAGAAGAGAGAGCTGGTCAACCATATATTAAAGGAGTCCCTCTCATTGAGAGCAAACTACAGAGGGCAAGGGCAGCAGCAGAAAGACCTGTCAGGAGGCTGCTGCCACTGCAGATGAGGGAGAGGAGCCTTTGGTGGCAGTGGGGGTGATAAGAAGTGATCAGACTCTAATGCACTTTGAGGGCAGAGCCAAAAGGATGTGCTGATGGGTTGGATGTGCCTGTGAGAGGAAGAAGTCAGTGATGCCTCCATGGTTTGGGCCCTACTGTGTGCCAGGTGCTGGCGGCACTGAGAGATTCGTGGTGCAGAGCCTTTCCTCACACATCTCAATTAAACAGCAGCTCTGTTAGTCCAGCTCTTCTAGAGTTGATCTTGATGGTAACTGGAATGGCCAGCCACATGTGGGTGAGGTCACGGGGCCTCAAGAGTCAAGCAAGACAAAATAATAATAGTTGAGATGTAAAAGAAAATCAAGGGCCTTTAGTTCCTCCTTAAGCTTTGCAGATACTAAAACCCCCACCAGGTGGAAGAAGTTAACTGTGTGCTGACCACCAGCACGTAGCCCCCAGACCAGCTGGAGCTGAGTATTGATAATACTGACCCCATGATACCACCTTCTTGCTTCCCCATCAACCAATCAGAGAATTGTGCACAAGCCCATTGCACACCTCACAACCCTCTCCCTCACCTTGCCCTTTTTTTGGGGGGTCGCACCACACCGCTTGCGGGATTAGTTCTTTGTTCCCAACTAGGGATTGAACTTGTGCCCTCAGCAGTGAAAGCGTGGAGTCCTAACCACTGGACCACCAGGGAATTCCCTCACCTTGCCTTTAAAAACCCTTCCCCCAAAAGCCATCGGGGAGTTTGGGTCTTTTGAGTATGAGCTGCCTATTCTCCTTGCTTGACCCAGGTTGGGCACATTGGCAAGAAACGCTGTACTTACCTTCACCACAACCTGGGGTCAGTAGCTTGGCTTTACTGCATTTGGGCTAGTGGACCTGGTTCAGTAACATAGAGGTGGCACCTGATGGGCTACAACAGAAGTGCTGAGCTGAGCACTTAATGCCCATTTGTCTCAGCTCATCTGTGTAACCCCACAAGGTAGGTATGTTCACCCCCATCTTACAGGTGAGGAAACTGAGTCTCAGAGAGGCCCACGCCTGGCTGGAAACCCAGCTCTGCCCAGCTCTACCTCACCACAACGTCAGATTCTGGAGCCAAAAAGAGACAATGGGGGAAATAAACATTCTCTTTTCTTTTTCTTTCTTTCTTTCTTTTTCTTTTTTTCTTTTTCTTTTTTTTTTTTTTTTTTTTTTTTTTTTTGGCTGCGCTGTGCAGCTTGTGGGATCTTAGTTTCCTAACCAGGGATTGAACCCGGCCCCTTGGCAGTGAAAATGCAGAGTCCTAACCACCGAACTGCCTGGAATTTCCTCTCTTTTCTTTCTTTATTCCACACGGTGTGTTGCTGACAGGTCTGAAGGTTCTCCATGCTGACTTCCTGAAAAAGAAGATGCCATTCCTCACCACACGTTGCAGTTCCAGATGTGCAAACTCTGCTCTGGTGAGGCCTGGTGTTTACCTGTGGCTGGCGCTCTGCAGGCCCTGCAGGCCTGGGACGGCGCACCTGCAGCTCACCTGCACACAGGGTTCAGGGACCGGACCATGCAGATTCTGATCCTCAAGTCCGAGCCAGGAGTGTCTTTGCCTCCCTGGTCCTCAGTTTCCCCATCTGTAAAGTGGGAATGATATGGGGTGCAATGAGGATGCAGTAGGAGATGAGAGAGACCTGGCCCATGGTGAGTCCTCCCTCCTCAGATGCTCCTGTTCCTTGGCTAGGAGCTGGGGGATGGCTGGGGAGGAACAGAGAAAAGAGAAGAGACTCAGCTGGGCAGCTGCTTTAGAAGGGTCTGGGATGTTTCTAGAGATGAATCATAGGGCTGAGGTTTGCTGACACCATGGAAGTGTGGGCTGGAGGCAAGTGAGCAATAGTGATTAAAACACCACACCTGGGGTAATAGATAATGGAAATGGCTCAGCTGCTGGTTATGATTGGCTATATCTATGGGCATATGTGCAATTAGGGGAACAGATCTTCAGATCTGGTGACAGGGAATGGGATAAGGGGGAGGGTCTTGCTTCTTTAATGCCATTTTTTAAGTTTTATAAATAGATTTAGTAGATCAGCTTTACAAGAGGGTATATGACACCACTTCCTGGGAGAGAGATTTCATTCCTTCTCCAAGGGAGGGACAGGCAGAGGGTCTCCTCAGATGTGCTGATGGAACTTACAGTCAGAACGGTCTCCATTCTCTTCAGTCAAGACGAGATAAGTACCTACTATGTTTTGGGCTGAGGGCCCCCTGCTCAGCATGGATGACAGGACATCACGGTCCCCAACATCAGGGAATATATAGTGCCCCCGAGTTCACGTGCATCCCTCTCACAAACATTTACCTTGTATCACTCACCAATAATGTTGAGTACCTACTGTGTGCGAGGAAACATCCCAGGCTCCAGGAATCCACAAGTAAAGCAGTGCCTGGCCTCCCAGACCTGCCGGTTCTAGTGGAGGGAGTCAGACAGGAAGCCAACAAGAGCACAAGGTCATTTCAGACAGGGATACATGGGCCCAAGAAACCAAAGCAAGAGGGTCAGGGCAAAGCAGGAGGGTTCTCCTGGGAGGTGGCCTCCCTGATGGGACACACACCCCATGCAGGAGCCACCACTAAAGACCTGAGAGCAGGGTTCCCAGCAGGGGCACAGTGTGTGACCCCCAGGGAGGCCACACCGGCCATCAGCATTGTCATGAACTGTCTGTCTGAGGACCAGAGGCTGGTCATTGCAGGGAGAAGAGGGAGGGGACTGGGCGGGCTGGACAAGCTGCACGGAAACCATGTGCAGACTATAAGGAGGGGTTGGGTTTGATCCCAAGAGCAGTAGGGAGTTCCCGGAGGTCATGACATAACCTGACCAATGTTTTCTTAAGTCCTTAAGCTGGCATGGTGGGCAGTGGCATCTGCCTCTTCCAGGTGAGAGAAACAGGGGTTAAGCTGCTGGCACTGGCTGCCTAAAGCAAATGAGCCTGTGCATCTGAGCAGAGCCCAGTGAGGGCTAAACAGGCAGGGAAAAGAAGCAGGTGGGGGACACGTATGAGGCAGAGGCAGCGGAAAGTGCCACACGCAAAGACAAGAGGGAGGCCTGGGTTCCGTTGTGGTGAACAGGGAGGCCGTGGAGAACAGGAGGCAGAGGAGACTCATCCAAGTTGAGCAGAAAATGAAAACTGGACACTCGGGGCAGAGGGAGGCCTTGTGGCCCTGGCGGGCGAGGGCAGTTGGATGGGGAAAGGCTGCAGCTTGTAGAGCTGGACGCAGGCCTCCAAGAGGCAGAGGACACAAGTGAGGAGGCTCGAAGGGGGCTGGGAGCTGAGGCTTGGGCTGAGGGGGCAGCACGTGTCTTGAAGCGAGGGAACCTCTCTGGGGGCCACCATCAAGACTCTGTGCCCCTCGGGTGTTTCCAGGGCTGAATCTTGGTGTTTCCAACAACATCGTGATGGAGCTGGACCCGAGATCATCAGACAGACGTCCCTGGCAGGCAGCCATTCACAATGAGTCCAGTGTGGCGGTGAGGGCCCCCAGGCTGTTGCGTAAGTGGCTGGCTGGCTTCTGGCAGGTTCCTGCCTAATCTGCGGAGCCCTTTCCTTGCCGTGCTGAATATTCACTCCCATGATGCCTTCAACACCTGAGCCCAGACCCAGTGGGCCATCTGCTTTTAGGGGGAGGCCGCCCACCCACGGTGACACCTTCACTTCCTGTCCAAGAGGCCTAAACCTCTCAGGGATGTTCTAGGACATTCAGTCAATGACGGTGCTGAAGACCAACCTCCAGCAGAGTGTAGCAGGGGCTGTGTCTCCAAACGTCTCAGCGTTTGCTCCCTCACCCTCCCCGAGGCTCTTAGCAGCTCTGACTGTGGTCAAACCTCCTACATCTCACCTCCTCCCCTTTTCATTTCAGAAGGGACAATGTTCATTGGAGTAAACAAGCAAGAAGTAAATAAAAATATCCCATCATCCCACCAATGAACAGTTGTCAGTCCTTGCTTCCAGGCTTTTCTCTATGACTCTATAATGGTTAGATACAGAAGTAGAAGTGTTTTGCCTCTCACTTCATTCACGTCATGAGATACTGTGAATGCTCCTGTTCGTTCAGTGGTTCCCCTACAAGAGAACTGTTCGTGGCGGCTTCCTGCTCTGGTATGTGGGTTCGTGGTGGCCGATCGGCCCATCTCCTCTTAGGGGCTCTGAGGATTTACAGTTGTCCAGTCTTCCCAGGGTTGTCATAAACCCTCTCTCAGCCAGATCTTTGGACTAATCTGTGAATATTTCCTTAGGATAAATCCCTAGAAATTTAATTGTGAGGTTAATTCCAGGATTTTTTCTTCAGAAGCAGAATTTGCAGCTGGAAATGAGGAGGTAAGTGGGCCAGCTGCTGGCCGGTGTGTTCTTCCTTCCTTGGCCTCCAGTCCAGATCCCAGACTCCCAACCCTGATTTTTGCAGCATCTGAGTGTTTTTCAGGGATTCATGAAAATCTTCCCAGGAAAAGGCCGTTGATTTAATTTTCCTTTCATTTGGAAGTCTCTGTTTTTGTAAGAAGTCTGGTGTGAAAGTTGACTTCATGGTTATGCTTGAGAGGTGGAAGTGGGGTGGGGGAGGGAGCTGCATTTCTTCATTCAACAAAGTATTATTTTAAAAAAATTTATTGCTGTACAACACATATAAAGGATGCATATCTTAAGTGTCCCTACGATGAGTTTTTACATATAAATACACCCATGGAACCACCACCCAGGTCAAGGTGAATAACATTTCCCACATCCTGGAGGGTCACCTGCACTCCTTGGTAACATCAAGGAGGGCCTACTGTGGGTGGTGATGGGGATGCAGCCGGGAAGGCAAAATTAAGGTCTGCCCTGTGGCTTAGCGGAATAGGGACACTGTCACAGCTCTGCTGGTGCCAGGACATGCCCCTCACAGAGTCCAGGCCCCGCATGGATCAGTCGTGTGGGTCAGCTGCCTGGTGGGTTGGGGGCAGGGGCTCAGCGCCTTCCTTTTGCTGCAGGTGAGGGGGGTGCGGGGAGCCAGAGTGGTGCAGGCGGAGTTGTGTCAGGGGAGTCCTGTCCCCACTTCACCTCCTGTGTCACCTCTCTGAGCCTGCTTCCCCACCAGCAAAATACTAACAATAGTTCATTTAATGAGCTAATAAATGTTTATCTCATAGTCCTATTGGGGCGGGGAGAGCACTATGGTCATTCCAAGTGTCTAAATGAGAAACCTGAGGCACAGAAGAGATTAAGTAACCAGCCAAGGTTCTACAGCTGGTAAGAGGGAGAGCTGGGATTGCAACCGAGAGCCCACTGCTCCTATAAGATATCTTATAAAAACAAGCATCTCACAGGTTTTGGTGGGGGGGAGATCCTGGGTCACAAACAGAACTGTTTTGTGACAACAAGCCACTGTGGCTATAACAACTTCTACCTATCCATCCAGTCATTATCTACCCTCAAAGGCTGGGTGAAAGCCTGGGGTACCCTGGGACCGATGCCCCTCTGGGGCTCAGGCTGCTCGTATTCCAACAACAGAGAGAGAGGGGTTTTTTTTGCTGCAAAAGACAGCTGACATTTAACTTGCCCCCTGAAGTGCCAGGTGGTGGGCCAGGCCTCTTAGGCCAGACCCCTTATGTTTATATTATCTATGGAATCATCCCAACCACCTGGGAGGCTTCCCCTCCATGCTGTAGTGAAGGGAGTAAAGGTCAAAGGGGAAAGGTGAAAACACCTGCCAGGTTTCAAACCAAGTCTGTCTAGGCCCGTCGGAAGGATTCGCAGAAGCCGCCTGCTTTGTGTGGCTGCTTTTCTGTCTCGGGCATCTGCTTTGCCAGTCCATCCTGGCCAGTCCTGGTCTCTGGGGGAGACAAACTTGTTCCAGATGGGGTGATGTGTTAGGGCTGATGGATTCTTCTGGGAGGCTTTTGTAGAGTTCAGGGTGTGGCCAAAGGGGGATATGCCCACCATGTCACGTGTCTTTGCTTAGGTGAAGGTGGTGGTCGGCAGCCCCCGCACACTGTCGTAGGCAAGTACCACCTGCTAGTGAAAAGTGGAAACAAACATATCTTCAAGTCTGAAGAAAACATGTTGTACCCAGGTTTCTTTTCAACCCATGGTGTGAGGGTAACGCGAAACTCAGGTCAGCTGGGGAAATGTGTCAGGTGAGACTCATGGGAGGAGGCAAGAAGCAGCGCCTACTGTATGCCTCACGTGGTCCGTGAGCTTTGCTTACCATCCAGGTGCTTTCAAACTAGGTGAAGGGACCAGACCCAGGGACAGATCATGGGTGGCTTTGGAGCAGCCCCTCTGTGGCTGAGCTCCTTGGCCATTTCACTTCTCCCCTGCCTGACCCCCACCATCTGGCTTTGGCCTCCACCACTGTACGGAGGCTGCCCTTGTTGGGGGCGTCACCCCAGCTTCCTACTTGCCTTCTCCGGGCGCAGGGCCTGAATCCTGACAGGTGTTTCCTTCCTCCTGAAAACTCTCTGCTCTTTTGGGTCTCCCCTCTCCCCTCCAGGTTTTCATTGGCCCAACCCCTTCCTACCTGCGGCTCCATGGGAGCCTTCACGCAAAGGGCACTGGAGGGCACTCCTCCCCCACCAGCACCAGCCCTCTCTCCCGTGGCTGCTGGGCAGGGCATCTCGACACAGCTTCACATGTGCTCATTGGTTACCAGACCTTCTCCACACCCGCACTGCTACAGCCACCTTGAAGTTAAAAACTCAAGTGTACAAGCTAGAAACCAGGGAGCTGGTTTAGTTATTTATTTATTTAGTGTTTGGAAATGATTTCAAGCTGCAGAAAAGTAGGCAAAAATGGTATAAAGAACATCCATATGCCCTTTATCCAGATCCACTGTGAACATTTTGCCCTATTTTCTTCATCATTTTCTCTCTCTTCCTCTCTCTCCACACACACACACACCCACACCCACACTTTATTCTTGAACCATGTGAGAGTAAGTTATACATTGTTGCTCTTTACCCAAAAATATTTCAGTGTGTACTTCCTAATAGGAAGATTCTCTTGCTACACAGCTGTTACCAACTTCAGTAATTCAGTGTTGACATAACACTGTATCTAATCTACTTACTGGAATTCCAACTTAGTCAGTTGATGCAATCATGTTCTTTATAACATTTTTTTCCCTCCAGTACAGGATCCAGTCCAGGGTCACATACTGTGTTCAGCTGTCCTGTCTCTTTACCTCCTTTAATCTGGAACTGTTCCTCAGCCTTAGTCTTTTTTGACATGGACATTTTTGACTAATGGACCCCCTTGGCCCCCCCCTTTTTTTCACTAGAACATTCCTCATTTGGGGTTTATCTGATGATTCGTGATCTTTATTTTTTTGTTTTCATTTAATTAATTTGTTTGTTTGTTTAATTAATATTTGTTTTTGGCCGCGCTGCACGGCTTGCAGGATCTTAGTTCCATGACCAGGGATCGAACCTGTGCCCCCTGAAGTGGAAGCGAGGAGTCCTAACCACCAGACCACCAGGGAAGTCCCGATGATTCATGATCTTTAGATTCGGTTTATGCCTCCCTGCCTGGAATATTACATAAGTGAAGCTGTGTCCTCAGGACATCACATCTGGTGGCACACAGTGTCCACCTGCCCCTCATTGGGGATGTTAAATTTGATCATTTGGTCAAAGTGTTGTGCAATTTCCCTGCTATATAATTACTATTGTTTCCTTTGTTACTAATAAGTAGTCCTTGTCTTGTGGCAACACTTTCAAGCCATGCAAATATCCTGGTCCTCATGAAAATGCTCCCCCCGCCTAGATTTACCAACCACTGACAGTTCATGCCTGAACCAACCTTCTCTATGATGGTTGCACAGTGATTTTCCAACTCCAGCTCTCCCTCCACACTTACCTTCTGGGCCCTGGTATTCTCCTGTAAGCAAAGCCCTCCCTTCACCAATCTGTCTATCATCTGTCTATCTGTCTGTCTAATCAATCATCTATCCATCTATGAAACAATCTATCTGTATGGACTCAGAGATCTCATTTGTTCCCAGTGGTTTACAATCATTCCTGTTCTTAATTATGTTTATGTTCAGACTGTCCCACGTTTGCCCAGTGGAAGTCCCGCACAGCTGGTCAGGAAGCGAGCATCTTTTTGATACCTGTCTTAGCTCTTGCCTCCCATGTCTTACCCCCCAACACACACTGTTTCAAACACCTCATGTAGACTTTGCGGGACCTCCCACCCCACCTCTCCCCCAGGCCAGGCAGCTTCCTCCTGTGACAGGTCTGCCTGTGTCCAGGGCGTGGATGATAACCCCATGTGCATGTGTGCCCTTGCTTCAGAGGATGTGGTTTTCACGGCTGATGAGACAGAGTGAAATGAGAGCGTCCACCACAGCACTGGCTACCGTTACATCTGTTGTGTCAACTCTGTCAAAGAAAAGTCCTGGAACTTTGGTCAGGTGATGAATTGGTCATCCTATGGCTGGGCCAGGCCCCACCTTCTTAGTTAGGTAGTAGCCAGTAAAGGTTATGCAGAAACGTTTCTGAGCCTCATGCCAAACCCCAACTCTATACATGTGATACTTGCCTAGAGAGGGGTAACCCTCCCCCCCAGAACATGCAGACAGGTGGCAGAATCAGAGCTGGGCCTAGGGCCTTTCCCATCCCCCTCTACTCTCTGCCACCCCCCACCCCCACTTCTCAGTGTATTTATCAAAGAACAAACCACCTAACAATTCACAAGGAAGCTCCATTACAAGTGAAATATTGACAAAGATAAAGAACTTCTAGAACTTTTTTTTTTTTTTTTTGGCCACCCCTCACGGTTTGCGGGATCTTAGTTCCCTAACCAGGACTGAACTCGGGCCTGTGGCAGTGAAAGCACAAAGTCCTAACCACTGGACCAGAAGGGAATTCCAAGAACTTCTAAAACTTGAGGGAGATTTTCTAGAAGACTTTGGTCTGGAGGCCTCTGCTCAGTGGAAGAATGAACGTCTCTGTGCAGCCACGAGTCAGAGCAACAATGTGGAAGGAGGAAGGGCTCCATGGCTCTAAATGCACAAATCCAGTGGCGAGGACTTATGGCACCAGAAACTTCCAGCCTTTCGTCTCACCACCTTTTGCAACAAAAAAACTTCTCGAAAATGCCATACTCTACACAACTGCTTGGCTGCCCCTCCCCTCCCTGGGTCTGGATGCCTAGGATAGGATGGAAATGGGGACAACAAAGGGGAGACTCCCATGAGTGAGGCCTGCTGTGTGCACTCTGCAAGGTGCTTCACAAGCATCCTCTTGTGAATCCATCCCTGGGGAGCGGTTACCATCACTACTTACAGGTGAGGGGGTGGAGGGAAACAAAATGGGAGGAAGTGGTTAGCACAGGAAGTGGGGAGCAGGTAGCGAGTTGATGGGGGAGCAGTCACCAGAGGAAGGAAACAGACAGAATGACGAACACAGCAGGGTGGGGAAGAAGGGATCACCTGAATCCTAGGTAATTGTCCCTCTGAGAAAATCAAGGGGTAACTTTAACAACCTCAAAGAATTATGACCATGGAACTTTCCCAGACTCTTTCTGAAGAATGAAGGTTATTAGCTATTCCTTCTATTTTGGTAGTTTCCCTCTCAGATTACAAAAATAACACAGGTATTTCAACTCTGTAAATATACTAAAACCATTGAATCATCCAGCTTAAAGGGTTGATTTTATGGGCTGTAAACTATATCTCGATAAAGTGGTTTAAAATAAATATATCAATAGAATTCAAAAGGTAACACATATGTTTATCAGAGAAGACCTAGAAGGCTTAGAAGATACAGAGACATGGAAAGAAATGAAATCATAATCTCCTCCCTCAGTGATAAATACTTCATGTTCTAGTGTGCGTCATTCTTTTTCTATTACTAATTCATGCTTACAGAGTTGAGATAATGTTATATGTGCACAACTTTATAGTCTATTTTGTTTATCTTGATCACAAAGGGATTTTCTCCGTGGTATTAAAAACTCTGCTGGTACGTTTTTATGCTGGCTGTGTAATATTCCACCCCATGGCTCTGTGGGTTTACTTAACGGCTGCCTTGGGTATAGACCGTTAAGTGGTTTCTGGTTTTCCATGCTGTGGGAGACTTTGTGAGCCTGTGGGTAGAGTTCCTTGCCAGGAGATGGGTGGTCCCACAGGGTCGTTGTGAAGTGCAAATTAGGGAGTATGTGGGAACTCCCCCGTGGTCCAGTGGTTAGGACTCCACGCTTTCCCAGGGCGTGGGGTCAATCCTTGGTCAGGGAACTAAGATCCTGCAAGCCTGGGGGTGCAGCAAAAAAAAAAAAAAAAAATTAGGGAGTATGTGTTAAGTTTCTGACATGGAACAAACACTTGTTAATGGCCTCTTTCCTCATTTCCCAAAACAACTGCTGCATTTGTCTGTCAAGCCAGAGCCTCCTGGAGACCATGGAGCTGAAGCACCCCACTGCCAGGGTCCAGGACCCTGTGTGCTCTGGTAGGTGTGGGAGGCCTAGTCATGGCCTCCATCTCCCCTGTGTGGACGTGCCGTTCGGTGCCCTGCCCTTTCTCTCCTAAAGCCTGCTCTTGGGAAAGCAGTGGCAGGGGGCCCCTTGATTCCTAGAGACATCCCCTCATCTTGCCCATCAAGTACACATAGGGATGGACACGACCCCTAGTTCCAGCCTCTCGTCCTCCAGGAAGATCTCTGACTGTGAAGTCAAGGCTTGGTCACCACTGTTGGTCACACAGGTCTCAGATCAGAAGCCTCCTCTTCAGGGAGATCTTTCCTGGCTCCCTGGCCAAAGGAGCCTGCTGCTGCCACATCCGCCTGCTGTCTTTTCTTCATAGCACTTGTCATTCCTGAAAGTGTTCGTGTATTCCGTGTTTACTGTCTGACCCCCAGTACCCCCCCAGTACCACTTCCCAGACCAGAACACGAGCACCTGTTCCTGTGGGGACCAGGATCCCCAGCTCTTACAGGGATCCCACTTGTTTGAACTATAGCAGCTCTGAGAGTCCTTCATAAGTTTTTTATCCTAATAATAATAAATCATAAATAATATTACAAAGAATACATACATTGAATCCCAGTATAAAAAATTCTGATAATACAGAAGCCTGTAGAGTAATTTTGCCCCAAATTTGATGCTGTCTTATACTGTTTACCAATTGCTCAGCAGTTATTAGGTTTTTTCCCCCCGGCTGGACTGTAAGCTCTTTAAACTACACCTCAGTGCTAGGCCTGATTGACTATTCAAAACTATCAAGAGATCTACATCTGCTGAAGTCTATTTTGAGTGCAGGTTTTCCTCAGACCTGAGTGCAGAGCCCCAGCCCTGCCACTTGGAGGCTGACCCCAAGGCTTGACCTCTCCAAGCCTCAGCTTCCACATCTGCAAATGGTATTCACATGGAATTCACTCTTCCTGCCTGCAGGCTGGGCTCCAGTTGGGTAAGCAACTTATTCCAGTTCCTTTGGGAGGTTCCTGGGTTTAGGACTGAGAGTCCGTGTCCCAGGAAACTCCTCAGTCCTGGGCCAGCAGGATGGCTGTCACCCCTGTCCACCTTGCCCAGAGCAGCTGTTCTCAGATGGTTTGGTCTCAGGTCCCTTTTACACTCTTACAAATTATTGAGACCCCAAATCACTTGTGTTTATGACTTCTTTTTTTTAAGGGAATTTTATTTTATTTTACTTTTTTTTTGGCTGTGTGGGGTCTTCGTTGCTGCACTTGGGTTTTCTCTAGTTGCGGTGAGCGGGGCGGGTACTCTTCGTTGTAGTGCACGGGCTTCTCATTGAAGTGGCTTCTTGTTGCAGAGCATGGGCTCTAGGTGCGCGGGCTTCAGTAGTTGTGGCTCATGGGCTCTAGAGCACAGGCTCAGTAGTTGTGGCGCACGGGCTTAGTTGCTCTGCAGCATGTGGGATCTTCCTGGGCCAGGACTCAAACCCATGTCCCCTGAATTGGCAGGCGGATTCTTAACCACTGCGCCACCAGGGAAGTCTCACGACGTTTCTTTCTGCAAATATTTACCATTTTAGAAATTTAAACTGGAGAGTTTAAAATATATTTATTTAACTGATTCTAAATGAATAATAATAAATTCAACACGTTAACATAAATAACACGTTTTTGTGAAAAATAACTATTTTTGGAAGCCTAAAATAGTCAGGAGAGTGGCATTGTTTTACATTGTTCTAAATCTCTTTAATGTCTGGCTTAATAGAAATCAGCTGGATTTCCCTACATGCTTCTGTATTCAATCTGTCCAGGGGCATTGTTTTAGTTGCAATATAGGAAGAAAATCTGACTTCCCCCAGATACGTAGATGGAAAAGGCAGGCATATCTCCATAGCCTTTTCAGATGATGGTGGATAATCTTCTTTGATTCTACACCCATGTGTAACAACTGGTGGTTTTGTAAGGTTGATCACCGTGTGGAATCTGAAACCATGTCAGTCAACTTTTCATCTGCGGTCCGTGTGGGAGAGAATGAGAGGGAGAAACACAAATAACGCCTGGGGTTTATTGTGCAAATCGTTTTGGTCACAGACCTCAGGACAACCCGGCAAGCAACCCGGGAACACTCTCCAAGGCCCAAAGAGAGAGACAGGAGCCATGAGGCTGCTCTTGCCACCTGGGTGGTGGGCAGCTGCGTTCATCTCTAGGTGAGTCTTAAATGCCCCCTTTGTGGGGTGGCTGTGACTGTGTACCTGACCCAGGGGGATGCCCCCTCCATGGTCGGGGCTCCCACTCCCTCCTGGCCTGCCTGGTAGTTCCAAGTAAGTGACTGGTATTGTACCCATGGGGCCCTCTCGCTGGCCCTCAGGGGCCCAGGCACAGAGTGCACGGTGCCCATGGAAGGATATGCCTGCTCCTGTCCCTTTACCACCAGGCCGAGTTCTCCAGCCCAGGGCGGTGGGATGGAGTGTGAGGAAGGAGAGGAAAGGGGACTGGGCCACCAGCAGGCGAAGCTTGTACTGGTCTTGCTCTAGTTCTCAGGGGTGCGGGTTGACTTGCACCCTCTTTCCAAGCTCTGTGACCCTGGCGAGGCTCTGAGCTTCTCTGGGTTTCTGTTGGCTCATCCTTGGGTTAATATGAGGACTCAGTAACATGTAACAAGTATGTGTTATGCCTGACACATGTGGGCCTGTTTGTACCTATTCCCAGGTGTTTTTTGTTTTTTTTTTTTTTTCGGTACACGGGCCTCTCACTGTTGTGGCCTCTCCCGTTGCGGAGCACAGGCTCCGGACGCGCAGGCTCAGCGGCCATGGCTCACGGACCCAGCCGCTCCGCGGCATGCGGGATCCTCCCAGACCGGGGCACGAACCTGTGTCCCCCTGCATCGGCAGGCGGACTCTCAACCACTGCGCCACCAGGGAAGCCCCCCAGGTGATTCTTATGTGTTGGAGTTTGGGAAGCAGTGCGCTAAGCCACTGCTTATTTTGAGGACACCAGCCCAGAGACATGGGGCAGGCGGCCCAAGGTTGCACAGCAAGGTGGTGGTTGAGTCAGCAACACTGACTCCCAGGGTAGTGCTCCCTCCCGACATCCGGGCACCTCTTTAGCCTGTGGCCCAAGCTTGAGCACCCAGACCTCCCAGGTGTTGCGGCAGTCACTTCCGAGGTTAGGTTAGAAAAGATTCCATCGCATGTGAGGGAATCTCAGGACCCAAGCTGACTTTGGAGGCCTCCGCTGTAGGCCTGACAACTTTTCCCCTCCCGGGTCCCTGGTTAATATTACTCCTTCACCCCTAGAAATATGTTGCTGTCTGTGGGCCTGCAGGAGCTACTGTGAATCTGTGGCCACAAGGCAGGGCTTCTGGT
Organism: Mesoplodon mirus; assembly: GCF_964341445.2. Lineage (NCBI taxonomy): Eukaryota > Metazoa > Chordata > Mammalia > Artiodactyla > Ziphiidae > Mesoplodon > Mesoplodon mirus. The sequence goes on along the minus strand of NC_138988.1, from coordinate 42,703,783 downwards.
CAGGGCTGCCTGACTAGCACTCCCACCCTGAGCAGGGGAACTGGATGGGCAGTTAGCGCATTGGTTATCTGCTGCCATGTAACACGTTACCCCCAAACGTAGGGCCGTAACACAACAAATGCTTATCATCTTGCAGCGTCTGCAGGTCAGGAATCCAGGCATGGTGCTCTAGCTCAGGGTCCTTCAAAGACTGCAGGCCTCTTAGGGCTCTTGACTGGGTTGTGGGCAGGTGCCCACACGTGGCTGCTGGCAATCTCAGGGCAGGGACATCAGTTCCTCACCATGTGGGCCCCTCCACAGGGCAGCTCACACCAGGTAGCTGACTACTGTCAGAGCCAGTGAGCGAGAGAGGGAGACCCTAGGATGGAAGCTGCAGCCTCTTTGTAACCTCATCTCAGAAGTGACATCCGCTCACTTTGCCGTGCTCTGTTGTCTAGAAGTGAGTCACTGGGTCCAGTCCACATTCTGGGAGAGGGGCTTCTGCAGGGAGGAGGAGGGCATTACTGGGGGCCCTCCTAGAAGCTGCCTACCACATCTGGGAAGAGGAATTCGCTTTGTTCCATAGGAAATATAACACCACCCATTAGGATTTTTGAAAGAATGAACATCTTTGGAGCCCAGCATCACTCCCCATCCCTCCCCGCCACCCATTGCTCTGTGGATGCGTGGGTCCAGGAGGCACTGACAGGCCGGGGCCACTAGTTGGGACAGGAGGAAAACATAAACATGTCATCTGCAGAACAACCCTAAAGGTAGGTGTTCTAATGATTACCATTTTACAGAGGAGGAAACTGAGGCACAGAGAGGTCAGCATGTGCCTCAGGTCAGCTGGGTGGTATGCTCCTTGGCCCTTTGTCCTGGTCCAACTGCACCCTCCCCATGTTCTCAGATGCTTTGTGGGGCCACACTGGGGGCTGTGTGGCCAGGCTGGGCTAGGCTGCCAACACCTTGTTCCACTGGGGGTGGGCACTGACCATCCCCCCTCGGGAAACCAGGGGCCAAAGGGAGAAGTACCAAGGGTGGGGCTGATCACCCCTGCCTGGTGTCATCTCAGAGCTGAGAGCATTGGGCATCCCAGCACGCAGCATGACCGCCTACGATTCAGCCCACGACACTGAAAACAGCCTCACGGTAGACACCTACCTGAATGAGACAGGCGAGCCATCTCTAGCATGACTGAGATTCCATCTGACATGTCTCTGCCCATCAGAGTGTATTCTTGTTGGTTTTGTGTCAGTCTTTCTTTAAGTAGTGCTTTTAGGCCTGGGGAGAGGCAGGCAGGCCTTGCACCTCTTTTTAAAAATGTCCTCATTGAGGTTTCTGTATTATCTGACCAGCCGATTCAACTTGCTATGACCTTCAGTGCTTCCCAGTGCTCCGCAAATGAAATAGCAGTTCCTCAGCCTGGGCTTCCAGCTCCTGCAGAGTCAGCCTCCAGTTCCTTTCCTGACTTTACACCCCAACTGTGCTGCTCCCTCTTCCCTTAAATGGCTTCCCCCCTCCAGACCTCTGCCTCTGCTTTCCCCATCTGCTACTTTCTTTTCTGAGGTCTCTGCTATCCACTTGCCCCTTGCCCCCCGCCCCCTAATGTGTGTTGTTTTGTTTGTTTGCTGTTGCTGTTTGTTTAGTAACTTTCTTGACAGAGTTCTGCAAAGTCTGTATTCTTTGTTGTACGTGGCCACTGAAGTCTCTGCTCAGTGTGCTTAGTGGTCAGCTAATGACTGGACAGGAATTTCCATAAACGTCTTGGATTGGTAAGTCTCCTAGCTTTTGCCAAGGGGCTCTGTGTAAAGTTGGGGTACACCCCCCAGTTGGGGTCCCCTGCATCGGCAGGCGGACTCCCAACCACTGCGCCACCAAGGAAGCCCCTGAGGTGCCTTTTAACGTGTGTTCTAGCTTTGCCTGGCTGACCTGCCTTTTAATTGGCTCTGACGGTATTTCTAGCTAATATATCTGCACTGTCAAAGGCATGGAGAAACCACAGTGTGTTGGTGGGGAGTGAGAACTGTTTCGGAAGAGCTAGATATTTGGATGAATGTTACAAATGAGGTGAAGCCTGATACATGCAAAACATGATGTAAGCCCAGGGAATCCCTGGGTGGAGGAGGGGCACCAGGCCTGAGGTGTGGGTCCGAGGAAGAGGGCTCAGCCGGGGCCAGGTGGGGGAAGTGGTTACACCAGTGTCAGGTGTTCTGGCCAGATGAGAGGTAGGGGCACTCTGAGGGAAGAACAGAGCTTAGCTTCAGTTCTGCTTCTTTCTCTGGGCTGCTCTGTGAGGCAACTTGACTGACAGGCCCCTTTTGGGACTTGGGGTCTTGTCTGTGAGGAGGTATGATATCCAAGGGTATGGAAGGGAGCCTTGGTGTGGTGGGCAGGAGCCTGTGTATTAACCCTGGAGCTTGGGAAGGGCATCTATGGGAATCCTCCCTCACAAATGTCCCTTGTTTAAAGGGCCTTTCTGGGGAAGCCTCCTTGCACCCGTCTGTCTTGCTAGATGGGGCATCTTAGAACCACAGGCTGCAGGTGGGGCTGGGTGGTGCAGGACGGTCCTTAGTTTGGTGAAGAGGGATCCTGCTTAGGGCTGCAAAGAGGCCAAGATACAGGACAGGCTTGAACTCTGGTTGGCATGGGATGACATGTCTTGAGTTCCTTAAAAGAGAGTCTGACAAAGCTCAGGATGTCAGGTTATTTATACATATACATGATTGTTGGCAACACCAGAAGCTAAAGAAAGGCATGGAACAGATTCTCCCCTAAAGCCTTCAGACACACACACACACACACACACACACATTTTCCTGGCTTGATATAACTCATCATTTTGGTTCTATTTCTCTGCTTTAACTTACCATGAAAACATGTACCTGACTCACACATCTTCTCCCCCTCTTCTCATCCCCGCCCCACCACATCTGCCTGATGCAGTCAGAGCTGGAAGAGCCCCTGGAAGCTGGTTTAACCACCTTGCTTTACACTGGAGAATACTGAGGCCCAAAGAGGCAGTGAAGTCATCTAAAGCATCAGAGCTGTGTCCCAGATGTGGTAAGTGCCATACCAGGGCCAGTTTATTCTAACTAGCCAGGGGACTGGCCTTCAGCAAGCCTCAGAAACTGAACCTCAGTTTCCTCATCTATAAAATGGGGATAATAATACCTGTTCACCGCACGGCACATCTGTGAAAGTCAAATGGGCCAAACAGCAAGAGGAAAATGGATAGAGAATGGCCTGAGTGCCTAAGAGGACCCAGGTCTGTCTGGCTCCAGAGGTCATGCTTGTTTCTGGCCCTTTGTCTTCCCCCAGGGTGATGGTGAGTGAAGAGGAAGCCTATAGACCCAGGGGGCACAGGCTCAAACTGGCCAGACCAGTTGGCGGTAACAATGGGGACAGTGGGGTGTCATGGACAAACAGGAACAGGGAGGACCGCGGTAAACAGGAGTGGGTGCTGCCACTCAGCTCATCTAACTGAGATTGTGTAGGAACGTGGGGCCTACACTTCCGGATCTTCTGACCTTTCAGAATAAGCTAGAGGAGTGTGTGTGTTCTTCTACAGTGTAAAGCTCCTGGGTCTTAAAATGCGGCAATTAATTCAAGTTGTAAAAATCACTGTGTGGATCAGACACAGCAAGTCAGAGGTTAAACTTGTCCTTAGCTTGTCAGTTTGTAAACAGTGCTGCCAACAGCTGAGATGCTACTGGCACCCCTGCCCCGCCCTGGTGCCATGTTCCAACCCTGACAGGCTGCATCTGACTCTCCAGCATGGGTTTAATCATCAGTATTCATCAAAAGCTCCCTAGGTGCTTCTCACAGCACCCAGCATGGATGCCTACTGTGCTGTGTCCAGGAATGGCCAGAACCCTTCAAGGAGGCTGAGCTGAGGTTGCGACTCCTGGTTTCTCACACAACTTACCTCCCCTCTCCTGCAGCCTCCTCAGCTGAATGCATGTCTGTGTGTCTGAATTTTCCAGGACGGTGAAGCCAGGTGAGACCATTAGATTCCAAATAAAAGGCATCCCAACAACAGCTGGACTTGAGAAATTTATCAAGTTTAATTCCAATCAGGTGAAAGAGGTTCATGCTGAGAAGACTCTTCTCATCACAACTAGCCTTTGCCTGATGCCTTGGAAAGAGGCAGCAGCTGTGACCGGCTCTAAGCCTTGGCTGAGCGGTTCAGCATTTCCTGCTTTGGGATTAGCTTTCAGATAATTAGATTTTATTACTCATTAGATTTCAGATGATTAGACTTGATTACTCATATGAGGGCAAATTCAAGAGCCAGCTGGGTGAAAGTTAGCGTTCAAAGGCCAACACAAATCACAGGCAGCAGGACCCACTAGGCCAGGTCATGTGGAATCACAGGGTAGCCTGTTGACAGCTAGAAACGCCCAGCCTGGGCCACAGAACCTCACCTCCCTGCCTTGAGTCATGGCCTCAAAGAGCAGGGCCACCACTATCTGCAGTCAGAACCAAAGGCGTCCACAGCCTCAGAGTCCCTCCCTGGAGACACAGGCTATCAGAAGCTGCTGCCCACTTGCCCTGTGAGGAGGGACCACCTCTTCAGCCCCAGAGTGCATCAGCCCTGGAAGCACCAGCCAAGTAGAGTCTTCTGCCAGAACTGGGCTGGGCCTGCTGGAAATACATTCTCTCCTCGCTATTGTCTGCCTGAAATCCCACCCCTCTTCCTTCCCTGAGGGGGGCCTACCTGAGGAAGAGCAGGTAGACAGGGCCTTTCCCTCGGATCTCTGCACACACTGGGCCTGGGCCTGGGCCTGGGCCTGGGCCTGCCTGCCAAACCAGAAGCAGGACTGAGGGCCAGGTGCTGTCTGTTCACCTTTGACTTTCGACAACTTCAGGCAACTTGAAACTATGGCACCTAAAACCCAACTTCACAGCCCCTACGCTTCCCCATGGTTGGTGAGCCTTCGAGGCACCTGTAGTGTAGTAGGCATGTCCAGTCTTCCATGCGGAAGGAGCCCCAGCCCCTTGGTGGTGGTGGATGACCCAGCGGTCCCTCCTACTTGATGACTGATGGTGCTGGTAAGTTAAAATCAGGAACCTTCAAGGGGGCCAATGCGGGGGTGGGGGGGTGAGGGAGGGAGGGAGGAAGATGGTGAACGGCCCCACCTCTCCTGGTGAGGGAGCCTGCCTACCTGCTCCCTCCATACAGCCCCTGAACCTTCTCCAAGGAAGCCACAGCCTCCTCACCTGGTCCCATCCAGACATTTCACTCTCACTCTAACACCTGAAACATCCCCCTCCTCCAGGCAGCATTGGGAGTGATCGGAGAGCACCCCTCCCCCTCATACCAGGCAGGCCCATCCCAGACCCTTACCCTGCTGAGCACTCTCAGCTCACATGCGGTGAGGACAGCCAGCCCTGTGCTCCCCGGACATGCTGCTGGACCCCAGGTCCCCTTTTCAGGAAGGCCTTCCCTTGGGAACCATCTTGGATGTGGCCCTAGATGTGGTCTGTGAATTTGCTGATCCTGTTGCTTCAGTTCCTTTCTCTCATGGCCAAGGAGGTAAGATCCATCCCTCTGTACCTCCCATTCACTCCTCCATCCCCAGGAATAAAGCTGCCTTTGTGACCCTGTGGGCCTCCACCTCGGGGTGCAGAGGGGGCAGGCCAGCCAGAGGGGTCCTGACTTGGACCAGACCCAGGAAAAGAAGGGTGTTAAACAAGGGTGCCCCTTCCTGACCTTTGGGGTAAAGAAGACATCCCAAGGGGTGCCCCACGTCTGCCTTGTTCACCACCTCATCTCACAAGTGCTGGTGACCCCATAGGGCTGGCCTAGAAGCAGAGTTGTGGGCAGCAGCACAGGGACCCACCAGAGATGCCCTCTCTGGTAGTGTGTGTGTGTGTGTGTGTGTGTGCACCCATTCTTTCAGAGAGACATGATGGGCACTGTCTTGGGAGAACTGGCCTAAAACAGTCAGGCCAGATTTCTGGTCAGTTCGGCCCATGTGGGTGGTTAGACTCTCTCCAGGACGGACAGTTAATGCAGTTCTCATAGGAGAGGTCAGAGTTCCGGTAGCTCTAAACAGGTTCTTCCTCCCGACCTTCCAGTAGGAATGGACCGATTTTTAGCTACAAGGCAGGACACCTCCGAGCTGACTCAGGGATTCTAGTATCTATAGAACGGGAGCTAAGTTTGGGTGTTACTGTCATAACTCAGGATTGCTTCCAACCTGGGCACATCCCGTGTGTGTGTGTATAGCCTGCTGTTGGAGTCCTCTCCCAAACCAAGCCTGAGCCCTGAAGGTAGCTGAGCCCGCCATGCCTTTCTTCTAGTTTAGGCAGGCACCAGGGGGAAGCCCTTTCGGGGGAGTGACCAGGATCCTTTCAGCCTTTCCAGGTCCATCTCTTCTGATGCCAGTGTCCCACCCCAGGTTCCCAAGGCCAGCCCTGCTCTGTTCTTCCATCACAACCTCACAGCCTTAGTTCTCAAAAGCCAGGAGCCTGGGCCCCAACCTTCTCAAGAGAAGACAGATATCCCAAGAAAGGACAGAGGCCAGTTCTTTTCTGCCCCCAGGCTGCCCTATTCAGAGCTTCCTTTGCTGGGTGAGGCTGCACAGGCTGTGAAGGGTGCCCAGCCTCGGAGAATGGTTCCTGACAATCCCTCATGGGCAGATGAGCTCAGAGCAAGTTTCTCATCTTCCTCTGTCACCCCTAGTCCACCCCCATCCCCGACCTGGTCCAATGTGGGGAGAGGGAGGAGGGGTCAGAGGACAGCAAGGCCAAGGGGGTGGTGTGAAGGGAGCAGTGGGTGCAGGGGAGCACGTGGTGCGCAGGAGCCCTGTGGCCACGATGCCGGCACGTAGGGTGATGCGGCTGCCTGGTGCCTGGCCCTCTCCCCACAGTATCATTCATCTATCACCTCCACAGAGTCCTCGTCCTTCCTCTGCTCTGACTGCTCCTCTGTTGTTTCTGTGTTCTCAGTGTCTGACAGCGATGCCACCTGTCGCACCCAGTCACCGTCACTGAGAGGCTTTGGATGACGCGGTCCGGAGAAGGGGTTGAACCAGTTCAGGGAAAAGTCCCCACCAAAGGTCTCTTTGACTGACTTCCAGCTGCCTGTGTGTTCCCTGGGCTGGTGCTTTCGTTTGAGGCGTTCAATGCCCTGGAGGGACAATGGGATAAAGAGGGTCAGCGTGGGACAGCCGTGCGCCATCTAACACACCCCAGGTCCCGGCACAGCAGAGCACCAAGGCCCAGAGCCAGGGGCTCCCAGAGGGTGGGGAGGGGCTCGGAGCAGCACAGCAAGCAGGGCCTGTGTTTCCCACCAACTGCCCTCCTTTCCTTCCACAGGAGCAAGGGTGCCCGGCCAGCTGCTGCGCAGTGACCAGGCTGCCCAGTGGCTAAGGGCCAAGGAGTAACATCTCAGGCCTCTGCAGGCATGAGCTGGGCCACCTGTCCGGAGACCACCCAGAAAGACGACCCCTCCCCAAGTATCCTGGGCCACTCCCCCTACAGAAGGCGCAGCAAACCCAGCACGAAGGAGGATGATGGGGTTAAGGGGGAGAGCAGGAGACACACGAAGCGTGAGGTGAGGAAGCAAAGCTGTGCACAGCGAGTGCCAACATGCAGCGGGCAGCTGGAGGGTGCACGGGGCCGCTGCGAGGGGGCAAAGGCTGGCGTCGAACCTGCACATGCAGTAGACATGCCCTGTGGCCTCTCCCGAGCTGCCCACTCACCTGCCTCTGGGTGTCGGCTGCGCCAGGCCACAGAAGAGGGTGTTGGGAAGGGGGAGAAGCCAAAGGAGTTAAAGGCACAGCCAGGCCAGCTCTCCAGGCCCACCACACCCTCTGCAGAGGCTTTACCCCCACTGGGGCGCTGCCTCCTCCATCTCTTCTGGAAGCCAAGGAGATTTGTTGTGGGCTTCCCAGGCACAGGTACTGCTCACTGACAGCACTTTCCACCTTGGACTGACCTCTGAGTACCTAGTTCTAGGTTTTCTCTTCTTTTCCACACAAGATCCTTACATAACCAGCATAATTCTTTCCGTTGTGCAGAAGGAGAAACTGAGATACACGTACAGACTGAGATCTGGCCACACCTGGGCCAGTTCCTCTCCACCACTCTTTCTTCCCACACCATCTCAGAGGTTTAAGTTTCTTGGCTTTTGGAAAAATGGTAGGTTAAAGAACTTGATCTCAAAGTACCTCCTCATAAGATACTTCCTAATTACCGAGGGTAAAACAGTACCTTTACAGTAAGGAAACTTCGCAGATATAACTTTAACCAAATTGAAGTTAACATCACCAATAATGAAATGTATCAACATCACGTGCCCTCGGATATGGTGCCCCAAGAAGGACAGAACATCACTTCACTGGTTTTCCTGCCCAAAAGGCATAATCTCAATCTAATTATGAGAAAACATCAAACAAATGCAGATGTCAGGATATTCTACAGAATATCTTCAACAGGATAATAATCTTCAACAGGATCAAAGTCTGATGAAATTGTTTTGGAACCAGACAGAAGTGGTGGTTGTACAATATTATGAACGTACTAAATGCCACTGAACCACACACTTTAAAATGGTTGCTTTTATGTGATGTGACTTTAACCTCAACTAGAAAGAGGATCAGGTTCATGAAAGACAGAGAAAGACTGAGGAGGAACTAAATACACAGGACAAATGATGCAATGTGGCATCCTGGAACAGAGAACGATACTAGTGGGGACAACTGGAGAACTCTCAATAAAGTATATAGATTAGTTAATGGTATTGTATCAGTAAATTTCCAGGTTTTTATATTTGTGTTATGGTTTTATAAAATGTTTACATTTGGAAAGACTGATTGAAAGGCATATGGGGGCTCTTTGTACTATTTTTACTATTTTGTTTTGTTAAGTCAAATTATTTCTCAATATAAAGCTAAGAAAAATCTGAGACACGATTTATGCAATACAATCTTGAACACGGATTAATAATGAGAAGTTGGAAACAATCAAAATGTCCAATAACGATGGCTAAGTAAATTATTCTATAAAGCAGAACACTATGCAGTTATTAAAAGTGGCATCAACGACAAGGGCCTAATTTTCAAAATATACAAACAGCTCATACAACTCAACCACAAAAAACAAATAACCCAATCGAAAAATTGGCAGAAGGCCTAAATAGACATTCCTCCAAAGAAGACATATAGATGGCCAGTAGGCACATGAAAAGATGCTCATCATCGCTAATTATTAGAAAAATGAAAATAAAAACTGCAGTGAGGTACCACTTCACACTGGTCAGAATGGCCATCATCAAAAAGTCTACAAACAATAAATGCTGGAGAGAGTGTGGAGAAAAGGGAATCCTCTTACACTGCTGGTGGGAATATAAATTGGTATGGAAAACGTACCAATGCCTGCTATGGAAAACAGTATGCAGGTTCCTCAAATAACTAAAAATGGAGTTGCCATATGATCCAGCAATCCCACTCCTGGGCATATACCCAGACAAAATTATAATTTGAAAAGATACATGAACCCCTATATTCAAAGAAGCACTATTTACAATAGCCAAGACATGGAAACAACCTAAATGTCCATCAACAGATGAATGGATAAAGAAGATGTGGTGGGGAGATATACACATACACACACACACACATACATACACACAATGGAATACTACTCAGCCATATAAAAGAATGAAATAATGCCATTTGCAGCTACATGGATGGACCTAGACAAATACCATATAGTATCACTTAAATGTATCACTATAACACAAATGAACATATCTAAGAAACAGAAACAGACTCACAGACACAGAGAACAGACTTGTGGTTGACAAGGGGGAGGGGAGGTGGGAGAGGGAAGGATTGGGAGTTTGGGATTAGTAGATGCAAACTATTATATATAGAATGGATAAACAACAAAGTCCTATTGTATAGCACAGGGAACTATATTCAATATCCTGTGATAAATCACAATGGAAAAGAATGTGAAAAAGAATATATATATATATGTATAACTGAATCACTTTGCTGAACAGCATAAATTAACACATCATTGTAAGTCAACTATACTTCAATAAAATTAAAAAAAAAAGTGGCATCAATACAGTTTTACATACACTGGAAAGTCCTGTCCACGTGGTGACAAGGGAAGAAAGCAAAGTTGCACCTGACATCATTGTGGAACCTGGGATTTGGGGATAGGATTTTATTTATTTTTAATTAATTAATTAATCAGCTGAGTTGGGTCTTTGTTGCTGCGTGCGGGCTTTCTCTAGTTGCAGCAAGTGGGGGCTACTCTTCATTGCAGCATGTAGGCTTCTCATTGCAGTGGCTTCTCTTGTTGCGAAGCACGGGCTCTAGGCACCCAGGCTTCAATAGTTGCAGCACATGGGCTCAGTAGTTGTGGCACATAGGCTCTAGAGCGCAGGCTCAGTAGTTATGGCACGGGGCTTAGTTGCTCCACGGCATGTGGGATCTTCCCGGACCAGGGCTCGAACCTGTGTCCCTTGCATTGGCAGGCAGGTTCTTAACCATTGCACCACCAGGGAAGTCCTGGGGATGGGATTTTAGATTTGATTTATCTCTGTAGACTTCCCACATGTTCCAAGTTTTCACCAAGAAGCAGGTGTGACTTTTATAATCAGAACAGAAAAGCTGTTTCAGAAAATGGACCTTATTGACACAACTCTTGAGGGAACCTCACGTGGGTCTGGGGCACAGGATGCTGTGCTATTCACGGTCCGACCCCTCACCAGGCCTCCCTCCTTGGCGGGAGCAGCAATGGCCAGCTGAGTGACTGGCTTTGGGGATTCTGGGTTCCCTTCCTGGTTGATCATTCGCAGCCTGTTGAGAGAGGCGTTCTAACCATGACTGCAGGGGTGCTGGGATATGGCCACGTGGCAGACCAGGCTACAGAGGGGACACCCAGAAATGACAGACTGGCTGGGTCTGCACTGACTGAGCTCACTCAAAGCCGTGACTGTGGGTCCTTACAACCACCCTGAGAGGAGGAGGGTGTTAGTACTAACACTCGTTATAGGGGAAGACAGGGGTTCTGAGAGGCTGTGACAGTGGCTGAAGCTCATCCTGCTGGTTGTGCCTCAGAACCAGGATGAGAACTGGTGTGTTCTCTCTGCCCAATGCATTTTCAATCCTACTGCAAATCCTCGCTCAAAGGCAGAGAAAAGCTGCAGAGGGAAATGAAGCAAAAGAGCCCACAGGACAACACAGATGGAAAGATATATCATGTTCTTATATTGGAAGAATTAATATTGTTAAAATGACCACACTACCCAAGACAATCTACAGATTCAACGGAATCCCTATCAAAATACCAATGGCATTTTTCACAGAACTAGAACAAATAATTTTTAAATTTGTATGGACCACTAAAGACCCAGAATAGCCAAAACAATCATGAGAAAGAAGAACAGAGCTGGAGGAATCATGCTCCCTAACTTCAGACTATACTACAAAGCTATAGTAATCAAAACAGTATGGTACTGGCACAAAAAACAAACAGATCAATGGAACAGAATAGAGAGCCCAGAAATAAACCCACACATTTTTGGAAAAATAATCCAAAACAAAGGAGGCAAGAATATACAATGGAGAAAGGATAGTCTCTTCAATAAGTGGTGCTGGTAAAACTGGACAGCCACCCATAAAAGAATGAAATTAGAACATTCGCTAACACCATATACAAAATACACTCAAAATAAATTAAAGACCTAAATGTAAGACCAGAAACCATAAAACTCCTAGAGGAAAACATAGGCAGAACACTCTGTGCCATAAATCATAGCAATAAAATTTTGGATTTGTCTCCTAGAGCAAAGGAAATAAAAGCAAAAATAAACAAGTGAGACCTAATTAACCTTAAACACTTTTGCATACCAAAGGAAACCATCGACAAAACAAAGATGATCTACAGAATGGGAGAAAATATTTTCAAATTATATGACCGATGAAGGGTTAATATTCAAAATATATAAACAGCTCATACAACTCAGTATCAACAAACAAACAAACAAGCTGCTTAAAAAATGGGCAGAAGACCTGAATAGACAGATCTCCAAAGAGGACATGCAGATGACCAACAGACACGTGAAAAGATGCTCAACATCACTAATCATTAGAGAAATGCAAATCAAAACTACAATATCACCTGTAAGACTGGCTATCATCAAAAACAGTCAGATAACAAATGTTAACAAGGATGTGGAGAAAAGGGAACACTTACGCACTGTTGGTGGGAATGTAAATTGGTGAAACCACTGTGGAAAACAGTATGGAGGTTTCTCAAAAAACTAAAAATATAACTACCATATGACCCAGCAATTCCACTCCTGGATATATATCTGAAGGAAACAAAAACATTGATTCAAAAAGTTACCGCAATGTTCAAAGCAGTGCTATTTACAATAGCCAAGACATGGAAGCAACCTAAATGTACGTCAACAGGTGAATGGATAAAGAAGATGTGGTATATATATACAATGGAATATTACTCAGCCATAAAGAAAAGAACTTTTGCCATTTGCAACAACATGGATGGGTATTATGCTAAGTGAAATAAGTCAGACAGAGAAAGACAAATACTGTATGATATCACCTCTATGTGGAATCTAAAAAATACAAAAAACCAGTGAGTAAAACAAAAAAGAAGCAGACTCACAGATATAGAGAACAAATTAGTGGTTGCCAGTCGGGAGAGGCAAAAGATGAGGGGCGATATAGGAGTAAGTTATTAAAGGTACAAACTGTTCTGTATAAAATAAGCTACAAGGATATATTGTACAACATAGGGAATATAGCCAATATTTTATAATAATTATAAATGGAGTATAACCTTTAAATTTTTTCAATCAAATATTGTAACATATAATAATGTACATCAACCATACTTCAATAAAAAAAAAATTTTTAATTAAAAAACAAAAGAGAGCCCACAGGATGATGATTTTCCCCTGTGGTGGCGTGTTCCCAGAAGAGCACTCTTGGTCTCTACTCAACCTCCTCAGCAAGCTCGTAAAAATGTTCCAGATGGAGCCTGGCCTGACCACCAGATGAACCTCCTCAGCAGTTAAGTAAACATCCAGGAGTGTCAGCTCTGGGTCTGAAGAGGAGAAAATATTCCAAACGAATCTGATGCATAAGAAAGGCTGAGGGTCTGGACCCTCAGGTTCAGGAGGAGCCAGTGGGGTTTCTTTTTCCTGGTAGGACTCAATTTTGAGTTCTGTGTGGATATAAAGGCATCCTGAAGGCAGAGTTCTTAAGCTGGAGGTTTGCGGAGGCAGCAATGATACCCACTTTAGGCTCATGCAGGTAAGAATGGTTGATCCCCGGTAAGTGGGCAACAGCCTAAACCAGCACCTCTTGCAGGGAGTGTGTGACTTGGGCCTTTTGGGCCTGGTCTCCCTGGGTGACACATGAGCTGTGATCTATAAACAAACTCACGAATGCCCCAAAATGAATGTACCAGGACTACGGCTCCCCAGGAGGCAGAGACCCAGGCACATGCTCTGTAAGGACTCAGCTAAGGCGCACGGAGCAAGAGCAGGAGGTCCCCCTGCTCCCTGCATCTCAGACGTAGAAAGTCGGAGGTGCTGCAGCTTATGCAAATGTGTCCTCCTCAGAGATGGCCAGACAACTCTCTCCTCATCAGTGGTTTCACATCTTTTTAGTGCAGCCCACAATAGGAAATACTCTTCTGTTGCATACGAGCATGCACGCGCACCCCCCCCCGAAGTTTCATGAAACAATACATATTTTACAAGGTGTAATGCATTATTTTTTATTTCTTTAAAAAAATTCTGTTGCAAACCAATACACTGATCTCACACATCATGAACAGTTGTGCACATGGTCTGAAAGTACAGCTTCAACATAGCTAACATTCCCTAAAGCCATACAACGTGCCAGACACCATCCTAACATTTACATTCATTTCTCTCTTTGAATCATCACACCAATTTTGTGATTTAGATTATCTCCCTGATTTTACAGACGAGAAAACTGAGGCTTAAGTAAATTACTGCCTAAGGTCACACAGGAAGGAAGTAGCTGAGCAGGGATTTGAACCAAAGACTGAGGCCAGGACCCAGGGCCCCATCACCCCATGACCTCAGCTGCAGAAATTCAGGGCATCCTTTATGTCCATGTCAGAGCACGTGTCTTCCCCCCGAAGGTTTTTGCAAACACTATTCTGCAACGCTTTTCATAATTCCTTGGATCGGCGTCATCAGCTCCCGTGCGCGCAGATGAGGGATCCCTGGGACTCACTCTTTGAGTGAGCTTTGCTAGGGTAATCACGAGGCTCAAGTCATTAATGATTTTTTCTTGAGGAAGCGGGGTGGGGGAATGAAGTCTTTGGTTTGGGAGAGTAGACTCGTCAGTGGCTTGTTTTTGTTTCACTGTGAATCCTTTATCCTTTGTTAGGTGCTTCTGAGGCAGATATGTATTTAAAAGATACAAGAAAAAGCCACATGGGTGTTGAGGTCCACAGATGGAAACCAAAGGCCAGGACATTCATGTGCGTGGTCGCGCCAGGCTCTAATCACTCACTGGCCACCGCTCCCACTGGGAGGACCCTGGCTTCACTCTGTCTCATCTCCTCTTGGGATGGTTCTTCACCCAAAGGGCCCCTCGGTCCAGAAACCAGTTGGCCAGATAAGATGTGCAGAAAGATTGCTGGACAGACTAACAGTTTGGCTCTCCTTCAAACAAATACTTTCCTTGTTTTCTCAGCATTTATTGGCTGGGGAGGCCGCTGGTTATGAGGGAAGAGGGGCTCACAGTGGGCACAGCCCACCCAGCACCACACTGAGCCCCGCAGCACACAGGATCGCTTAATCAGCAGGGCTTTGTGCAACCCCTGCAAGCCCCAAGTGGATCCTCAGACTTGAACGTGTCACCATCAACTGGAGGGCTGTGAAAATCCAGATCACTGCCGCCCCACCCCCTCAGAGTTTCTGATTCAGCAGGTCTGGAATGGAGCCTGAGAATCTTCGTCTCTAATAAGTCCCCAGGTGATGAGGATGTTGCTGGTCTATGGACCACACTTTGAGGTGCACTGCCTCAGTACATCCTCAGCAAGATTCGCAAGAGGGAATCTAGTAAAATCTTCTTCTCTTCACGTATCTTTGACAACTAAGGTCCCCTTTAAGGTTGGAACCCCTCACTTCTACTGGCTGGCTCACCCTGGAGGCTTATGCACTACAAGTTTTGAAGTGAGAAAAACGTAAAACCCATTGGCCTAGCTGGGAGAGCCCAGCCCAGTCTGGGGTTTCTGTGTGATGCCAACCTCAAGTAAGTGTTTAATAAACATTGCTTAACCTATCTCATCAGGAAGGTGGCTTGTTTGTTTGTTAATTTATTTATGGCTGTGTTGGGTCTTCATTTCTGTGCGAGGGCTTTCTCTAGTTGCGGCGAGCGGGGGCCCCTCTTCATCGCGGTGCACGCGCCTCTCACTGTCGCGGCCTCTCTTGTTGAGGAACACAGGCTCCAGATGCGCAGGCTCAGTAGTTGTGGCTCACGGGCCTAGTTGCTCCGCGCCATGTGGGATCTTCCCAGACCAGGGCTCGAACCCATGTCCCCTGCATTGGCAGGCAAACTCTCAACCACTGCGCCACCAGGGAAGGGAAGCCCCCGGGAAGGTGGATTTTAAAAGCTGGTAACTCAACATGCCTCGCTTTGGGTTCTCCCAAGGAAAAAGTATTACAAAGATGAAATGGTATGATTAAAAGAAGACGTAGCACATACATTTCTACCCGAATCCATTTTGTGCATGACGTCACCAAGCCCATGCAAATATGCATAGATTTGTTTGCTCCTAAGCCTTCTGCATGGTCAGTCTGGTTGCTACGAACACAAACAGGAAGTTGACAGGCAGGAAGGAGTCACCTAATCCAACTGGCCAAGTCACCTTCCTCTTTATTTTTCCTTTCCACTCCTCAGAGCCCACATTCTGAAAGACTGTGGCTTCTACTGTCTCATTTTCCCACGCACACACCATTCAGTGCTGTCAGGATTCCTGTGCCGAAGCAAAAGGCTAGGTCTGCCTTTGTGTAGAGGTGTCCTCCTTCACCAGACGTCTGGGAATACTGAGGAGGGCTCAGGGATGCCTGTTTCTTCCTGTCACTATGCTGCAGAGGACAGCCACATTCCTTAGTCATTGTGCTCCTGGCAAAACGTTCTCCATCCCAACAAGATGAAATAGGAAGAACACAGAGAATTTGGGGCTATTCCTATGTTCTGAGTACAGCATTTCACTCTAGCTTGAGAACTGGGGAAAATTCATTCTTTCAGACCAAGGGCTCATAAAAACCCAGACAGAATCATACAGGACGTCGGAAGGAGGCTCTCCCTCTGGGAAAGATATACGTGGTATGCTTAGGTACAAATGATGAGTTTCTATTTTTAGGATTTGAAAAAAATTCAATACATCTTCAGCACTATCTACTGTATTCCTTAGAAATTCCATGGAAGAACCAACTTGGGTCACTTAAAAAAATGCCCTTGAAGATGGGGTATTTTGAGGCATACAAATACTTAAAAATATTCCCTGAGTCCTACTCTCCCTTCTGAAAGCACATGGGAAACAAATGCTATAAAGTAGATTTAAAAGCAGCATTAAAAAAAAAAGCCCAGATCGAAGCCTTGACCATGGCGTAAATAGCACAGCAGAGGCAGGTCGAAGTTAACTGACTTAGGAAAGGTCACAGGGTTCCTTGGTTAAACATCTGAGGCGTGGTGAAGAGCTCCTCAAAGCGATGTCCCAGGGCGTGTGTGGAAGCTTCCAGTGATTTCCTCTGGCTCGACTTTGCTTTCTGCTGGGTGGGCAGAAGAAAATGGGTCTCTCTCCCAGGCCCAACCCTAGAAGCAAACTCCACAGACATGATGAGTTTTTCTGTAGCAACTGGGAGCCCACAAGCATAAGAGAAGGGACTCAGGCAGCAGAAAGAGCCAGAGGAGAGAGGCCTGGTGGGGGCACCTTGTCCAAGACGGGGCTGTAAATGTCCTTTAGTGGCGACGCAATAGAAACCTCATTCAAGAGAGAGAGCATGCATACATGTCCTTTAAAAGCAATGAAAGAAATGCCCAAACATAGCACACTCACGTTGACTGGACAATCAGCTCTCCCTGAGGGGTAACACTGTGAGGGAAGGGAGCTCAGCCAGAACAGGTTTTGGAAAAATTTTATTGCATTTTGTTTCCATGTGGAAGCACTGACAGAATTGAAAAGAGGCAGCATGTTCCACTTACTTTTCTGAAAGATCATATAGCTAGATGAAGTCTCTCCCCACCCAGGGCTGATTTAATAAACCTCACCCCAAACCCACCCCAAGCAAAAGATAAAAAAAGGTTTGTGGTGATCGCTTAAAAAAACAAATCCATGTTGAGATGGTATTCGGATTTGCGACCTCTGCATTTGATGCGTACTCCCTGTCCCCTCACCTCCCGCCACTGTCTTCAGGCCCTTCCTCCTTCAAATGAGACTCAACACACAAGTACGCAAATGGAAAAGCTACTCAGTTTCGGCGCCACAGGCTTAGGTGTGTCTGCCGATTCCAGTGGATGGATGGCCATCTCTCAACTTTAAAATGTTTGGCTGTAATGTTGCCCTTGCATCACGGTCAGCCCATGCAGGATAATGGTCTCCCAGGTTAAAATACAGACAAGACATGGGTATGTGCACATTTATGGGTCTAAAATGTCAGAAAGTAAACCCACTGCAGGGATTTACAAAATGAGGAAGAAGGGGTTGACGGTGGAGCTGAGGCTGTTTCACTTGGCAATAACACTGCTTAACCGACACCTCGCCAGGAGAGGGAGGGAGGTGGGGAGGTCAGAGAAGAAGCAAACGTTAACTAGGGAAATGTAGCTCGCCTGAAGCCGGGTCATTTTCTTCTTTTGATTGTATAAGGCATTTGGAACTGGAAAAACTTCTTCACATTCTTCCAAATACTCAGAGTTGGAATATAACTGGTGATTCAGAATACAAATAAGACCCCTTTCATCTCCATCCCCCACCCCACAAGTCATTCTACACACCCAGAGCCCATAAAGTACAAGGCAGGCAATTGATTTTGTGAATTAGGAGGCAAATCGTGTTCATATGGGGGATGAGGCCACTGTGTCAAGGACCCTTTTAAGGGCTCCAGCCCTGATCCTGGCCCTCTCAGGTCACAAGGAGTAAGCATCCATCTTCGGTGAGGTTTTAACTCCCATTTGGGTGCTCGCCACTGCCTCCTGGGCAGTGGGAGGTCATGGGCCCTCCTGGTTCTCCTATGCGTCCCAAACAGGTGTCCGGGCCGGTCCATCCACGCACAAGCGTCACGACTCAGTTAGTACAAGGGGGCATGGCCTGGAGACAGCGCCCTCCACATTAGTCATGCCAGACAGACAGCAGAGAGGAAACCAGAGATCAGAGAAGTGATTTTAAAAAGGAAAAAAGAAAAGCAGCTTCGGTCACCAAAAAAATAGAAAGGATGATCTTTTAAAAATAAAACATGGGGACGTTTTTTTTTCTCTGCAATGTTCAGCCATTTTACTTGAGACATTAAAAAAAATGTTTTAGAGTAGTTGTTTTGCTTTTTCGGTTTAAACGTTCATGAGAACAGATTGGATGGTAGTGCTGGGATGTGGTTTGTGTCTGAGTGGCAATGCTGGTCAGGGGTCCTTCAGACCACATACTGGTACGGGTCTGCCTTCCCTTGGTCTGGCGTGGCAAAGGGGCTGGCCCAGCCTAGAGAAAAGGGGTGGCCAAAAACGGCTTTCATGTTCATCCATTTTGTTTTTTTAGCCCATCTTCTCTCTTCCTTTTTCAATTGTTCTATTCCCTGAAAACAAGAACAATCATACTTTCAGTCAAGCACTTTACTGCTGTGGTTTTGGGGGAGAGATATCCATTAGCTCGAGGTGAATGGAGTAAATGCTTTCTTTTTAAAGCCATGAAGCTTATCTACTTAGTACATTTTTCTTCTCTTTCTCTCATAAAAAGTGCTAAAGAAAAAATTCATAATTTTTTTTGGGGGGGTGGGCATATAGGCACGCATGTATAAGTCCCTCCAGGAAGGAAGGGACAAATGAGCAAAGTCAGCAGGCCCCTAAGCCACTGTTCCTAGTTGTGCAATCCAGTGTTTTGTTAAGTGAGTCCTCGCTGGGTCTACAGAGGTGCTTCAGGCCTGGTTCTGAGCTGTGTGTGGGGGAGCAATGTGAAGGCTGGGGCGCAGGAAGCCTCAGCTGGCGGGGAGCTTGAGATCACGATAGCCAAGGACGGCCGTTAATTTGGGATCGGTTCATGGTAAGTCTGAAGCTACTATGACCACTTTGCAGACAAAAAAAAGAACCAGGTCAAAGGACCAGCTCTGGTGCTGTTAGGCCCCCCAGCCTGAGAGGCCAAGGAGCCCCCTGCTTAGCGGGACTGGCGAGGCACAGTGGAGGAGGTGGAACAGGAGGGAGAGGTCACCACAGAGGAGGAAGGAGAGGGATTAGTATAGGTTAGAAGGGCCGCACGGACAGACCGCTCAGCCTCAGCCTCAGTCCCGGCAAAGGCCTTCCTGTGCTCCTTTGGGGAAAAGTGTGACCCAAGGCCACCTCAGCAGTTGTCACAGAGCTCGCACGACCCCCTGGCCAAGTCTCGCAAGAAAAATGTGGCCTGGGGGATCAGGCTGATCCCTCCCTTCTCCCTTCTCCTGAAGGAGGTGGTCAGCGGGTGGGGCTGGAGGACAGGGGAGAAGCAGCCTGGCAGGAGCCTGGCCAGGGGTCTGTCTGCTGTGGTCTCTGTGAGGTGGAGGAGCAGGGGTGGGGCCTGAGGGGACAGCCCAGTCTGAGTCTGGGCAGTGGGAGGTCATGGGCCCTCCTGGCTCTCCTATGCGTCCCAAACAGGTGCCGTCGGACACCTAGGTTCACAGCCTAGGGCCCTGGGACAATACAGGCCAAGGGCAAGTTGCCCTTTCCCATGAGCTGCAGGCCCTTGGCTTCTTTCTCCTTTCCTTTCAGTGTGACTCTCTTTAGGAATACCCTTGAGGGGGAAGAGCAACTAGGACCAGGGCCATGAGAGTTTTCCCTCCAGCTCCCCCAGACCATGGCTTGTGTGGTCTGGGGGGTGCCCCAACAGCGGGTAGGGCCAGATAGTCACCTCCGGGTTCCCTGCAGGTCTTACGCAGAGAAGTCTGTCACATTTACTGCATGGATACACAGCTGGATCTACACCATTGGCTACTATTTTTGCAGACACTCTTTTATAATGATATGAATGCTTATAAGAGAGAAAAGGTGCTGAGAGGCACCCAACCTTCTAAACCATGGGGAATTGCCGCAGATCCAAATGGTGGTGCCTTGGCAGCCGGCAGCATCGTCCTTCTCTACATGCTGAATTTCCACACCCACAGGAATGGGGCCTCAGCAGCAGCAGCAACAACTGAGTCTTCCTACGAGCCTCCATCTAAGGCTGACTACCCAATCGGCCAAAGTTCCCCCAAAGAACCCTAGACGATTGTTGAGAGCTGCTACCTGAAGGGGACCTTGGGAAGCCAGGACGGACTCATGACCTCACCCCAGAGCTAAGGGCTGCCCCTTCCTCCTGGGGCCCCTTACCCAGACCCCAAACCCGAACAGGGAAGAAATGCCCACATCACAGCCACGGACTGACCACCTGGAGGCTTTTGGACACCTTAGGAAGGTTGAGAGGTAGTGGCAGTGGCACCAGGGGTATGGGCTCCAGCTTGGCCGAGCCAGCAGCTTTGAAGCTCCCAGAGAAGGAGCTGTGAGCAGGGTGTAAGGTGGGGGCAGGTAGAAGGCAGCAGACGAGGACCAGGGCCGGGCCTTGCTGCCCACTGCTCTGGGGGCCCAAGCTGGGCTGTCTCCTGACTCCACCCTCAGGACTTGTTCGTGAAGGCACCTTCTCTGGGAAGGCGACCCTGTCTGTGCCACCTGGGTGAGGGTGCCCTTTGTCCACCACCTGTCTCCATGCCTGTGGCCACTGGATGGGAAGGGCATCCCAGTGCCTAGCAGAATGCCCGACCCAGAGCCGTGTACAAGACAGAACCATCACGGGAAGGTGGAAGGGCTCGTAACAAAAGGGAACCCTTGGCCGAGGCTGTGGGGCCCCATTCCTGGTGTGATGTGAGTGCCAGTCCCAAGTGGGGAGGAAGAAGATCCCGAGTCACTGCAAATGGAGGAATGTGCCCTGCACACCCAGGGCCTGGCCGCTGGGCTCCCAGGTCTGGCCTGCAAGCAGCCCTCCCCCGACCCCAGCTGTGGAGGTAGGCGGTGAGCAGGCTGCCCGCTTGCTTACCGTCTCATCCGTGCAGATGGAGTGCACCTGGGTCCCAAACATGACTGATGTGAAAATGAGGAAGAGCAGCCCCTCGAAGCACAGGAGGATGAGGAGGATCACTGTGGTGGGTGGCGAGAAGGAGCTGCACTCTGAAAGAGAAGGGACACGTGGGGCTCAGGGCTGCCCCTCGCCACCCCCAGGGCTCCTCTCTGGCTTCGAGGCCGTGGCAGGGGCCGTCCTCTCCCACACCTGGCCGTACCAGCTCTCCCTCAGGAAAGCCCTCCTCAGGAGGCTGGACCTTGCCGGCTTCCCCTCCCTCACACACACCACTCCCTGCTCTCCGTCCCTCTTCCCGGACAGCACGGGTGTCTGCATCCTGGTGCCAAGCACAGTACCCAGCACAGTCTGGAAGGACCAGAAAGGACTCAGAGCTGAGGCACGAAGGCCTGATGACACCACAGGGAGACCCTCCTCTCCTCAGAGAGCAAAACGCAGGTTGCACAGGTGGAGGGGCCTCAGTCCAGGCCTGGTTTGGCCATGGGTTTTCTGGGCATTCCTGTGCCTCTATCTGCTCATGGGTGAGAGGCAAAGGCAGGTCTGGAGGATCACTCAGTGGCTGTGGGATCTAAAGCTCGGCAGGGGGCAGTCTAAGTGCTGGGGCTTGGCCTGACCCAGTAAGCCCCACAGGGAAGGCCCGCTCTCAGGAGCATCTGCGTCCCTGAGACAGTCAGTCCTGAAGCTGGGGAGCTGACACAAGAGCCACCTGGCCCAGAGCAGACACTTTCACTCCCCTGGCCCCTACTACGACCCCATCCTGACCTGGGTGTGACCCGAGGCAAGTCCTTGTCCCTCTCCAGGCCTCTGCTCCCTCCACTGGAGAGCAGTGAGGTTTGGCCAGATGTGTGGTTTTGTTTTAGGCAGCAGAATCCTTTGTCTGAGCAGAGTCTAAGTCAGAAACCCAGCCCACTGAAAAGCAGAGGTGCTGAGGGAGATGGTGGGGGGTGAGCAGGCAGAGGACCCCTTCTCTGGCTCTTCACCATCAAGGCAGCTTCTCAGGAGAGCCCTGGACCACCTTGGGAGACGGGGGCCCCACTTGTGGCACTGGTCCAGGCCCCTTGGTTGGCACTCACTACCCAAGGACTCCTGCCCTTGCCAACAGCTGCCGGGCCTGTCACACCCGGGCCGTGGCCCATGTTTCTGGCTCTTCCAGTGCTCTGGCCTGTTTTCCTGACAGAAGGGGTCTGATCCTGCAGGGCAGAGCTGGGCTTCACTGGGCTTTGGGAATTCAGGGAGTAAGTGCCCCCTCCAAGCTGCCCTGCTAGCTCCCTCACAGGAATGTTAGAAGAGGAAAAGGACATAAATCTGGAATGAGCTTAGAGACACAGCAGCACTGAATGGGTGGCAGGGTAAGAGCATCTTGTCTAAATGCCTTATCTCCCCACATTCTCCTCAGAACTTAACACCTCCACATGACTTCCCTTCTTGGTTCCTTGCTGGGCAGGGTGTGGTTAGGGTGGCCCAGCAGCCTGACGGGCTGGCCCTGGGTGGCCACAGCTGGGGCAGGTACCTGCCTGGCTTCTGGGCTGGTCAGGGTGGTGGGCAGGACAAGGCAGACAGGGTGGGCATGGGTCCTGTACCAACTCCTGACTATGAGCTCTCACTAACAGCCTGACCTTCCCCTCTCTAGCTTGGGCTGGAACTGTGGCAGTCACGAAAATGGGGAGACATGGTGTTATGGACTAATTGTGAACCGCCCCCTGAAATTCACATGCCGAGGCCCTAACCCCCAAAGTGATATTATTTGGAGCCAGGGCCCTTGGGAGGTAATGAGGGTTGGAAGAGGTCATGAGGGTAGGGCCCTCGTGATAGAATTAGTGATCTTATGAAAAGCAACACCAGAGAGCTTGCTTTTCTCTCTCTGCCATGTGAGGATACAAGAGGAGAGGGCCGTCCGCAAGCCAGGAAAAGGGTCCTCACCAGGAATGGAATTGGTTGGTACCGTGATCTTGGACTTTCTAGCCTCCCAGACTGTAAGGAATAAATGTTTAAGCTTCCCAGTCTATGGTGTCTTGTTATGGCAGCCTGAGGTGACTAATACCCATGCGGTTTCTCTTCCCCTAGATGAGGTCAAGCCAGGCAGAGATGGGGGCAGGACCGGGGAGATACACTAAGTCCCCTACATACGAACCTTCAAGTTGTGAACTTTCAGAGATGTGAACGTGTGTTCGCATGTCCAATTACGTTAGTTGGATTATGTTAGTTGGGTACCTAGGCTAACCTTGTTGGACTTTACGAACAAATTGGACTTATGAAAGCGCTCTCAGAATGGAACTTGTTCGTATGTAGCGGACTTATTGTAGAAGCGGGGCAGATGCAACTACAGAGGCAGGGAAAGCCTCTTAATATCTGGTTGGGAGCTAAAGATACTGTCCTTTTCACAGCCTCACAAGTTCTGGGGGAAATAATAGCAAGAAAAAGCCTAAGAAGTCAGTGTGTGCAGGAAGAGCAAAGCTCCTAAAAAATGATGAAATGAAGAGGGGAACCAATCAATGGAAAAAGAATGAAAATACGATGTTTCTGCTCAAGATGTGTCTCACATATGTATGTGTGAAAGATGGAGCCCAGCAGGTGGTCTCTCTTAATTCCTCCAGTATCTGTAGTAGTCTTCCCCTTATCCTTGGTTTTGCTTTCTGCAGTTTCATTTACCTGTAGTCAACCTCAGTGCAAAATCTTAAATGGAAAATTCCAGAAATAAACAATCCATAGGTTTTAAAGTACAAACTGTTCTGAGTGGCGTAATGAAATCTCACGCCATCTTGCTCTGTCCACCTGGGACGTGAACCATTGCTTTGTCCGGCATGTCCATGCTGCATATGCTACCTACTACCTCGGTTACCAAGTCAACTACCGTGGTATCACAGTGCTTGTGTTCAAGTAGCCCTTATTCTACTTAATAATGGCCCCAAAATGCAACAGCAGCGATGCTGGCGATTCAGATACTCTCTTACTGTGCCTAATTTATAAATTAAGCTTCATCATAGGTATGTATGTATAGGAAATAACATGGTATATACAGGGTTCTGTACTATCTGAGGTTTCAGGCATTCCACTGGGAGTCTTGGAACATATCCCCTGCAGATAAGGGGGGACTACTGTATTAAAAATTGTTTTCTTATAACTTATTTTTATTCTTCTTTAAAAAAATTTAAATTTTATTTATTTTTTCAGCATCTATATTTTTCCCTCAGGATTTATGCAATCTTGTGCTTGGAGTTCCTTCCTCAGCATTTGCACATTTAAATGAGATACTTCAAAAGCAGGAAGAATTTGTCTACAATCTTAACGTAAATTGGTGATTAAGCAGTTAAAAAAACAACCACCACCAAAAAAAAAATTAACAAAAACCGTCCATGTCCTAGCCAGAAAGTTAAAAATGGATTTCTGCAAGGTTGGAATAAAATGACCTTCAATTAAAGCTCCTCACTTAAAGACATGGAAGCAAAAGCTCTCTCTGCAGGCACAGCTCCACTCCAGGGAATGCACCGCCCTGCTGGGGGCCTGCATTTTCCCTGGGCCCACTCAGGCTAGAGGGTCTGTCCAACTCACTATCTTACCTGTGGAACTGACTTTAAGGGGATGCTTTTTTTCATGAAGAGATATTCGGGCCTCTGCTGTTTCTTCCCTGATAGGTCCATAGGCTTGCAGGAGATCTAATAAAATGAGGTTGGCCCCTGGCACCAGGATAGAAACAGAGAGCCCACCCTGCTTGGGTCACGCACCCCCCTGCATTAAGGAGGGAAGCCCTGGCACATACTCACTTGTCCAATCTTCTTCAAAGCAATGCAGGAAGTGGAATCCCACCATGATGAGGGCGTGCAAGGAAATGAGAGCTATGTACATCTGAAACAGGAAAGCAGTGCAGACGCCATTGTTGTGAGAACCTTCTGGCCGTGCAGGCTCCCGGGACGGGGTGCTCGGAACCTCCCATTCAGGAACACTTAGGCTGAGGACTGAGCAGGAGGGGGGCCAGAGAGGCATCTGGTGATTTCCCCACTGGTCCCCCACCCCCAGCCCTGGGTCTGAGGTGAGCGGCCATTCACTGGGAGCGTGTGGGACAAGAACAGAAACAAGCACGTGTCACCAGGTGTGACCTGGGCTGCCCTGGGGGCTCCAGGCCGGCTGCTGCTCCTCACTTGAAAGGTCAGGGCGCTGACTGCCATTGGCCCCTCCAGCCCTCAGGCCAGATACACTCTGCCTACCTGCAGCTGAGGGAGGGTTGCCGCCTTCTTTAACTACTTAGGTTGGACACTAGGCATGGAGGCCCAGAACAAGGCCCTTGCTTATAGCTAATCAACTTAGGTCAATTTTCTAGATGCTCAAGTGAAGGGCACAGGAACGGGCACTTGCTGAACCAAGGAGAGCTCTGGCAGAAAGGTGGAGGTCTGTGTGGCCAGGCACTATTCTGAACAGCAGCAAAGAACACTGTGAGTGCTGACAATTTTCGAAGGAACAGAGCTCTCCATTGCTTCACAGAGGGTGGGGCAGAATTCGGAAGCTGACTTACTGTAAACAGCACGAAGTACTTCTGGTTGTTCTCGCCAACACAGTTATTGACCCAGGGACAGTGGTGGTCCATCTTCCGAATGCACCGCTTACAAACACTGAAAGAGCCGCAAGGCAGATCTTTAGGGGGGTCCTCACGGAGGCGGGAGGGTCGAGGGGACTCAAAACCCATGCTGCTGCACCACTCCTGGCAAGGGGCCTCTAGGGCGCCACCCAATGTTTTGCTGCATGTGTGTTGCAAGGGGCTTGGAAGGCAGGGCCAGGACCTCCAGGATCACAATCATTCCAAACACGGGACAGTTATCCACCTCCAAGGCCTCTTATCTTGTTTCACATAAAAACAGGCTGGAACTGACATGGCTGAGAAAGAGACTGCTCTCCTGAGGTAACAGTGGGCTGAGAATTTGGTTTACTGAGAGGACACAAAGAAGAAGCACTTTCAAAAACTTGACAGGATGAGATGGGATACAGCTGCTCCTAATTTCCCCCCAAAGACCAAAAACCTGACCAGGGAACCTCCCAGGGTGTGGCTGACAGAGAGAGTGCTAGAAGAGTTCAGAGTGGGGTCACGAGTGGTTCCTCACATGGCGGCAGGAAGTCCCCCCTAAGGACCTTTCAACTCTAAGATAATATCCACTTAGCCCAAAACAGCAGAAAAGTCATTTGAGCTTAAGTGTTGATCAGAAATCCCACTAATTTGCAAATTACTAACTTGTTCTGGGATAATTTTTGGACTGAGACTGTTTGAAGCTTTGTTATTTGATAGCAAATGCCTTCCCCACCCCTTTTTGGACCATACAAGTAAGAATCTGAAACAAGAGCACAAGGCTAATGGGGCCTCAAAAGCAACTCCTCCCAAAGCTCAAGTCCAGGAAGACCCATTTGCCAATAGATGGGCTCATCAAAAATTGTTTCTTTATCAGTTCATTAAAATAGGCTCCCTAACATTTATCTTGGGGGCAGTATTTGTTCAAAACAGTTTGAAATACTATAAATACAAGCCTGGAAATAATAGAATTATATATATTTTTGACAGTGCCTTAGTTTACACCAGCTTTTCTTTCTAGTAGTTTCCATAACCAACTTTATCTCAGGTTCTTACTAAGGTGGGCTATGGTGGGTGGACCCTGGGGGAAGGGTTGGCTCAGGGGCCTGCTGAAGAGAAGGCTGCCTCGTGCTCACACACAGTGCTGGCTGAGCTCTGGCTGACCAACAGACAGGGCAGGGATGGTGCAGAAGGAGCTGTTCTGGGCATGGAGGCGAGCTGTTCCCAGACCACAGGCCAGGAAGCACAGACCACTCTGAAGGAGGGCTCACCTGCACCCCAAGGGGGAGGCGTGGGCTTTTCTAAGCATGGCATGAGCTCTGGTGGCAAGGCAGACCTGGGTCCCCCCCTGCCCCCCACAGGACACGAGTACCGTTATAAGAGAAAGTGAGAACAGATGCTGGCTCAGACGAGGGGTGGGGTCATTCTGGTCTCCACCCTTATTCTTCCCACAGCTTCAAGGGGTCATGATAACACAGGCGTATAGGGAATGGGCACATTTCAGAGATGCTGAGCCAGCTCCAGAAATCTCCTTGGGAGCCAGAAAGGCGGGGTAAGAAAAGGACGCATGATAGGGGCATGGAGGGCAATAAAGAGAAGGCCAGGTACCAGCAACTCCACTACTTGATCAATCAATCTCTCTCTCACTCTGTGTATGTTACCAATTTGAATGAATGAATGAAAGAATAGGTAACACTTGTTCCCAGTGTACAGTCTTGAAAGTATAGACAAGTAGGCAGTAAAGCTCCCTGCGTTCTGGGCCTCAGCCAACACATTCCCACCATGGAACCACCCCTGTAGCCCATGTCTTGTATGTCCTTCCTCAGCTCTGGGGTTTCTTAATCCCCTCCCTGTCTGGGGAACTCCTGAGAGTAACCACCTCCCTGCTCTGGACTCTTGAGCAGTTTTTCTTCCACTTGTACTTCTTTGTAAAAGGGGTTTCAGGTAGGTGCTCTGAGGCAGTGTTTGCTCAGCAGCAGAGAGGTGCCAAATGGCCTGACATCCTCTGAAAGCTGTCTAAGAGATTAAGCAAATCTGTCCTCTGCTCTCCCCTCCCAGCCTCTCTGAAGAGGCCAGGTGTGAACCCTGGGAAGCTGGGTTTCACAATGGGCTGTTTCACTGGGCAGCCAAGTTAGAACACTACTCATCCTTCTGGGAGCAGGCAGGAGTACAGCCCACTGAGAGCTGCAAAAGTTGTCCAGAGTGTTGGTCTCTGAGTTTCCTATTTGCAAAGACAGGAAATGCCAAGATGGCGCCTCTCCCTCCGGCTTAGAGTTGTTCAGAAGCGGGCTCCTGGGGCAGGTGGTAGTGCACGTGGGTGGTGGAGGTCCGTCCACGCATGTGGCTGGAGGCGCTGTTTAGAGGCTAACTGACCCACGGCTCACAAAACACCCAGCCTGAACGGCTCTGGGGCTGGGGCCAGGAGAACACCAAGGGCAAGGCCTGGTCCCTCAGTGGGCCAAGTGAAGGATGCTCCAGGCCCACGGGGTGACTGCCCACACCTGCCTGGCTATTTCATCTCAGGCACCAGCCCTCAGGGGGAGGAAGAAAAAATGTGAGCTTTCCACAACCCCTGACACCCCACTGGGAATCAGGCACCTCAGAGTCAGTCTTCTTCCCAGTCCCCACAGCACAGTGGGCTCACTGGTGTCCCCTCCCTAGACGCAGCCGGACAGCTCAAGCACAGCAGCCAGGGAAGGCTCCCAGAGGGCCCTTTCTCCACTCTTGCCTCCTGGCGAAATCCACCTTCCCTGGGCTCCTGCCTGCACTCCTCTCTTGCACCAACTCCAGTGTCTCCTGTGTGAGACGCTGTGGACACAGACATGTCCTAAGCATTCAATGGCAGTTGCTGAAAAGACCAAATGTCCTCAATGGAGGTATCTGGGGTGTTCCTACCTTCAGGGTTTCACAGGCCCCTCCCATTTTCTTTGTTTGTTTGTTTGTTTTTTAATTTATTTTTGGCTGTGCGTGGGCTTTCTCTAGTTGCGGCAAGTAGGGGCTACTCTTTGCTGCGGCGTGTGGGCTTCTCATTGCGGTGGCTTCTCTTGTTGCAGAGCACGGACTCTAGGTGCGTGGGCTTCAGTAGTTGTGGCACGTGGGCTTCAGTAGTTGCGGCACGTGAGCCCTAGAGCATGCAGGCTTCAGTAGTTGTGGCACACAGGCTCAGTAGTTGTGGCTCACGGGTTCTAGAGCACAGGGTCAGCAGTTGTGGCACATGGGCTTAGCTGCTCCGCAGCATGTGGAATCTTCCCAGACCAGGGCTTGAACCCGTGTCCCCTGCATTAGCAGGAGGATTCTTAACCACTGCACCACCAGGGAAGTCTCCCTCCCCCCGCCCCCGCCTTTTTAAATCCTGGTTTTACAAGAGGGAGGATGCTTCTCTCCTTTTCCTCCAGGTTCCCTACCATTTTCAGTCCCCAGAGCACTTCCTTCGCAAGCTTGGAAGAGCCCAACAAGCTCACCAGATTGTGTGTATTCAGGTTCCCTGGGACTCATGCTCCCTCTCCAGGGAGGTACAAGGGCCCTTCCTTGGCACTCAGCCCCCAAGGAGCAGGCTGAGGTCCTCTTGCCCACCCTAAGTGATGGCCCTGTGACTCTCCCTACAGCGGCACCCACCAAACTGTATCACGGCAGACAAGTGCATCTGCCCTGCCTGGGCGGGAGGCCCCTGGATCAGGGGCATGTCCCATCCACCACTACAGCCCAAAGCCAAGGCTGGGGTCCTGCTTTAGCAAGGGTTGGAGGACTGAAGGCTCTGACACTATAGATGGGGAACTGGGCTCCACCACCTCAGGCTGGGATGCCACAGTAGAGGAAGAGAAAAAAACATAGCAAGGAGGTACCAAGGGGACCATGCTCCCCATATAGGTTTTCATCTCACACCTCATTCACTATGATTAAAATTATAAGCAAAAAAGGCATCTATAACATTCTGGCCCCAGCTCAGACAATGTGGGGTAAGGCAGTGCCCAAACAGGGTAAGGCCAGTGGAAAGAACACTTCTCTCAGATCACCACTTCAGGCTCTG
The DNA here is from genome assembly GCF_964341445.2 of Mesoplodon mirus. Lineage (NCBI taxonomy): Eukaryota > Metazoa > Chordata > Mammalia > Artiodactyla > Ziphiidae > Mesoplodon > Mesoplodon mirus. The sequence continues at coordinate 42,673,901 of NC_138988.1, read as the reverse complement.
GGCAAAGAAACTTAGCTTCTCCAAACCACCCTCTGTAGAACTAGCCCTGCTCTCTCAGGGTTAGAGATGATGTGTGTAAAATGCTTTCAAAGCAATGCGAGTGCAGTATAAATTTATCAGTAACTGATAAACAAGCTGGCAGGGGCCCTAAGCAGTCCCCGACTGTCTCATCTCAGTGTGTGTGTGTTTGTTGGGAGGTGGGGAGGGGTGTGAGGCTTTGCCAAGGTCAGAGGTCTCCACCGCCTGTGCAAGAAGAACCTAACACATAAGCCTAACACCTTGGCTGTCCCCGTTAGCGTGACCCACCCTCCCCAAGAATTTCCACAGGCTTCCATGCTCCTCAATGCCAGGATGAAAGGAGCCTGCTTGGAAGGAAGACCCAGCCACGTACCACCAGGCTGGAAGGAACACCTACAAGTGCAAGGTCAGGGAATATTTGTGGTACCCATCAGAGCTCAGGGAAAAGAGTTTTAAATTCCATGACACTACTGGGAGGAGAGGAAGCAAAGAGCTGGGCACAGACACATGCCCCTTCACCTGAGCAGGAAGACTGACACCAACTTTCTCTAGCAGGGCAGCAGGCCCCTTGGCTCACCCAGTCACAAACCCAGCTCTGGTTTGGTGTGCTGGGGATTCTGCTTATCCCAAACTATGGGTCCCCAGATGGCCTGGGTCACCACAAGCCATCACAAAGGAGCAGGTGTCAGCATACATTTCCTGACACAGGAACAGGCGACGCACAGGCATCCTCACTCAAGTTCACCTGAATCAGCAGCTCTTGTTTTGTTCAAGCTGATTTGTTTATTAGCACTCAAGAATACCTCCCTTGGATCATCCTGGGGAGAGAGGTGAGGAGGAGGCGGTGAGGAAAATGCCAGGCGGCGGAGGTTGCCAAGGGCTCAGGGAGGAAAGAGAAAAGAACCACTGTGGTCACCCAAGTTCTTTCTATGAAGTTCACACTTCCCTGTTTCTGGTTCAGCCTATGTAAACCCAGCACATCCCCAACGCTCACACATTCCTCCACTAACAGATAGATATTCAAACTTAATCCTCACAAGCTAAGGAGGAACAACCCATTTTACAAAGGAGAAAGCTGAGGCTCTGAGAGATGTGGTGTCTGGCCCACAGTCCCCAGTGTGGCAGGGACAGCGCTGCCTTTCCAGTGCTGACCTCTCCAACTTCAAGGCAGGAGCCCGCTCCACCACCCTGGAGGAATGTGCCCGGAGGAATCACATCACCCAGGGGATGAAAAGAGCTGGCTTCCCGAGCCTCGGGGTGGTAGGAAAAGGCTAGAGTGATGCCTCCATCTCAGGCACAAGAAGAACGCTTTGAATTAGTTTCTAATACAGATTTCAGAAACAAGCTGACCCAGACACAGAAAACCCCACAGGAGATGGCAGTTCCCATGGTCCCTGCCCAAGCTCCTTGGCCCTCACCCTTGAGAAGTGGCAACTAGCTGGGGAGGTCTCCAGATCATTCTCTCAGACAGACAGAAAAAGATACAGAAAAATATGCATATGGTTATATCAAGTTACACAAGTCATCCCAAACTAGAGTTCTAGTGGAAAGAGCCCCAGACTTGGAGCCAGACACACCGGGAACCAATCCTGTCTCTCGTAGTCACCGGCTGTGTGACCCTGGAGCAGCCACTTAACCGCCTTGAGCCTTAATTCCTCATCTAGGGAGGCTCATGCCTATGGCAGAGCTATCTCTGGGGGTGACCATGGGGATGACGATGATGAGACAGGGTGGGCTGAGGTGCCTGAGACACAGCAGGTATTGGGAGCTGACCATGGCATCTGGATGTTGAGATCGACTGCCCTCCTCCAAAAGGTGGGCAGTGCAACCTGCACAGAAAAGCCACCTTTCAGCCGCTCGGACCTCGCACAAAACCCAGATGCTTCCACAGCCTCAGGATAACGATACCTCCTGACATTAGGAGCCAGTTCATTCCTCCACAGCCCCTCCCCACCCTGAACACACGCTAGTGTGAAAAAGGGACTAAGCGACAGGTTCGTTATTTCTGTAATTTAGCATTTAAAGTTCTCATCATGATGACGTGCAATATTTAGCTGGAGGTTTTTTTTGTCGAGAAGACTCAAAACAACAAAGAATTCTGAAAACCAAAAGGGGAAAACCACCACAGATAAAACAGGGAAATGGCTTTTTTGGCTGAACTCTACAACTGTCGGACCTCTAGAAGTTTTGTTTTAAAGAAAAGTCTTTCTTTTCTTTCAAGGACAACCCCTTCATTTCCCTATAAAATTTAAGTGAAATTGCACCTGCCCCTTAAATGTGTCAGGGGCTAGACATTCACAGAATGATTTCCTAAAGCTTTGTCTCACTTGCCCTTAATAAAGTAATAAAGCTGTGCGGTAGGAAGAGCAGGACTCCCCTCCATTTTACAGATTTGGAGACAAGGGTGGAGACAGGCAAGGGCCTGGGCAGAGCCCTCCGGCAAGTGTGGCGGAGCCAAGTGTCCTGAGCCCGAACCAAACACCCTTTCCTACCCTTGCCCTCCTGTGCAGGTGGGGATGGAGAGTCAATGTGGACACTCCGTGCCTAGAGCAGGGCACGTTCAGAAGTCCTGTTGCTGATGGCACCCGTGGAGGGAGGGCGAGGGCGGGGGCACAGGGGGTGAGGAGGGGAGCCCAGGCGGGGGCAGTGTACCTGCAGTGGTGGGCTCGGTCAGGCTTGATGCTGCAGCATTTGGGACACTTGTACACCACCTGCCCAGGCTTCAGCTGTAAACTCTCGATGAATTCTTTAGTGGCATTTCCTTTGGGCACCGCCCCCTGTAAGAAAGAGGGATGTCAGGGTCAGGCTAGGGGTTCCCTCAGTTCTGACATTCCACAGAGGCGATGGTCATTTGAAAGCAGCAATTCCACACACGGGGACAGGATATTTTCATCCCAACGACATGTGGGTTCTGTTCAGAGTTACGCCAATACCAATAATAAGTTATTGACAAAGAATTTCCCCAAAGAAAAGTGAATGATTTTCTACACTGGACAGTTACATTGTTCCCGATGATCTTCTATTTTCATTTTACTAACATGGTTTTCATTGAATGCATCCTTTCCTATGTAAATATTACAGTGAGGATTTGACTCATCAACTACTATTTTGATTTACATTAGATTTCCCAGTGACAGTTTCGGTCTTTGTGAATTTTCATTGGTGAGCATCACATTTAATAGTCCAGTTTTCCCAGGTCATAATTCACAGCTCTGAATGTTATTGGATTCTGTTTAAACTGGAATCAAGTTTTATTTTATTTTTTACCAGTACTATTGTTATGGATTGGTAATCTGTGTTTAGTTCTTATGAATCCACAAGCAACTATGAGCCACTGCCCTAAGATATTCAAGTGCTCTCCACACCAAGATGCTGAAAACCAGACGTGACTCAGCATAATGATCACCTCTGTGGTGGTGAGGAGGCTGGGAGTGGAATGAAGTGGGGGTGGAGGGGGGTGGGGCATATAAAGAGGCTAACCTGTCTTTGTAACGTTTTTGTTTTTGTTTTGTTTTGGTTTTTTTTGTGGTACGCGGGCCTCTCACTGCTGTGGCCTCTCCCGTTGCGGAGCACAGGCTCCGGACGCGCAGGCTCAGCGGCCATGGCTCACAGGCCCAGCCGCTCCGCGGCATGTGGGATCTTCCCGGACCGGGGCACGAACCCGTGTCCCCTGCATCGGCAGGCGGACTTTCAACCACTGCGCCACCAGGGAAGCCCGTAACGTTTTTTTTTAATTTACAAAGCTGGGAGGCGAACACATGAGTGGTCATCATATTATCCTTTACACCCTTTCAACTGTCTTAAGTATTTCATTAAAATTTTTTCTGAAAGTTCAAAAGAGAAGTGGAAAAAAAAATACAGCATGCAAAATACAGTAAGATGCCAGAAGAACCTATCATAGACCTTTTAAAAGCAAACAAACTTTGGTAGGCAAGGACTACCCGGTACATACAATGCCACTTAGGCTATAGTTCTTGACATCAAATAGCCATAAAAGTACGCAGCTATTGACATGGGAAACGTCTATGATAGACTGTTAAAGGGAAAAGTAGATTCCCAAACAGCTACGTGCCAAAGTATTAATGGTTATCTCACGTAGTAAAATCATGGGTAATTTTTTTTTTTTTTTTGCGGTACGCGGGCCTCTCACTGTTGTGGCCTCTCCCGTTGTGGAGCACAGGCTCCAGACGCACAGGCTCAGCAGCCATGGCTCAAGGGCTTAGCCGTGCCACGGCACGTGGGATCTTCCCAGACCGGGGCACGAACCCGCGTCCCCTGCATTGGCAGGCGGACTCCCAACCACTGCACCACCAGGGAAGCCCCACAGGTAATTTTTAATTTATTAACTATATTTCTTAAATGTTCTAATATGAACATGTGGCTTTTGCAAAAAGGAAAAAACGCAGTTAAAAAAACAAGCAAAAAAAATATACTCAGGAAGGAGCTACGCAAAGTAGGAGTATGACCAACTTTCCTGAATTTTGTAACCGAAGTGCTATGACTTGTCTCACCTTGAGACATCTGAGGGTCCCCCCTTAAGGCACCAGTGAAGGGTCAGGGTCTGAGAGTCTTCACAAAGGTAAGGCAGGGCCCAGACCGCCTAGACGAGTGGATTTTTAAAAGGGGCTTGGGAAGGGTGCTGGCCCAGGCAGAGGGGAAGGTTGCAGAAAAGCCCAGAGGGTCATACTTTAAATTCTCTTTAATGTAAAAAAGTAATTGAGTTTGGGTAACTGTGTGACCTTTTGTGGATCCTGAAGCCAACAGACCGCATCTGGAAGTCACTATTGTCACGTGTACAAGAGAAATGCACTAAGGAACAGCGTTTCCCCAAGGTGATGAAGCAATAGGGCTGCTTTCCTAAATGAAGGTCGTTTTTGGTTTTTTTCAGGTCCAGTTTTTAAGGTCCCCACCACCACAATTTGCTGTAAATCTCAGGAGACCCCCCCCCATAAAGGGCTACAAGAGCTTTACAGAACCAACAGCAATCAGAGCTCTCATTTGGTCTTCTCATTACTGCCTGTTATTCCAGACCACAGTCAGAGACATCATTCAACAGCGCAGCCTTTCTAAAAGTTCCTCCTCCATGTGACTCCATTTGCACAAATCACCTGGAAGGCTCATTTCCATCCAGGCAAGACCCCACCTGCCCAGTGAGCCCATCTCGCAGAGCTAGAGACCAGCTGGGCCAGCCCCTGAGACTGAGTCCTCCTCCCTTCCTTCCTCCCTCCCTCCCTTTCTCTCTCTCTCTTTCTGTCTTTAAAAGAATAGGCTCTTCTGGGCTATCTCCACAGATTTCAGAACTTACTAGTTCATGGTAAGGGATTTTGTTCTGTATAACTCTTGATAGATGGCTGAGAGTTGGAAGGCCTGCTGAGACATTTCTGCCACTGCTGTCAGCGTGCACTAAGAAACACCCCCTACCTCCACCCCTACCCTTGTTCCTATATCTCACAGGGATGGCTTGAAGCTTCCACATTACTGCACCCCGGGAGAACAAAACATACTGATTTCTTCCTCATTTCCAAAGTAATACTTGTTCATGGTTTTTTAAAATGTATAGAGAAGAGAAAATTAAAAGGGAAGAATGCACCCTCTGATTCGATCATCCAAAGATTCGTACTATTAACATTTTGGAGTATAGTTTTCCAGTCTTTTCTCCTTGTAGGCTAAAAACACTTAAAACAATCTATACATCCATAAAAATGCTCATATGCTTCTAAAACATATATTTGGTCCCGCAGTGGAATCCATTTGAATCTGGGGGCAGGAGGCGTGACATAGCTCCATCACCCATTCCCCTCAGTGGCTAGCCCAAACTTCCAGTACCTTCCTCGACCTCTGCCCACTTCCTTTTCTATGTCAGAGGAAACGGAGGCTGCCGGGGTAACCCCCTCCATACTCCTCCTCTCCCTCCTCCCATCCCTGGACCCACGGGGACCCACTGTCTGGAGGACGAGGGGCCCTCAGGGGCTCATACTTCTACCTCAGAGCTTTCCCTTCATGCTCTTAGCAGACCCCATGCTCTCCTGCCTTCACAGCTAAGCTTCTCCAAGTTGGGTACACTTGCTGTCTCTGCTCACCTCTCACTGACTCATTTTTTCTTTTTTTTCTTTTTTTTTTTTTTTTTTTGCGGTACGCGGGCCTCTCACTGTTGTGGCCTCTCCCGTTGCGGAGCACAGGCTCCGGACGCGTAGGCTCAGCGGCCATGGCGCACGGACCCAGCCGCTCCGCGTCATGTGGGTTCTTCCCGGACCGGGGCACGAACCCGTGTCCCCTGCATCGGCAGGCGGACTCCCAACCACTGCGCCGCCAGGGAAGCCCTCACTGACTTTTTAGTTCACGGTTCTCTGGCACCTGTTGCCTCCATACCACAGAACTGCTCCCACTAGGTCAACAAGCAACTCCCTGTGGCCAAATCCAAAGGTCAGTTCCCAGCCCTCATCTTGCTTGGGTCTCCTCACGCCCACCACTGCCTCCTCCTGTCACTCTCTTGTGACTGCTCCATGCCCTCTTGGTCTCCACCTGCTTCTAGGGCTATGCCTCTCTCACTCTCCTGCCCATCCTGGACATGGGTGATCCTTGGGGCTCCACTGCTAGCCCTCTTCCCTGTTCATCTTGCATTCCCCAGACAATCTTCCTCTGTCACCAGCTCCAGCTCAGACCTCTTTTGGGGATGAAGATGTTTCTACCTGGTTGTTCAAAAGGCATTAAAACAAAATAAAACAAGCCCTCAAAATTCAACTTGGTAGAACTGAACCCATTACTTTCTCCACAAACTGTACTTCCTATTCTCCCCTCCCTGGCTCATGAGACATCATCTACCCGGTCACCTGGGGTGGAAACCCAGTAGTCATCTCCAGCTCTCCTAACCCTCTGCCCCACACTCCCACCCACTCCACCAACTTAATATGGCCCCAAATGATGCCCTGAATCCAATGTTCTCCCCTCCATGCCACTCTCACAGCCTTAGTTGAGCCCCATCATCGTGTGCCCCAGACACTACAGTCCCCCAGGACTTCCTGCCTCCAGTCTATCCCTGTATCCTGCAGCCTCACCTCTATCCTTTCTCCCCACTATTTTCCAGAGTAAACTTTCTAAAATGTGAATCTGATCACGTTATTCCCCTTGCCTAAAAGCCTTCCCCGGCTCCCTAGAGCCTTCACATGGTACAGAGTCCAAGCTCCTGGGCAGGGCTCAGGCAAGGCCACCAAGATCCAGCCCTGAACCACCCTTCCAGTGTCACCTCCCTCCCCTGACAGTCCCACCCTGTGGACTACCTGGAGTTTCCCAGAGGCTCTGTGCTCTCCAAGTCTTCCTCTTGTGCTCTTAGGGACCCATATGAGCACCTCCCCTCCAGCCTGTCAGGCACATCCTTGTCTCCTGCACCTACAACAAACCCACTCAGGGATCACATCCTCTGCCTTCTTTCTAATGGCCCCAGGCTACACCCAAGACAGAACCCATCACTTGGTCTTTGTGCTAGATAGCTTGTGTTTGTCTTATAACACCTATCATTTAAGTATACACTGATCTCTCCTATATGATTGTAAATTCCTGGAGGACAGAGACAATGTCTTTAATTTGTAGCCCAATGAATTGCCCAGGGCCTGGCATGGAGCAAGTCTTCAATAAATCCAAGCTGAATAACAGTGATGATACAACAGACATTTATTGATTGCTTATATGCCAGGCACAGTTCCAAGGGCTTTACTGTACTTTGTCAATTAATTCTGACAATAAACCTATGAGGCAGAGACTATGATATTCCTCATATTATAGATGTGGTAACTAAAGCAGAGAAGTTAAGCAACTTCCCAAGATCACATGACTAACAGGTGGCGGTGGCAGGATTCAGACCCAAGTGTAGAATCTATGCCTCTATCAGAAGACAACTTACATATTTTATTATTTTTTAATTTTTTAATCTTTTTGGGTGCATTGGGTCTTTGTTGCTGCACGCGGGCTTTCTCTAGCTGTGGCGAGCTGGGACTACTCTTCATTGCGGTGCACTGGCTTCTCATTGCAGTGGCTTCTCTTGTGGAGCACGGGCTCTAGGTGTACTCTAGAGCCCTACTGAAGCAGCCTTCAGTAGTAGGTGCGCAGGCTTCAGTAGTTGTGGCACATGGGCTCAGTAGTTGTGGCTTGCGGGCTCTAGAGTGCAGGCTCAATAGTTGTGGCACACAGGCTTAGTTGCTCCGTGGCATGTGGGATCTTCCCCAACCAGGGATCGATCCCATGTGCCCTGCATTGGCAGGCGGATTCTTAACCACTGTGCCACGAGGGAAGCCCCCAACTTACGTTTCTATTTCTATTAAGTGACTGAAGAGGGTTTTCTTTTTAATTGCCCTGATGCCATAATATCATTCTCCTGCGAAGAACTGTATAACTACACAAACATTAAGACTGAAATAGGCCCAAGATAACAAGGCCTGTTTCAATTAGTATCCGGGATAATATGATGATGTAAAAAGGACACACTTGGAAAGGGGTGGAGACAGGTTCCAAAGAAGCACCAATGATTCCATTTATTTCAAGCAACAAGTATGAAAACTTGCTTAAACTGTTTCAGGGGCCATGGGATCACAGCATGAGCACACCTGCTGCTCTAGGCAGAAACTCTCCCTCTCATAGCTCTGCCAGGAACAGGTGACCAGGAACAGGTGACCAGCCCCAGGCCTGTGTCAAAAGGCCACCTGTCTCCTCCACAGAAAAGTAGGGGGTTGGTAACCCCCAAATTGGTCACCCTCTCCTCTCTGGAGCTAGAAAGATGTTCCGGTCAGTGTTTATGGATTACTCAGTGGCAGGTAAGAGAAACTGCCTGGCACCAGGCAGAGTGCAGCACCCTCCTCAAATGAACCCTGAGGCAAGTCCCTGACCTGATCCAGGGAACGTGTCAACACCTTTGGGCAAAGTGTGCGAGGCCCTTCTCTGGCTGCACGCAGCACCCCGCACATTACACGGCACACTGCAGGACGACCCGGTGCTGACCCGGTGCTATTCGTCCTATGCTCCCACGGACCTGACATCATCCTGCCATCGTACTGGCTCGAGTAAATACTCACTGATTCTGTACACAGTTGTGCTCAATAAGGTCACGGAGAGAGACTCCAGAAGGGATTACCAACTGCATGTGGAAGTGAGTCCTGTTATTCCGGTTTGGGCAGCTGAAACTCCAATCACTGGCCTGCAGTGGTCTCAGATAGTCATGTGAGGTCTGTTTATAGCAAGGTGTTCACAGGGTGGGATTCAAAGGCAGGGAGGGGCACTGGCAGGCAGATAGATGAATTTTCTTTCCCTTAACAATGTGGTTAAATTGAATTCATTTATATTCCTCTTGTTCTCAAATCTCAGATTTGAGATAATTTACAATGAGGTTAATAAACGATTAGGTCCAAAGAAAGCAGGGGCAAAAAAAAAAAAAAAAGCTGATCATAGGGTTGACACAACTGCTGTGATTGTGTAGTGCTTGGCTTTGGGCTTTCAGCAGCCGGGACAAAAAGAAACAAGCTCTCAGCTTTAAGCACCTTCTGGGAGACAGGCGTTGTCCCAGATCTAAATTTTAAATGGAATCCTTCAGGATTCCTGAGGGGGTTCCCCGGATGAGGAATTAAAATGTATTTATAACTGGAAAAGGTCAGGTGGTGAATTGGGATGGGGCGGGGAGACAGAGCAGGTACCAAGGTCAGAAACAGTTCCTGAGCCCAGGTTGCCTTCAAGAGGCTGCCTCCTCCAGGCAAGCGGAGCCACTCTCGACCTCGCGTCGTCTCAAGTGTTTCAGGAACACAGAAAGCTCCTTTGAAGACATTACACAACCTCAGAGCAGGCAAGGAGAGGGCAGCCTGAAATCAAACACCAGTCTGACTCGCGCGCCTGCCCACACGACGCCACCTCCAGGCCAGCACACCTGCCAAGTGAGGTACGGCGCCCCTCTGTCCACCTGCCCCCTTCCCTCCTCTTACAGGCCTGTCTATCCCTTTCACCCCATTTCTCAAATGGGAGTTCCACCTCCAAGTCATTTCTTTCTTCCCTTTCCTGCTCAAGCTCTTTGTGGACCCACTTACTACTATGTTGGAGTAAATGACTGCTAAATGGTCCAGAAAGCTGTAGTGGTTGCAACTGTTCTGATGTTACATTTGGAATAAGAATTTCAAAGCTGAAAGGGCTACCAGTAACTGTCTGGGGGGAGACTGCAGGAGTTTTTTGTTTGTTTTTTGTTTTTGTTTTACTAGTAATATTAACAAACCAAAATGATATACAACGCATACATTGTTATACATTGTTTATAACTTCCGGACATAAACTTTTCTGAAAAATTATACACAACATGAATTCTTGAGATACAAAACATTACAATCCTATTAGGGAACTCCTTAGAATCCTGCAGTGATGCCTTTTTAAAAACAGACTCTACCTGCAATGTTAATAAGGAACCCCTAATTGACTTGCTTTCAGTGTGAGATCTGGGCTCCCCAACTCCATCCCTTGGAAGCCCAGGGTGTCTCAGGGGTCCCTTCCTCTGCAGCCCCACCTCTCTCTGTTTTGTGTGCTGGGTTTTGTATAAGATGTCACATGTTGGCAGTGGGGAGAGGCAAGTGGCAGCATGAAGAGCCTGAGATGGGGCAGGTCTACAGGGCATGCTTTGAGTTGCTCCCCTTACTAATGGTAGATATTTGACAGACGCTTTATTTTTTTGCCCCATTTTCTTTCAGGCCAACAGCAAAACACACCTATGAGAAGCTGAATGGTGTTTGGGATATAGTCTGTGGCTCTCATTCGGGATTGGAAGCCGAGCAACATACAGTGAGAATCACTCTCTCCTGCATCCGACTGCAAGGGGCCAGACTGAGGAAGACCCTGGAGAGGGTACAACGTGGAGGTCAAAGAACACACGTGTGTGAGGGTAGCAGGAAGGCCAGGGCAGAAGCCTCTTCTCCCTCCCCCCGACATCCAGTTCCCTGATTCACATGCCTTCTAGAAACCAGTAAACTCCACACTCTACTCTGATCCCAACTCCCCACCAGCCCCAGACCTGGCTGGCTACTGCCCAGCTAGCACTCCTGCTTACATGTAACAGAGACACAGTTTGGCCAGAATAGAAGTCTTGATTTCTCCTCCAAAATCTGTTCTCCCCAGACTCTCCCATTCAACAGAGGGGACCAGCAAATCTCCCAGCTACTCCAGCCAAGACTCTGGAAGGCACACTCTCTGATCCCTCTCCCCTTTTGCCACTCTTCTGAATGGCGGTTCTCAGACCTGGATGAATATGAGGGATACCTGGGAGCTTTAAAGCACCCCAATCCCAGGGCCCCATCCCAGACCAATTAGAGTAGAATCTCTGGGGATGGGGCCCAAGGCATCAGTACTTTTCGGAAGCTCCTCAAGGGATTCTAATATGCAGCCAGGCCTGAGCATTAGGGGCTTAAAATATATTCCAAATCCAAAAGTTTCTCTCCCCCAGCCTCACCGCTCCCACCTTGGTCTGAGCTGCCACCACGTCTTGCGTGGCCCACTGCGATAACTCTCATCTTCCTGCTTCTATTTGCCCCACCTCAGAACCCTATCGCAAGCACAAGGCAGTCTTTTTAAAAATCAGGTCACATCATGCCTCTCTGATGGCTTCTCACTGTACAGTAGAGACCAAGGTTCTCACGAGGCCGACAGGTCGTGCCTGGCCTGGCTTCTGCAGCCCTCCCCACCTCTTCCAGCCCCTCTCGCCTCCACTCACCATGCTCCGGTCACCCTGGTCTGAGTCCTGTTTCTCAAAGACGCCAAGAACGCTCCTATCTCTGGGCCTTTGTACCTCTCCTCTGCCTGCAAGGCACGGCCCTCTGACCTTCACCTGCCTGACCTACCCCTTCATGTCATTTAGGCCTCAGCTCAAGTGGCATCGCCTCAGGGGTCCTTCTCAGATCATCTTCATTTAAATAGTCCTCCTGGGACTTCCCTGGTGGTGCAGTGGTTAAGAATCCGCCTGCCAATGCAGGGGACACAGGTTCGAGCCCTGGCTCGGGAAGATCCCACATGCCGCGGAGCAACTAAGCCCGTGCGCCACAACTACTGAAGCCCGCGCACCTAGAGCCCGCGAGCCACAACTGCTGAAGCCCATGTGCCACAACTACTGACGCCTACTCACCTAGAGCCCATGCTCTGCAACAAGAGAAGCCACCGCAATGAGAAGCTGGCGCACCTCAACAAAGAGTAGCCCCTGCTCGCCGCAACTAGAGAAAGCCTGTGCACAGCAATGAAGACCCAACGCAGCCAAAAATAAATAAATTAATTAATTACAACAAAACAAAACCACTATGAGCTTTCAGGAGTTCCCTGGTGGCCTAGTGATTAGGATTCTGGAAAAATAAAATAAAATTAAATTAAATTAAAATTAAATTAAAATAAAATAAAAAATAAGTAAGTAAGTAAATAAATAAATAGTCCTCCTTCACCCCAGAAAAGTCACTACCACAGCCCCTGGATCACACGGTTTTGCTGTCTTTAAAGCTCTTTTCGACTTCTGAAATTACCTTGTTCCATCACGTCTTTACTGCCTGACGCCCTACGCTAGGATATGGGCAGCAGTAAGGCAGGGATTGTGGTCTGTCTTGCTCACAGCTGTATCCACTGCTCAGAAGGACCCTCTCACATAGTAGGTACTCAATAAACACGGCATTCCTTTTGTCCCACTCCTCAGTGCCCCCAGGGCTCCTCCTCACTGCTGCCACGGTGATCCTTGTAAAATGACAATCTGATCTCATCACTCTTTTAAAATCCTCAGGGGCTCCCGCCAGCCCCATTTTCCAACTCCTACCCCACTTCTTTGGCACTCGGGGCACATCACCAAACCAAACCCATTCTCCTAAGTTCCTACCACTCCAAACAACCACACTCCTGCATTCCTGTGTCTCTGTTTATGCTGCTCCCTCTGCCTGGACTGCTGTCAGTGTCTTCCTGCCCTATCACCCTCCACCTTCCCTACCTATGTACACTGTTCTGACAAGAACTGGCCTGGGCATCACCTCCTCCAGGCAGCCACCCCTGCCTAGACTGGTTAATTGTTGTTCTTCCACAGCAACTTGTGCTTCCTTCTGCCACAGCCTTCATCAGACAGAGGGCACCTTGAGAGAAGGAAGAGTGCCTGGGGCTCAGCAGACACTAACTTATAAGCTGAGGCAAATAATGTCTTTCACTCTTGTATCCCCAATAGCAAGAGCACCATAAAGATTTCTGAATGAACCCTTAATTTGTTTCCATTATGATCAAATTGATGCTGCTGAGGAAAACTGTTTATACCCTGTGTTTCAGGGCATTTATAACCATGTACTTCATTTCCTTCAGGTGACAGCTGTTCAACAATCCTACGAGCAGCTCTAACACTGGGCCAGCAGGCCCCTGCCTGCCAGTGTGTGCGATGTCTCCAGGCACGTGCATGAGAAGAGGCGCCGTATGGGCCGGTCACTGACTCGTGATTGAGCCGGGAAAGTGGCTTTCCCTAGGGACGGATTAATAATCCACCACCTGAACCAGCAGGAAATGGAGCCCTCCGAGAAGGGAACTAGCTCAGAACTCAGCATATGTACTGTGCTTTCCCCGGGACTCACAGAAGCGAAATCTGTGTGGCCAGTGCACTGCCACTTGCAGTGCTTTCCCTTTCTTAATTTAAACACACTCATCCCACGTACTGAAACAATTAAGCCATAGGAAGTCTCTATCAAATACCGCTCTCTCTCACTTTTCCCATACAAGATAATGAGCAGGAACGGAGAATTTAATACTCAACAGCCACTTGCACAGCTTGGTATATTTAGCTAAGTCATCAGGCAGAAAACCATGGCTTTACCCACAGATACTCACCAAGAGGCACTTGCTAGCGCCTGAAACAGGCTTATCCAGCTTTTCAGGGAAAGATGAGCCTCGCCCAAACAAGGTAAAGGCCACTGTCGTGCAGGTTCCTGGAACTGGATAGGGCTTTAATTTCAGCTTCACCTCGCTCCAGTCCTATCTTCACTGGGAGGCCCCATCCTGATCCAACCCCCAGCATGCTTTCCACTAGGATCATCTGGCCCCAGCCTCGTGCTTTTCTCACTGTGCCTTTCTAACTAGAGGCTAAGCCTCCTCTAGATCAAACTCCTCCCATGGTAGGCTCAATTAATGCAGACACCTACGTACAGAAAGCATCATTCAACCAAGACAGGCTGTGGTACAGATGGGGTCCCCTCGGTGGGGTCTGAGTCCACTTTCCCACCCCAGCCCTGGCCCTCCTATTCTCCACATTCCCAAGGTCAGGGGGCACATGCAGGCTGCGGCCATGCCAGGGCCAGAGGAGGAGAGTGTGGGCTGGTCAAAACAAGCCCAGACATACTCACGGGGTCCGTCAACATGGCCCGGCAGTGGGAAGCCAGGGCCAAGAAGGCCAGCAGGTTGAACATAATTCCATTGATGATGCTGTACACGTAGTCTCGGGATGGAATCAGCATGACAAAGAGGACCACAAACTCCGCATAGAGGACCAGAAACCAGGTGACAACGGCACAGGCGATGCCACAGCCATCGCGGATAAACCACATGGTTCCCACAGGACTGGGGTGGGGAGGTGGGACGCACTTCTCCGGCTGGAGGTATTGTGGCTTCCGCTCAATGTCTCGGAAGTGGTGGGTGGGGATAAGCATCATAAGCTATTCTGTCCATACTGGCATCTGGAAGAGAGAAAAAAGAACCCAGAAATTTGGTGTGGTCTTGTCATCGAGGAGACTTGACAAAATCACCTTTCCAAAGCGAGCCATGAGTATCTATGTGTGAACTTCTTGCAGAAAAGCTGCCTAAACCTTCTGTTCATTTCCAATGTGAGTTCTTGTCCCTACTTCTGAAAGCTAAGCTAGCCTTGGTGAAACAGGGCCACCTTGCCCAAAGCCTTCACATGACAGATAAAGAAAGGGGAGGCTTCAAAGGGCAAATGCCTCGCCTGAGGTCAGCCGGAGCAGCAGCAGCATACACAGCACACCAGCTGGGAGGCGGACTAACAGATATGTTCAAATTCTGACCTCAAAGACAAAGGGGTGGGAGGGGGAGCACCAGGCCCTCTGGGAAAACTCTCTTCATCAGTAACACTGCCGCCTCTACACTGTGGACAAAGCCAGAGACTCGTGTTGAGGCTGGTTGGGATTGAGTAGGAGGAAAGTAGTGGTAACCTAGGACTAGGGTTAAGCTGCAACCATGAAGACCTTCTAACTTACTGCACTGCATTAGCCAATAATAAAGGCAAAACACTCATTAGGATGGGGAATGTTCTTGAAACAAGCTAGGGTTTTCAGCCCTATGGCCAGAATGGTTTATTTTCCAGGAATGAGAGACTCTCTGAGTTCTGCTCTACTCATGGTGATAGGGAAAAGCGTAGGAATGTTGGACAATGAGTCCAGAGATGTTTCCACACCACCTGCTTGTGGGGCTTTGTGAGTTCTGGTCTCCTGACCTAGGAAAACACCCACATTCCAGCCCCAGCCCCTCCTCACAGTTGGTGTGAGGGTCGAGGGAGGTGGAGGTGCCTGTTACTCGTGCTGTTCACCGCAAGACCCTGCACATATCACAGGCGGTGTGCACGTCTTCTCTCTAGGAAAGACGTCAGTTACTTCAGAAGCAAGTGCTGGCAACGCGTCCTTTCTTCCTCACAGCTGCAGCTGAGTCTCTGGAGAGAGCAATGAAATCACTAAGACGCGATAACTGAAGTCTCTCTGTCCACGGCACACGCTGCAAGACATGGCAGTCCAGATTCCCCTGCTCCAGTTCTTTATCTTAAACTCTGGGGCCTGTCGTTTCACCAACCAGGTTTCTCAGAAACCACGATGGCTCTAGTTCTCTGCCAGATGTAGGGGCCATGGGAAAACCACCTGGAGCACAGTCTATGATGCAGGCAAGCAACATCTCAGTCTTTTGAGAACTCAAGTCACTTCACAGCAGAGGAAATCACTCAGAAGCAGCACTGGCTCTGTGTGCTTTTCTGAAGACAGCAGCTCTGAAGGGAAAGGGCAAGCTTTCAACGGTTGTACTGGGTTATCCTTACCTTTTGCCCAATTTTCCTCCTTCCTCCACTGCCCTCACCCCCAACAAAGAAAGAGGATCTGAAGTGACTACAGTAGAGTCATGAAAAGTAAGGATGTGTCCAGAAAGCTGAGAAGGCAGATCAGCAACTACTACTCAAATGACAGACATTCTGGAATCAAAACTTGCACTGACTAATAATGAAAGAATAAGGCCAAGGCCTCCCCTCCCACGGTGGCAGAGAATTAATGGCTGAAAGGCAGTTAAATGTGTACTGTGTGCTTGTCCAAAGGAACACTGACTCAACAAATACTCAGAGTGACTATCACATTCAACCAGAATTTTCCAATAGAGCAACCTTGTGCTCTTCACAAGATAGTGGCAATTAGTGTTGCCAGGGACAACCTAGAGGCATTAAAAGACGCAGGGATACCTCTGAAGCACCAAAGAGAAGGACAGCAGGAGACTGAAAACTGGGGACATCTGGGACCTGACCTATGGCAAGCAAATTCTAAAATTCTAAACTCTGTACAAACAAAACCAAACAAACGAAAAGCTGAAATCCCATTATGACTCAAAAGCTGATGGAAACTCAACATTTTGACAACCTCCAAATGCAAGCATTCTCTTGGTTTTTCCTGCTGCCATACTGATTTGTATGCATATCATCTATGTCCCCACGATTGCTATTTAAGTTCTAAACCAATAGTTTTATTGGACCACAGCCATACTATTCGATTACACATATTATATTCTCTGTCTTTTTTGCAGGGTTGAAAAGTTGTGATGGAAAGACCCATTAGCCTAAAGTATTTCCTCTGGCTCTTTACAGAAGTTTGCTGGTTCTAGCTAGTTGTCACCCACAAAATAAATACAGGCACACCTCGTTTTATTTCTCTTCACTTTATTACGCTTCGCAGATACTACTTTTTTACAAATCGAAGGTCTGCGGCAACCCTGTGTTGAGCAAGTCTATTGGTGCCATTTTTCCAACAGCATTTGTCTCTGTCACATTTTGGTAATCCTCGCAATATTTCAAACGTTTTCATTGTTATTATATTGTTATGTGATCTGCAATCAGCAATCTTTGATGTTACTATTTGATTAAGCTTAGTGAGGAAGGCATTTCAAAAGCTGGGACAGTCCAAAAAGCTAGGCTTCTTGCACCAAATAGTTAGCCAAGTTGTGAATGCAAAGGAAAAGTTCTTGAAGGAAATTAAAAGTGGTACTCCAGTGAACACACGAATGATAAGAAAGCGAAACAGCTTTATTGCTGATGTGGAGAAAGTTTTCGCGGTCTGGACATAAGATCAAACCAGCCATAATATTCCCTTAAGCCAAAGCCTAACTCAGAGCATGGCCCCAACTCTCTTCAATTCTGTGAAGGCTTTGAGAAGTGAGGAAGTTGCAGAAGAAAAGTCTGAGCTTATTAGCAGAGTTTGGTTCATGAAGTTTAAGGAAAGCAGCAATCTCCATAACATAAAAGTGCAAGGTGAAGCAGCAAGTGCTGACATGGAAGCTACGCCAGCAAGTTATCCAGAAGATCTAGCTAAGATAATTCATGAAAGGTGGCTACACTAAAGAACAAATTTCCAATGTAGACAAAACAGCCCTCTATAGGAGGAAGATGCCATCTAGGACTTTCGTAGCTTGAGAGAAGTCACTACCTGGCTTCAAAGCTTCAAAGGACAGTCAGACTCTCTAATGCAGCTGGTGACTTGGAGTTGAAGCCAATGCTCATTTACCATTCTGAAAATCCTAAGGCCCTTAAGAATCATGCTCAATCTACTCTTGCCTGTGCTCTATAAATGGAAATGAAGTCTAGATGACAGCACATCTGTTTATAACATGGTTTACTATTTTAAGCCCACTGTTGAGACCTACTGCTCAGAAAAAAAAGATTCCTTTCAAAATAGTACTGCTCATTGACAATGCACCTGGTCACCCAAGAGCTCTGACGGAGATGTACAACTAGATTAATGTTTTTTTCATGTCTGCCAACCCAACAGTCATTCTACAGCCCACAGATCAAAAAGGCATTCTGAGTTTCAAGTCTTATTTAAGAAATACATTTCATAAGACTACAGCTGCCATAAGCAGTGATTTCTCTGATGGATCTGGGCAAAGTCAATCGAAAACCTTCTGCAAAGGATGCACCATTCTAGATGCCATTAAGAACATTTGTCCATGCCACTCTCTGATTCACTTTGTTATAAAGCAGAAACTAACACACCATTGTAAAGCAATTATACTCCAATAAAGATGTAAAAAAAAAATTTGTGACTGGTGGGAAGAGGTCAAAATATCAACATTAACAGGAGTTTGGAAGAAGGTGATTCTAACCCTCATGTATGACTTTGAGGGGTTCAAGACTTCAGTGTCTCAAGGAGGTCACTGCAGATGTGGTGGAAACAGCAAGAGAAGTAGAATTAGAAGTAGAGCCTGAAAATGTGACTGAACTGCTGCAATCTCCTGATAAAACTTGAATGGATAAGGAATTGCTTATTATGAATGAACAAAGAAAGTGGTTTCTTGAGATAAAATCTAATCCTGATGAAGATGCTGTGCAGATTGTTGAAATGACAACAAAGGACTTAGAATAGCACATAAACTTAGTTGATAAAGCAGCGGCAGGGTTTGAGAGGATTGAGTCCAATTCTGAAAGATGGTCTACTATGTGTAAAATGCTTTCAAACGGCATTGCACACTACGGAGAAACTGTTCTTGAAAGGAAGAGTCAATCAATGCCACAAATTTCATTGTTGTCTTATTTTGCCACCTCAGCCTTCAGCACCACCCTGACTAGTCTGCAGCCATCAAGGCAAGACTCTCCAACAGCAAAAAGATTATGACTTGCTGAAGGCTCAGATGATGGTTAGCAATTTTTTTTTTTTTGCAGTACGCAGGCCTCTCACTGTTGTGGCCTCTCCTGTTGTGGAGCACAGGCTCCGGACGCACAGGCTCAGCGGCCATGGCCCACGGGCCCAGCCGCTCCGCGGCATGTGGGATCTTCCCGGACCGGGGCACGAACCCGTGTCCCCTGCATCGGCAGGTGGACTCTCAACCACTGCGCCACCAGGGAAGCCCAATGGTTAGCATTTTTGAGCATTAAAGTATTTTTAAAATAGGTATATGGGAATTCCCTGGCAGTTCGGTGTTAGGACTTGGCACTTTCACTGCCATGGGCTCAGGTTTGACCCCTGGTCAGGGAAGTAAGATCCCGAAAGCCATGTGACACAGCCAAAAAACAAAAGCAAACAAACAAATAAGGTATGTTCATTGTTTTTTAGACATAATGCTATTGCACACCCAGTAGACTACAGTAGAAACATAACTTATATGCATGTGATTTGCTTTATTGCAAAAAAAAACATTCACATGACTTGCTTTACTGCAATTTTCACTTTATTGCGGTGGTCTGGAACTGAACCTGCAACATCTCCGAGGTCTGCCTGCTTCCCCTGCAGAACAGCTCAGTGTGACCTAGATGGTCAGTAACGACTCACCCCACCCCAACCCACATCTGTGGCAGTGTATCCTCCCGTCATCTGCTGCCTGAGGGTCATCTCACCACAACCTGTGTACTCCATTGTTCTTCAATTATCATAAACTGTGTGGTTTTCAGAAATGGATAATCACTGAAAATAAATTTTAGAGCAATGCTCTTGTTTATATACTTCCAGTGATCACATTATGCTCATGGTGTATCTTCAGAGTAGCTGACTGTATTCTATCTGTCCTCTGACAATTGCTCATTCTTGATTGTACATATGGCAATGAGTTGACTAAACTTGAGTTGTGTTTCATAGGTGTGGTTTTCCTGAGGAATAGGCCCTTCCACATAAGCAAATTTCCCACGTAACTGTAGCTTGTTCCTAAGCAGAAACACATTTTAACAATTTGGATGGTTAAACTGGAAATATTAAAAAGTAAAATAAAAACAACAAAAAAGGGATATTATAGCTCTTCCTGTCTTAAGTACAATAACCATCCATTTCTTCGTAATGATTTAAAGTCATTACCAGGAACATCAGTTAATGGAGTGTGTTAGGTAATGATGTCCTCAGGGGGTACAGAGATTCACTGGGCTCTCGGCCTCACACCAACTGGCCTGTGCAGACTATTATAATTGTAATTCTGGCATCTCCTTTGTGTGGTTCTTTGTCTTCTTCCTCCATTCCTGGCTGTCAAATTTCTGTGTCTACAGCTACCAATCTTCCCAACATACCCTCTATTTACTACTGCTAATTGGCTGTGGACTGGAAAAGCAAATAAAACTAAATCTTGTTAGATTTGTTTGTAACAGAAAGGTATTCATTTTAGGTAACTGGCCTTTAAGGAACACCAGCTATGTTCTCCTACCACACAGTCCTTGAGGGCTGGGAGCCCTGTCTTTTCATTAGCTAGTGCCTGGCACGTAGTAGCCACACACTATCTGTGTTCATTACATGAATACAGGAGTAAAATGCCATGAGCTTTGTGTTCCCCGGCCCACCTCTTGGAGCCCTTGTTTGACTACTTTCAGGGCTGTGGTCATATTTTAGATGGCGAAGGGTGCCCCCAATAGGATTGTGAAATAGGTGGACTGTGACTCTTACTCAAGTTTCCAGATGTTCCACACTCAGACCACGTGAGACCAAAGGGTGGACAGAGGAGCTGTGTTTTCCCACTGCCCCTCACTGGTGAGTGAGAGCCTGTGATCTGGGAAAGAACCCAGCCAAGGGTGTCTGGCAGAGCCAGACACTAAGGGCTGAACCGAAGAGCATGTTCCAATCCACGCTTCAGAGTTTCAAACAGTCCAATCAAAACCAAGGAAGGCACACTGCTCTAAAAAATGTACTTAACCCCCAGCTCCCCCAAAAGCAATGGAAGTAGCTTTCCTTACATTAGCCAAATCTGAAGAATATGGGGGAAAACCCACCTTGAAACAAACTGTACAAATTCCCTTCACTCTGTCCCTAGTGATAACAACAGAAAAGGCAAATATTGACCTCTTTTCCTTTTCGAATTAGGGAAATTCCAATCCTTGGGGTTGAGGCTCTTTGCCGAGGACCCACTCCTGACATGAGTCCTTGCGTGAGAGGAGGTGCGCAGAACTGGAGGCTCAGCCTCTGGGGCAGGTCCACAGGGAGGTTGGTCGGTCCCAGAAGCCTCAATACCACTCTTGCCAGCCCGCTCATACCACTGTGGGGCAGCCTCCTCCAGTTTCCCTCCCTACCTTCTTCATCCCATGCCCTTGCCCTGTTTGCTTTCTCAAGCCCCCTCTCTTCAATTCAACTCAAAAAGACATGCATGAAACAGCCGCTAAACACAAGGAACTGTGCAGGGCACTCACACCCAGGGATGACAATAATGTGTGTGTGCTGCCCTGGTCAGGCCCTGCCCTTCCCTCTCCGAGCTCCCAATCTGGTAAAACTATAGGAGAAAGAGATTCGCAGGATCAGAGGTGTTCTGGAGCTCCCTAGAGAAGGTGATCCTGATGATAAGGCAGAGATGGTGTCCAGAGTGACAACCTGAGCTCTGTGGGGAGCAGAGTGTTGGAAATCTAAGAAAACCATCTAGTCTTCCTTCTTAGAGTTTCAGAAGCAAAAACCAAGAAATGACTGAAATTAGTGCTAACTTCCAAAAAACGCCACTGCTTCTGGTCCAGAGAATTGCCTCCAGATCCACCTATAACACACGTGCTTCATTATGCCTGACCACAATCATGCCCTTCCACTAATCCAGATAAGCAGACAAAAATGTATTTAGTGAAGTGCCATCTAGAGTCCTGCAAGCCCCAGGGACTGGGGTTCTGGATCGGCCTTGCAGTACATCACTTATGACTCAATTCCCATGCTGCCTATCCATGGCTGGGCAACTGAAAGGGTTTGAAAGTGGTGATTCTAAGGCCAAGCTCAGAGGCCCCATTCCACTATGGCCCATAGATGGTTGTTGGCCAGGCTAGCCTCCTGGCCTGGCCTAGTGTTGACAATTAGTGATGGGCAAAATCCAGCTACAGTGACTGTAGCTAATCATTACTTGTTGAGTGAGGGGCAAACCCTTATAAATCCATCACCTGGCCTAAGAAAATTGACCAAAAGTCCATGCTTTATGAACAAGGGTCAAAGGCATGACCATCACATAAAAGTTCAGTACTGGATGTATTAGAACCCCCAAATCCCACTGTTCTCAGTCCAGCGAATGTCCCAAGAAGCCCAGATCCTCTCAGATTGCCAGCTGCTTTCCTGAGAGAAGATACTACACTAAAGTCATGGGTGGCTCAGCTAGATCTAAAACCAAGTCCTTAAAGGCATCTCAAGGGACTTTGTGAAGATTACTTTCCTAAAACAGCACACCCACTCACATTCTCACATCCACACATGC
The DNA here is from genome assembly GCF_964341445.2 of Mesoplodon mirus. Lineage (NCBI taxonomy): Eukaryota > Metazoa > Chordata > Mammalia > Artiodactyla > Ziphiidae > Mesoplodon > Mesoplodon mirus. The sequence goes on along the minus strand of NC_138988.1, from coordinate 42,651,491 downwards.
ATTCATGCACAACATGCAAGCAGATCTTGGAACTGTATAGATTCAAAACTTCTCACGTTTTAGGGTGATGGACTTCAAGTATTCACAAACCAGCCCCACAGATTTACAGATGAATAAATGGCCCATTCCCTGGAAGCTTTGGAAATAAATCTGATCTAGGAAAAAATGAATTTATCTGAGCTACAAATCTCTTAATTTGTGTAAGGATCCAAAAGGATTGTAAATTTCATACCCATTTTTAGATGATTCTCAGAAAAAGAGAATGAACCATGAATCACTGTTTGAAATGTTTCATAAAAAACCAGAATGAGTCACTCAGCTCTTTCCAAACGGTAAGGGTGTGGTCCAAAGGAAAGGTGCTTTATCTTACCCTCTGCACCACACCTTGCCAGGCAAGGAAGGTGTCCAGACAGGCAGAGCTGCTGGCCTGTGCCAGAAGATCTTTACCAAGGAGTCTACATTGTGTCTCTCTCTACAAGAGGGTCTGTCTCCCTCTGCCTGCCTGCTGTCTCTGTCATACTTAACCTTCAACAAAAAACAGGAAAAAAGAAAGGAAGGGAGGGAGGGAGGGAAAGAGAGAGAGAGACAGAAAGGAAGGAAGGAAGGCAGGGAGGGAAGGAGGGAGGAAGGAAGGAAGATATAACATGCCCAAACCAAATCCTATATATATTAAAATTCACTGAGGGAACCAGCAAGTGGTCAGTAAGCGAAATTTGCCTTCTTCCTATAAAACCCACTCATGTGCAAACTCAGACTCCTAACAATGAGTCTCCATTTCAGAAAAAAGTTTGGGGATTTGGAAGCTCATGGAGGCTAACGGTTCCTCCATTTACTACAACTGACGATTATAGATAGTACTACAACCGGCTAGTTTACCACCTCCTAGCTTTCTAGATCTATTAAAAAAAATACACACCCACATATAGGATGACATATGTCACAAACACTGGGGATCAGTAGAAACTACCATTCGTTTCGGTAACGCATTCATCCTTTTTTATGAGCGTGCTTTATCATATGTTGCAACAATGAGAAAAAAATTAAAACAAGACCACGCGTAAGATTAACTGGTAAAAAACAATCACTATCTGAGTCAGAATTTTAGAGTGGGAAGGAACCTTAAAGACCATCTAATGGATTTTAGTCAAACTCTTCTGCTTTACAGATGAGGAAATCCAAGTGCAGCTGAGGTTTTGTCTAGAACATGCAGCACTGCTATAGGAGTGGAGATGGGCACTATCGTTAACTGGACGCCCATTAAGACTGAGGGTGTACACAAAGCAGCCCCTCTAAATTCTCACAACAACTTAGCACAGTAGCTTTTATTATTCATTGTAAAGATGGAAAAAGTGAGGTGTAGAGGGTCTTAATAATATTCCCTAGATCAGGTAAAGCCAGGATCCAAAACCAGCTGTTTGCCGCCACAGACCACAGTCTGAGCACCACACATGGCTGCTTTTTCTTTCCTTCTTTCTTTTTTTTTTTTGCAAGAGGGGGACAAGGAGGAATGACCAAGCAGGAAACATGAGTTCTGCTTCCTGCTCCCTCGCACACAATTCATGGACCTAAGGAGAGGTCACTTCAACTTATTTAATGTCTTCATCTCTCAAGTAAGGAGGCCTAGTTCTCCAAACTTTGTGACTTTTTTTTTTTTTTTTTAAGCGGTACGCGGGCCTCTCACTGTTGTGGCCTCTCCCGTTGCGGAGCACAGGCTCCGGACACGCAGGCTCAGCGGCCATGGCTCACGGGCCTGGCTGCTCCGCGGCATGTGGGATCCTCCCGGACCGGGGCATGAACCCGTGTCCCCTGCATTGGCAGGCGGACTCTCAACCACTGAGCCACCAGGGAAGCCCTGTGACTCTTTTTAAAAAACCTTAGAAAAGGACTCTAAGCAGACTTTGCTTCCGCTCCTGGGAGTCTATAATACTCATTCTTTGGGGTGGGGGGGAAAGAAGGAGCATTCTTTCTTCTATGAGCCATTTTGCTGCTGGTGGCTTCCTCTTTAATGGAGCACAGCACCCACCAGGCCACCTCACACACTTGGGCCCTCAAAAAACACAGCCTTTCGGGAAGAGACCATAGGGACTAGCTGACATCTTCCAAACTCTGGTCCAGCCTCTTCTACAGATGGGTAAAGAAATGAAACTCAAGGAGTCAGCTGATTTCCATAAAATGGTTAGCGAGCTGGCTAACTTCCTATCTAGGTCTAACGGACGGTATCCTCTTGTTGCTTATGCGGCCATCTCCCTACATTAACTCCTCCTTCCAGGAAGTCTGCAACCCAGCAGGAAACTCTTTAAAAAGGCAACAATATATCACTGATTTAGCTACCCAATTAATATTTGTCAACAAGTGTTATACTCATAGTACATGGAACCCTTTGTAATCAGGTGCATGATCTCACCTGACACTGAACTGCCCCTGGCCTCTGTCAGGGTAGGTTCCAAGATGGGCCTTTTGCTTGGCAGCTGCCACAGTGCAGGGCACACCCAACATGGAGCGGGGCCCTGACTCCTTTCTGAAGGTCTACTATACTGGGCTGTAGGCTAGACGCACCTCATCCTGCTCTATCCTCATAGCTACTCGACCTTATAGGATAAGTCCTCACTTTCCCACCCCCTTTTAGAGGTGAGGAAACAGAGGCATGGAAAGATTACCCTAAGTTCATACTGCTAGGAAGCAGTGGAGACAGGCTACACTCCCAAGCCTGCTCTCATTCCAGAGCCTACCTTTAACTACTCACTACAATCATTAACTTTGCCCATTAACTAGAAACAAAAGGGGGAAGGGTGCTGATGTTTCTACCAGTGACCTTGGCTTACTTACTGTTTGAATTTCTTGCCCACACATGGTCACCCAGAGATGGCACTCTCGGGTGGGCCACATGCAGTGCTGTTCATAGACCACAGACCTGAACTTAAGGATTTTGTGCTCTAAGCTGGGGCCCTGGCTGAACACCAGCCACCATTCAGAAGACTGATCCTGCCTTAACTTAGGAAGCAGGAGGGCTGTGAAGCTTCAGCCAGGAGAGTCACCCTAAGATTGAATCCCTAAAATCTGCTTCTGCTGGGGAACACTTCCTGTAGGGCCAAGTTCCAGCACGCTGCTTTTTCTGAGGGAAAGCCCACCCATGTTAGGCAAAGGCTGAAAATGGCACCTGGCCCCACACTGTGCCATGTGCAGATATGCAGCCACTGTGACATCACCCAGGCAAGAGCGTGGTTTTCTTAGGGACTAAAAGCAAAAGTGCTTAGAGGGGTCTGAAAGAGGAGTTAGGGAAGGAGAAGAGAGAACCAGTTACTACAACTGTACCAGGCTTCAAGGAGGGGAGCCATTTTGCTTTCAGGTCCCTGCTGATCCCACTCACCTCAGGCCCTGTAAGTGGCAGTGCAAGAGCAGAGTCTTGGGAGGAACCTGGGCCCAAGGAAACAAGACTCTACAAGTCCACAGCTCCCGCCTGCCAGGCGAGGCATTTGTTAGAGGCCTTTGGAGATAGATGGGAGACTAGTGCTGAGCAGAATGAAGACTGGGCTTGGAGTCAAGAGGCCAGAATTCTACTCCCCACCCTGCTGCTCACTAACCTCATGATTTGGGGCGAGACAGTTACCCTCCATGGGCCTCAGTTTCCTCACCCATAAAACAAGAGGGAACATTGAGCTGATTGCTAAAGTCCTCTGCAGGGCTGAGATTCTGATTCCTCTGTTCTCAGAAACAAATTCAACATCTTTGTTAATTTCTTGGATTTTTTTATTATCAAAAGTATCCTTTAACTTTCTTTCCCCATTCTTTGTTAATATTCAAAAAGAAACAGTTGTCTGTTAGCAATTTTCCTGAGCATGTTCAATTTTTTCAATGAAGTATGGCATGCAATTACCACTTCGTTTTTTCATTTAATGTTTTGCAGAGAGGGAAAAGCACTATCAAAATACATCAAATATTACAAAGTGGTAAAAGAGAGAAGTCTTAAAGTCCAAAGTTAAACATGACCATTTTTCAATGTTTAAATGTCTCTATATCCAAGATCTACTGTGACTTCTATAACCTGGTAAGATAGGCATTTTCGTGTAAAATGAGGTTTAGAGAGGTTGACTTACTCAAAGTCACAAAGCAAGTTAGTGGCAAAGTCTAGATCACTGGAATAGATGCCCAATAGTCTTTCCACCATAGATCATTATCTTCCTAGCCAACCTGCCTTTCTAGATTCTCTGCTACTCTTTCTTGGTTTAGAAACGCACACTTTGTACAAAGCAAAGTCAAAACTTATTGCAACAGAACTGAGGCCAGAACTGTACTTGTCCCACTAGGGCCATTGTCCTAAGGTGAAAAATCAATCCTACCCCAAGGCGTTCCATCCCCACTGACCCTGAACAGGAGATTTCCATGTCTCAGGTAGACCAGAAAATCCAAAGAGTTCAATCAATGGAATGTTACCAGGAATGCTACAATTTGGAAAAAACTATGAAAAGAGGGAGTTTTCCTGGTGTTTCCTCACATTGCCTGGATGAATGACTGAATTAGGTGGGACATGCAAGGAAGTCTTCTTACCTACACAGTCAAAAGTCAGCAATAACCTGGCCATTTGTCTCTGGAAATCTGCTCTTGAAGAGGAAGGCAAATGATTTTAAAATGCAGAGAACAGGAAGAAATTAGAAGCAGCATGGCATTAGCCTTCTTATTTCCCCCAAAAGGTCAATAGCCAGACATCACACCTTCACTGCTGCTTCAGCTTCTGTTACTTTCTATGACTATCAGGGTGTGTACGTGTTTAAATACTTCCAGATTTGCTAATCAGGACATGTGACGCCCTTTTCTCACACATGCCCTAATGAAAGACATAGGAAGCACCCTGCCATTCGCTCAGAAAGAAACACACGTGAAGACCCTTCCTCTAAAGGAAAATAAGCTTTACCTATGTATTCCCATCAATTTTTCTATCACTGGAACCACAAGTTATGATTTCTAGAATGACAAGACAGACAGACCTGCTGGCCTGACTATGACAGGTTATTTATACCGAGTATTCTTTAAGACAAGGCACAGGCAGGACAAATGCAAAGTGTTTAAAGGAAACGGATCTGTAGGGAAAACAATAGCTCACTTTTGCTTTTCTCGGGGTGCTGGGCTAATTGTGAGAATGCAAAGGAAAAGGCCTAAAACTTGGCTACCTCTGTTTAAGACTGGGAATAAAATGTTCCCTTGCTGGGCTTTTAAGAGGTCTCTTTTGAGAGCTCTCTGCAACTTCAGCACCACGGACTCAGCACTGCCCCAAGCTCTCCTATAACTGACTTTTTTTGCTTTAATTAACCAAGGCTAAGTGGGACAGATTTACTCCATCTGTGTAATGTTACTGTTATCCGCCAGTGGCTAGGAGCAGCTCCTTACCTGTTGCTCTTGATGCCTGGCCTGCACAAGTAGCATCTTATTACAGGCCGGCCTCTCATCTAAGTACCATGTGTCTCAATTGAGCACTTTATTTTGTCTTGTTCATGTACTAGTTCAAGAGCCTGGGCTCCGCAGTTATAAGAAATCTTAAACTCCTTTTAGGCAGGTGTGTGTTTTCAGTTTCTTATCTCTTCAGGCCCACGAGAACACTAGGGACACACAGGCATGCAAACAAATACTTCCTGATTGTTTGAAGAGCTTCTAGATGTCTATTCTGGGAATAAGCACGTGGTTGGAATCTGGGTCTCCATGCCTATCTCAACCCTCTGTACCTGATCCATTGGCCTTCTCTGCCGTTGAGGGATCTCAGGTACTTTGAGTTAAGCTCTACTTGGTCTATACGTAACCTTTTCCCTTACCTAAAAGAGTTGGCTGAAACAGACACATGAGCTTCCCATCAGCACCACGTTCAATGTTCCTCTAGAAAAAGGAAGAGATTCCTTGCTTTTGGAATTAAAACTAACTATAACTTATAGGGCATTACCAGTTCCATAACAAACACAGGCCTCCTTCAAATACTCTGGTGAATGAAATGAAAGGGGACAGCTACATAAGGGGATGGTTAGGAATGCAGGTATGGGAGCTAGGTTTTCTGGTCTCAAATCCTGGCTCTACCACTTACTAGCTGTGTGACCTGAGACCTTGGTCAAGTCAGCCTCTCTGCACCTCAGTTTCCCAATCTGTAAAATAGGATAATAGTACCTGCCTCACAGAGCTATTGTTAATAGGACTGAATCAGTTAGTCTTTGTAAAGTGCTTGGCACATAATAAGCACTATTATGCTTAAGTTACTGTTAGATAAAATTAATAAAAGTACAGAGATTTAGAATAGACAGACCTATAAATCAGTATGCCTCCAAAAGAATCTGACAGTGATGGGAAAACAAGCAGGTTAACAGAATAACATGCCATCCTTGGTGTTTTGATTTTCTGGCAAACATACAATCTTTGAATTGCTTCAGTAAACCAAAAAGAACTCTGGATTTATAGGTTTTTGAAATGTCTAACATATTATCACAACAAATGTGATAAAAATATTCTGGCTGCATTCAAGCAAAACAATTAGTGAAGGTGTCATTGTTTTAGTAGAGAATTTTAAATGAACATTCTACTGTTTACACCTCTTATATCTACTTAGTCTAACATGTCAGACATTGTTCATAATGTTATTTAGCAAATACTGCCAACCCTTCTCCAGCAAAGAATCTTAGTCAATTATCAGGGGAACACTTCAAATGTATGTTCTATATTTTAAAAGATTCATTGAAAGATGAATCTTGGACTTCCCTGGTGGCGCAGTGGTTGAGAGTCCGCCTGCCGATGCAGGGGACGCGGGTTCGTGCCCTGGTCTGGGAAGATCCCACATGTCGCAGAGCGGCTGGGCCCGTGAGCCATGGCTGCTGAGCCTGCACATACGGAGCCTGTGCTCCACAACGGGAGAGGCCACGGCCATGAGAGGCCCATGTACCACACACAAAAAAAAAGATGAATCTTTATATAAAGATGATTCCATGGTATCTAAACTCAGTATTTTCTTTCGGTGTCTTTTCTCATCTATTCACTGCCACTTTTTAAACCCTCAATCTTCTTAGATATCCTAGCTACTAAAATTCCACATCCAGGGTCTCTCCTTTCTGAGCAATCTCTAGCACAAGATACCATTTCTAACATCAGCAGTCCCTTGTTATCTCACCACGGAGGTCCTCTCTAGAATCCAGGCATCCAACCACACACAAAGGCATCTATGTGCCACAACAGGTGGGGGCACCTGTGCTTTCGTTAGGGAGGAAACACTTCCAGTTTCACTTCTCCTAGTTTCCCTGGAGGGCAAAGTTCAACACTGCAGGATGTCTTTCCTGTAGGTGCACCTGCAGAGAATTGTGTCGAGACATCAGAAACAACTAATGTCCAGTCTACTAAGAAGTGATCATCTATTTTGGGCCTCAGCAGTTTAGTGCTTAAGAATGTGGGCAGGTACTTCCTCTCCATACCCTCCTCGGACTGACCTCCCTATCCCACTGTGTTCACTGGTGCCACTGTCATAGTTCTTAACCACCATGTTCTGTGGTTATGCTGGCCCTGGGTCCTTCCCCTCTGCCTGGGGAGCTTCTCTGGGCAGAAGTTGCGCTCCACTTGTCTTAGTGTTCCAAAGCCAGCACAAAGCCCATCTATGCTAAGCTCCCAAGAGTTATGTGTGAAACTGTATTTGAGCTACTATCGGAGAAAACCCAAATGTTCTTTGGATGATCAAGCTGTCAAGGGTTACTTTCACTTTTGAGCACAGGGAGGTTCCTCAAAAATGGGGCATTTGGAAAAGTCATCAGACTCCCTCTTTGTTTCTGTCGTTTTGGGCTAACTTTCCCCCATTTATCCACGTGGCCCTTTTAAAATTTTTTCGTGCCCTGTCAGCCCCGCCTTAATGGGCTCCTTCAGTGACCCCACATTCACCTTGCAGGTATCCTTTCTGAATATTCAAGGCCCATATTCTTACTTGGCCACTAGCGGGGCTGGCATTTTTTTTCGTCCACGGCTCCCAGCGATCACCAGTCACTGCTGGGAAGCGCTGGGGACGCCTGGGCGCTGCGCCCCCCAGCCAGCGCCGACCAAGACTCTCCCCCCACTACTCTCTTTGGGACAATGCTCCGGCAGCCACACAGGGCAAGGGGATCCTACAAAGGTTCCGGGTCAGCGTTCGGTCAGCCAGCCCCAGAAAGAGAGCGGGGGTGGGGGTGGGGGAATCCCTGGGGTGAAGACGCCTCGGGACTAGTGGGCATTCACTTCTGGCCCAGACCCTTCCCACCGGGAAAGACCTAAAGAGGTCTTTATCGCCTCTTTCTTTTCCACCATTCTAGGGACCAGAGAAATGCAAGACAGGGGGCAGGAAGGAGAGCAAGGAGACAGCCTCTCAGGCCAATCACGACGTCCGCCTCCCCTCACTCGGAGTGAGTCTGTCTCTCTCTCTCTGTCTCTCTCTGTCTCTCTGTCTCTCAACACACACGACCTGCTACTTCAACTTCAGCTCTGAGCAAACTGCGCCGCACGTCTCTCCTACTACGAGTCCTCCAGCTCCGGCTCCGGCCCCGGCCCGTGCCTCTCGTCTTACCCCAGCTTTTTCACCCAATTCCAGTTTCCTCACCCAACTGACCGTGAAGCTGGAGGCAGTTCCCCAGTCCCAGGCCCCCGGTGGGGCTCGGCTGCCGCCGCCGCCGTCGCTCCCCCTGCAGCCCCCGACCCGCGATCCGGCCTCGGGCTGCAGCGATGGCTCCCCGGCACGAGGCGCCGCGGCTCCCTGGACTCGGCCAGACACAGGGCGGCGCGCAAGAGAAGCCCATCGAGCTCCCGGCGGTGGTGGCGGTGGTGGCGGCGGCGGCTGCTGGAGCGGCCGCCGCGCGGGCTGATGACGCACAGGCGCGGAGGGGGCGTGGTCGGCGGGGGAGACGCTGGCAGATGACATCTGGCGGCGGGGAGGCTCGGCAGCATGGCGTTTGTGGCGCTGAGTGAGGCGGAGAAGGTGTACATTGTGCATGGCGTTCAGGTAGCGGCAGCAGCGGTACCGGCGCCGGCCGCCGGGTTCCCCTAGGACTGCGGCTGACTGGGTTTACCTTGTGATTAAACCACTCTGCGGCCGGCGTGTGCAGCTCGAAGCCGGCAATGAGGGCGTATTTGGGACCGGGCGGCGAGAATCCATTTAGGATTGTATGCGTACTTGCTTCTTTCTGGGTCTACAAGGTTCCACACCCGGGTAGGAAGCGGTGGGCAGTCCCTGATTCTGTTAAAGACCCTCTCAGCCTTTGAAGGCTGAGCTGTCCCACTTTTGTTAGGTACATATTCTATCATAATTTTTATCCCATTGAATCTTTGTAACAGTCCTGAAGGTAAGTATTATCTCTACTTTACATATAAGGAACTATGCTCAGAGAGGTTAAATTACTTGTCTGAGGTCACAAAGTAAGTGTGTGGTGGTGTTACCCGAAAACAGGGTTTGCTTCTTGGTGGGTGTCGAGCCAAAAGACACAACCAAGCCAAAGATTGGAAGAAGGAAGGATTTATTAATTGCAGCAAGTGAGGCGACACTGAGGATCTTTTCCAAAGCAGTGTCTATCCAATTAGCAAAATTGGAGAATAAGCTAAGGGCACATGCATATTCATGTAGGGGCTTGAGCAGAGGAGAATTTAGCATAGAATTGGGGCAAAGGTTAACAGACTCCAAGCTTTAGTTGATCGGAGTCTCCGAAGGTCAAAAGTCAACATCATCCTTCCTCAGGTTGAGACCAGCTTGGGGTCTTATCCTGTGGTTACCATACTCTAGCTGGGTGGGGGCCTTAGTTCTTATAGAACAAGTCAAAGATCTGTATCAGATTGTTAAGTATATCCCTTGAGGAAAAACTAGGGCTCTTGTTTTATCTCAACTGTTATTTCTTCACTGCTTTTCCTTTTTTCCTGCATTCTTTACTTCCCTCAAGATCATTGATTACAGAGACCTGTTCAAGGGCAAGCATTATGGTCAGGCTTAGATCACAAAAATGCTTAGGCCTAAAATGGCTTCTCTTCTGTCCAGAAAGCCATGCCTGGTTCTCCTTTTCTGGGCCCCGCTACCCTCTCTGATTACAGTGGACCTGGGATATAAATCCAGATATTTCTGATTGCAAAGCCCAACTCTACTTGCATGCCACTTTCCATTTTTTAAAACAGGGATTCAAAGGCAAAGGCCAGAGAGACTCCCCACTTCTACTTCTCTTTCTTCTGTCCTCTGAAAGCATGTTGGGGAAATAAGAAGGGGGAGGGCAAGTTCTGAACCCCACCATTTTCCTAGACCTTAAATAATATATTGACATATATTGCTGTATTGTTATCTTTTTAAGTAGTACTTTTTCCCACGTTGGTTCTAAGTTTCTTTAGAACCCTATTTTGCATTTCTTTGTACAACTTTTGTTTTACTAACTTGTATCAAACTGGTTTTTATATTCAGGAATTTGGGGGCAGATGTCAGAATTTCCAGAATTAGCATTTAATCCTCTTTTGGGGTTTGCTTAACTAGCTAAATATGTGCTTCTTCCTCCATGAAGAGACATTGCTAACCTCCGTCTTAGCCCAGTAATTCTGAAACCTTGAAGCGCCTTTTACTCACAAAATACAGCTTCGCGGGCTTTACCTGGACCTTCTGAATCAGAATCTCTGGGGCTGGTACCTGGGAATGGGTATTTTCATAAATGCTGGGAGATTTTGATGCAGTCACCAGACGTTGGGCTATGGGCAAGCCTCTGGCCTGGTCTAGCCTGGAGTCTGCTGCAGAAATCTTTGCCCCCCTGCCTGAGGTTGTTGCCGGAAGGGGGACCCCTTCCAGGGCCCGAGAGTGGGCTCTTGTCTAACACTCGGAAATGAATTGTCTGAGGGGACACACGTGCTGACAAAGCAAGAGACTTTATTGGGAAGGGGCACCCGGGCAGAGAGCAGGAGGGTAAGGGAACCCAGGAGAACTGCTCTGCCACGTGGCTTGCATTCTCAGGTTTTATGGTGATGGGGTTAGTTTCTGGGTTGTCTCTGGCCAATCATTGTGACTCAGGGTCCTTCATGGTGGCGTGTGCATCACTCAGCCAAGATGGATTCCAGCGAGAAGGATTCTGGGAGGTTGGTAGGACATATTGACTGGTGTCCCCTCTCCTTTTGACCCTTCCCGAATTCTTCCGGTTGGTGATAGCTTGTTAGTTCCGTGTTCCTTACCAGGACCTCCTGTTGTAAGATCACTCATGCAAATGGTTACTATAAGGTCTGGCCAGGGTGGGCGGTTTCTGTCAGTGGTTCCCCTAACAAGGTCACATGACCTCCTGCGTCTGTTTGAGTGAGGACTTGGAGTCAGACTGAGCAGGGATCCTTTCCCGGCTCCACCATTCACAGTAAGAGTGATTCTTACCTGAGTAGCTGAGCTAGCGCCCCCTGTGTAAAATGAGAACATATCCATCTGGGAGCAGAAAGGGATTGTGAGGAATGATGAGAAAAGAGAATATGGACCACCTGGCATGTGGGCAACCCTGAAGAGAAGTTGGCTCCCTGTCAAGATTTTTCCATCGGAAGTGTGGCTTTGTCCAGAACCATCCATACTATATCCGCAGCCTTCCTAGTGACCCCATGTGGGGTTCCGCCTGTGGCTGTTGAGATTTAAGCTGTTTTGATTTGGAGGGCTGGAGATTGTTAAATTGTCTCAGGACAAGGGGGATTTGTGGCCAGGCCTAGAAAGCCCCTAGGCAGCTCTGGGGTACTGCCTTTTCAGGGCTCCAGCATGGATCACGTAGACTGTGTGACTCTGCCTGTCTTTATGTCTCTGGTGACAGCCCTACTTCTCTCTGCTGAAGTATCTCACTTCTCCACAAGCCACTTGCTGTCCAGCTGCCCTCCACCCTGGTACATGCTATCCCCCCACCTTTACTTCTGTGAGGCCTCTCCAGCCTCCCTCCACACCATGACCTGTCAGGTCCTCTTTAACTCCCTTTCCCTCCCAAGTATTTCCCAGATCAGAGGTCAGATTCCAAGGAGAGAATCAGTTTCACGCCCAAAGAGCTGGCCACTCTCTGGATTGTATGCCTTTGGGTCAGGCCCTTTGCAAGGTGAGTGGGATCCCATCCTAAAGGAATGCAGGCCCACCCAACAGGCTTGGAAAGTGGAACGAGGACAACATCTCGTTTTGTCTGCTGTGTCTGGGGCCTGGGCCTGCAAAGCTGGCCCTTTCCAAAGTAGGGTGGCTTTCTAGTAGGGGAGGCCATCTGGTCTCAGTTCTCCTCCAGGAAGCTCTGCGCTCTTGGACAAGTCAAAGCAAGGTAGTGGGGGTGGGAGGTGGTTAACATCGCCTCAGAGGACTACTTTGAGTCTAAATCCTCCCAAGTATGTTGGATTAGGAGAGCCAACTGACAACTCCCATTAGGAAGTAGGACTGGGTTACCCGGGTGTGAGGAACAGCAACTCTGGGTTGGGTCATCTGTCTTGCCACTCTGTCACAAACAGGAGGTTAAACTTGGCGCCTCAGTGTCCTTACTTGTAACCTCTCTCCGGGTTGTTTTTGAAGATTCAATGAGTTAATATGTGCTGCCAGAAGCAGAAGAAGGAGCTGCTGAGCAGGGACTCCTGTGTGCTGCACTGTGCTGAGGATTCTCCTATAACTCTGTAGGGTCGGGGTTATTCCCGCTTTCTAGACAAAGAGACAGACTCAGAGCTGTTGAGGAACTAACTTGCTCAAGGTCAAAAAGCTGGCGTGGAACAGCGGAGTTTTAAATTTAGGTTGGTGGTGACTCTGTGCCACACCCAACCAGCAGGGTTGTTGTGATCACACAGGTAACAACTTGAAAGTCATGAGGAGCCATCCTAGCATCCAGAAGGCCTTTACCTAGAAAGTTGCTCAGTCCCCTCTGCTGAGAACAAGGTTCCACTCCCTGGTGTGGTCCGTCACCTGTGGACATCTCTATTGATTTTTTTAAATGGAGCTGTCACTTCAGGGCAGCCCATGTTTAAGTGTTCACACATGGATTGATTCCTTAGCTCCTGCGTACTACAGATGAATAAAAATTGTGGTAGGGCGCCAGGCTCTGAGCCAGGCCAAGCAGGTTTGGAGATTTCCTAAGCCTTTTATGAGGAAAAGTGGATTTTTAAAAGTCCTGTGTGCAGTGATTCATGGACTTTGTTTTTCTCCTGTTGTGTGCTTTTTTCTATGAAAAAAATTATACTTTACACGTCCCTGGAAAGGGAAATTTGTAGCTTTTTTGTTTATCTCTTACTTGTCACCGGAGCCTTCCCCAGGAGGCAGAGACTGATTTAAAGGCTGGAAAGGCAAGCTCTGGTGAGGCCCAGTTTTCTGACACCCCTCCAGCCACATTTTGGAACAGTGGGTTGTCACTACAAAGGGTTGTGACTAGAGTGAGTGGTAATTTAAAGCAATAGTGGGAAGCCCTGTAGCCTTGCAGCCTCCCTGCTTTCACAGTCGTCGTCACCATCATTAGGACGAACTGGTATAGCCAGCCAGTTCGTCCTTTGAGGGAGGCCTGTGCTGCCTCCTTTGCACAGTGAAGAGACTCTTTAGAATGCAGGAGACTGTGTGGAATTGGGGTTAAGAGCTCTGGCTTGGAATTCAAGTGCTATTTACTGGCTATGACGTTGGGCCAGCCATTTAGCATCTTTCAACCTGATCCCCATTTGTAAAATGGAATGAAAATTTGCTCTCTTACATTACAGGGTTATTGCGAGGATTCAACATGTTAAGTGTATAGTGTTCCTAGCACATTATCTGGTCGATAGTAAATGCACATTAAATAGTAGCTACTATTAGTTCTTGCAAATAGTTGTGGCTCTCTTAATTTATAGATCCACAGAATTAGAGACGCACCTTTGAGGCCGTTGACTTCAATCTCTATATCTACAAATGAGGAAATTAGTCTAGAGGGGAAGGGTTAGGGTTAGTCCTAGGTCAAGCAGCTAGTTAATGGCAGGACCAGGCCTGGAGGCCATGACTGATGCTCCTAGTGACTGCTCACACTTGTGCCATACCTACAATCCACCAAGGACTCACTGTAAATGCTGTTTCTGGGCCAGGTGTTCACTTCCTAGCAGGGCACACCTGGGGGATGGGGCAAGCCGAGATTGACCTAGGATGCTTTCATGTGGGTGGGGGTAGGTGGGGTTGTGAAGAGACACAGTTATATAGTTTTGGGATCCTCCAGGGAAGAGAACTCACTCTGTAGAGTTCAGGAGACTCATTCTCCTAGACTTGAAATTCTGTTGCTTTTCAAGAACATGTCTCCCCAGGCTTCAGATAGGGATTGCCTCCAGGGAGGGGATGGCTGGGAGTTGACGGGCTGCAAAAGGACTTCAACCTGATTTAGGATGTTTATTTTCTCTCCTTTAACAGGAGTTTAAAGAGTTGAAACAAACAGGACAGATGGTAGTAGTTGGTACTGTGTGGTGGGAGTATTCAGTGTTTTCCTTTTCTGTATTTTAATTTCTCAAAATAAAAATGTCAATCAGATACGCAGTGAGCCAAGCAGTTTAAAGATAAATCTCTGACAGATACATACTTCAGAACAGTGGTGGCTTGTTTGTTTGGTTTTGGTTTGTTTGTTTGTTTTTTGTTTTTAACATTTTGAGAAGCATTGATCCCTTTGAGAATCTGATGAGGCTAATGATTTTTTTTGCTGAAAGAAAGACCTTTCAAAAAATGTTTGCAGAGAATGAGGACAATCTCTATGAGCTGATGTGGAGTGATTTCCTGCATATGTATTGTTAATTGTTTAAAAAAAGAAGCTATGTATAAAAGAGTATCTGTAGTATGCCATATTTTATATAAGAAAATAAGGGATATTAAAAATACTCTTATCTGTTCATTTGTGCAAAGGAAGTACATGAAAGATGGACTGGGAACTAAAGAGATTGGTGACCTGCCTGGAGCTGGTGGGAGGGGGTAGGAAGGCAGAGCGGTGGTGGGGGGGGGATGAAAAGAGGGATGAGGGGTGAGTGACATTTCTCTGAGCACACCTTTTCTGATAGCTTTGACTCTTAGAGCCCTGGTGATAGTAATTAAAAGTAGCCAAGATGTGGGGGACCCAAAATGGAACCCCAGCAGTTACAAATGAACTGACGGGTACAGATGAGTAACAGAGGCACAGGAAGGATGGGGAAAGACAACTGGAAACAATATTTTGAGAGGGTGCTGTAAGGCTAAAGACAAAAAGAACTCTACACAAATACTGTATTAGTAAATTTGTTTTTCACAGGCGTATGGCGTAGTAATTCTGAAACTACTTTATGTATATACAGAGATTTAACAAATACATAAATACATTGTAGATAATGAGAGCCAGGTTTCTCCCTGTCTGAGAAAGAAGTTACAAATAAGACAAGGAGGTAGGTTAGAACCAGCTCTCAGTATGAACGCATGACTTTTTAACAGGTATGTGGATAGACACAAATAAATATAGGTGTGTGTATGTGTGTGGGTTAATACACATACGTATATTTTCTAGCACTGTTCTACTGAGACGATCTAGAAGCAATGATACCCCAGTAGCGATGAACCTACTTAGCACCCAGATCCTGGTTTTTAAGTACTATTCTGCAATGAAAGGAACCAGGGCTCCTTGGAACAAGGGCTGATCCCAGGGCTGGGGCAGGTAAAATACAAGTGGCTGGAACACCTTGTGTTGTCAGAAGTAAAGAAGTGCTCAGAAGAGATTGGAGACATGTTGAGAGAATGCAAGAACCAACCCGAAGGAGCTCCCAGTGGCCAAATCTGGGACACTTTGAGCAACAATATAAATAATGGAAGTCCTGGATTACAACCACAGCATAAAATAGTTATCTATGAGTTGTACCGATAGAAGTAAATAATTGAGGAAGTAAATAACTAGGGATAAGGCCAGGCAGTACGTAGGCCACGCTGAAACCCATCCTCTGTAGCAGGGGTTGGCAAACTTTTTCTGTGAAGGGCTAAATAGTAATGATCTGGGGGCTGCAGGTCATGTGGTCTCTCTCTTAACCCCTCAGCTCTGCTGCTGTGGTATGAGAGCAACCACAGAACACCTGAGCGAGTGGGCACGGCTGCGTTCCAGTAGAACAGCTTATGAAAACAGGCGGCCCGCAGGCCTAACTTTGTTGACCCTGTTCTAGAGAATGCCTGTTTTAGAAGATCTTTTAGAAGATACCAGTTAGTTGTTTTTAGCTGTTTACAGACTAGATCTGATTCGGTTTGGGGGGTAGGAGGGCTACAGCCAAGACAGTTGTACCTGTAGCTCTGACAATCCATACTTCTTGTGACTTCAGAATTGCAGATTTGGAAAGAGACAGCTTTTATTTTGTCTGTTCAGATTTTGTTTGTGTGTGCCTGTTCTGTATAGTGGTACGTAGTTTGGACTTTGTGCTCCGACAGACCTGGGTTGGAAGCTGAGCTTTGCTGTCCCTAGCTGTGGGACCTTGGATGTGAGTCGCTTAACTTCTCTGAGTCTCCATTTCCACATTTGTAAAATAGTAATGTTATTACCTATGAGGACAGAATTTTTGGATGAATCACTAAGAGAAAAGGAGTTGTTGTACCACATATTTCTCTGTGGGGGGAAAGGAGTGAGTCAGTTGAAGAGTCTGTTAGAGGTTTAGGATTATAACGTTAGGATTTTGATTGTTGCACTCAGGAGGACCTCCGCATGGATGGCCGTGGCTGTGAAGACTACCGATGTGTTGAAGTGGAAACTGACGTGGTGTCCAACACCAGTGGGTCTGCCAGAGTCAAGCTGGTGAGTACTGTGGTCACAGTCTGTGCCCAGATGGAGGAATGGGTAGGCTCTAGGGAACCAGTTGCAGGCCCCTCTGGGCTTTTGGAGTGCATATTGTTCCAAGGGAAATCTAAGACCCAAGCCAAACTCTGGGAGGGGGTCTGTATGCATCTAAAGGACCCCTCACCTTCTCAAAGGGCCACTTTCCAAGTCCCGGCACTGATGCTAAGTGAGTTCTCTGGAGGCGTACGTCTGGGAGAGGAGGGGGTGGTTGGGTGCCTGGCTGCCTGCCCCAAGTGAGGACCCTTCTTGCATGTGTCTGCAGGGTCACACAGACATCTTGGTGGGAGTGAAAGCAGAAATGGGGACGCCGAAGCTGGAGAAACCAAATGAAGGTTACCTGGAGTTCTTTGTTGACTGGTCAGTACTCTGCAGATGTTTTTAAAGAAAAATGCTTTAAAAGATAGAAGATTCAGAGAATGAACCTCTGGTTTCTTGTTGAGCCCACTTTTATTTTGTACTTAATCATCATTCACCAGCCGGCAGGTATTTACTGAGTTCTCCTGTGTACCAGGCACTGGAAAATGTGAAAGGAGGCCTTGGCTCAGGTCCTGCCCTTGTCCTAATCAGCTGGCCCTCGCTGGGCTTCATTTTCCCTGTCTGAAAAAGGAGGGTGTCTGCCAGGCAGCCCGGCACATGGTAGTTATGAGAGTCAAATTAAATGATGTCCTGTTTCTCTTCCTGCTCTAGTTTTGCAGAAAACTTTTCATGACTTGCTTGGCAGAGCAGGGGCTAGAGCCAGCCAAGCAGCCTGACAGGCCAAGGGGGTGGCAGCTGGGCAGGCAGTGTGGGTACTGGGAAAAGCAGAGACTCCGCAGTCTCTGCAGCCAGCCAGCCAGCCTTGTTGCTGGCTTCCTTCTCCGGCTAGCTGTGTGACCTCAGGCTAGTTACTCAGTCCCTCTGTGCCTAAATTTCTTTATCTAAAATATTGAGATAATAATACTGTTGTGATGATGAGGAAGCGAAGTTATGAAAATAGAGTGAGCATCCAGCACAATGACTGGTTCAGTGGGCTTTCAAAAGTGTTCTTTCTCTCCCTCGTGTTACCTCCCCTTCTAGGGGTTGGGGCTTTTTATCGGGTTGCCAGCCCAGTCTCATCTTCTACCTGTAACTCCTCTTCTAGCTAGGGGGTGACAGCAGACCTTCTTGAGGTGGGTACGGTTCTGTCGGCTCACGGTAGGTGCAGGTATATAATGTTGGTACTTTACTGGGAGGGGTGGCAATACCACCCCCCACATTCAAACATTTCCTGAAAGGACTCACAGGACTTAGCATAGAGCATGGAGCTGTATTCAGAGCTATGATTATCACAGAAATGCAGCAACACGTGTGTGATGATTCTGCCTAAGAAAACCCATTAGAGATTCAGCACCCAAGATTTTGACTGGGGCTGGTCACATAGGCACCGTCTGCTTTACACATACCAAAGTTCCAGACTCCCAGAAGGAAAGCAGGTGTTTAGCATAAACCACATGATTTGCACAGTCTAGGCACAGGAGACCCAGTTTACTGTTGACTTGAGAGCCAAGTGTCCAGATGCCAGCTGAGGACCAACCTTGCAAGCAGACCCTTCTAAAGGTAGCAGCCTTGCACCTGCAATGTCAGCCCTTTTCTGCAAAGATGCTAACCCACATTTGCACAGCGAGTTACAGTCTTCCAGTCTTCACTTCCAAACACAGAAGTTGATCCTCACAACACTCCTGTGAGAGAGATGACAAAAGGGGTTCAGAGAGGGTAAGTGACTTTCCTGGGATCACACAGCTAGTAATGCCAGCTCAGGTCTATCCAGTGCTGAGTCTTTGCTCTTTCTACTTCATGTAGCCTGCAGGAGCCAGCTTTAGAGGGATATCCTGCTTAGAGTTTTCAGAATGTGTCTGCGTCATCTTTCTGGCCAGTTTTCCTTCCAGCCCATCCCTGCCCCGGCCCCGGCCCCTCCAGAGCAGTCTCCTCTTGTTTCTGCCCAGCTGCTCTCAGCAGTCTGAGTTGTCCAGTGGAATCGGCCCATCCTTTAAGTTGCTGTGCATGATGGTGAACTTGTTAAGGCCTCCAACTTATCCTTTCCTTTGCTCGTGGAGGAAGAAAAAAATGCCTCTCCTGCCTTGATCTGCCTGATTCGGTGCAGTAAACAGTCACTGAGGAGCAGACACCATGTGTTAGGGGCTGTAATTTGCTTTCCTTTTCTTCCTCTTCATTATCCTTCTGCCTCATTCATCTTAGGCAGACCAAAGGCAGTCAGCCCAACCACACCAAAGAGAGGGTGTTGCACTCAGATGCTTGGTATAGGAGACACGTTTCATTGTGGCTCTGTGTCTGAACATGACTCCAGTTAGCCTGCTGCTCATGTCCCTTTCTTGTCCCAGCTGTAAGAGGGTGGCTTCAGGGTGAGAGGAGCCTTTGAGCTGTCTCTTCCCAAGATCTGGCTTCTAGAAGTAAACCTCTTTCTCCTGGCTGAGAGTGGCTGCCTGCTGGTCTCTTTTCCCCCTTTGTAAGTCTCAAGAGAACCTCACCAGGCCCAGAAACTCCATTTCCCAGGGAGTACTCCTGAGTCTGTTTCTCAAGGTGGCACCCTTCGGCATCTTTAAGTGGCTCAGCGTGATCAGCCCAGCGGGTAGAATCACCATGAGAGATTCATAAAACCCTATTTTCCTGCAAAGAAGAGTGGAGGTTACCAAGCACCACTGGCTGCCACCTGTATCAGAACCTCATTTGCATATTCAAGGAGCAACTCATAATTGTGTAAACAAATAAACCCCTTTATTTCAATCCAATGAACAAGAATGGCTTCTGGGCACCTGTGGCTATGCCCAGCCATAAGGGTGCTGCCCCCAACCCCATCCAGGCCCCAGGTGTGGGGCTTCTGCTGGAGAGCTCAAGGCATGCACCCATCCACAGGCCGAAACAGAGTTGTTACCCGGTGGGAGGAAAGTAATTGGGCAGGGGGTGGCTCCTGCCTGACTGAGCCCAGCTTGACTTAACTACTTACTAGCAACTTTCATGTTTTAATTATTTAAATTACCAGTGGTAATTATCAGAGAGGTCACAGAAGACGAATTGCTTTTCTGCTAATTCCTTCTACTTCTATTTGTCTACTTGGAATAATATATGGAGCCTGGGGTAGACACCTTCTCCCACCCCAGTGATTTTCCCTGGGTCTTAGAAATGATGCCCTTAGGAAAGGGTACCCATGACACAGACCCTGATCCCCATACCAGTGGAGGAGGAAAACCTTGGGGTTCCTGAGATCTGCTCCAGGGATGCCTGGCGGCACTTTGACTAAACTGGGAGCACACTCGGACCTTCTAACTCCTGTCTCTATGTCTTTGTTTTGTTAGTTGTAGCCTGAGAATAGGCCATTTTAAATAAGAAGCTTGAAACTGGGAAAAGATGGTTTCCATCTAAAGCCCAGAAGGTAATTTAGTGAGCTGGTGTTTCACTCTGGTTACCACCAGGTGGCAGACCATCAAGTCACTTCTTGGCTCTCTGGCCACCATGTTCATGGGTTTAGGAGCTGTGTTTGGTCCCTCAGAGAGGCTGCGGGTTGTAACTGGAGGAGGTGAGGAGAACAAGTTTCGTTCATAGACATTTCAGCATGCCTGGCACTTGTCACTTCTCTGGGATCTCAACTACTTTTAAATGTGACCACTTGTTTTTTTTCACTAATATTGAACTGAAAGTTTCAAGTCCTGAATTGGTGGGTGAAGCCACTTGATCTCTGTTCCTTACCTACTTCGTGCTGCTTGAAGGGGGCACCATTCTCGGCTGAAGGGCTGGGGGTGGGGGCAAAGCAGAGAAGCAACCTGCAGAAGTCATTTGAGGCTCGCTGTGCTCTGAACGTCTCCAGAGCTAACGATATAATTCTCCCAGGAACTTCAAATAAGGGCTTACGATGAGACACTCAGAATGTGCCACTGTTCCCATACCCATTTATAGGGAAGCTTTTGCAGGCTCAGAAGTGAGCACATGTGCTCCCTGAGGAATTGGGACCTACCTGGGGGCTAGATGACTAGAGGGGTAAGGCCCGGAGTCATCCTTGGCCCAGGTACCTACTAAATCACTTTTTCTGCCGAGGGCCTGGCCTGGCCTGGCCTGGCTGTAAGGCTTCACAGATTTGCAGGCTAGATTGACAGCAAGGGAAACAACAATGGGCCTAGTGTCTGAAGTCCTGTTCCAGGTAGACATAGGGCCTTGATCTCAGCCTAATCCAGTTAAACCAGAGATGTGCCAAGCAGGAGGAGCACAGTGGAGGTGATAAGTCAGGAGGTCGGAGAACTGGGAGGGGCAGCGTTCCCAGGATTTTTATGTTTATCCAGCTCAATAAGCGATTTCCCAACAGCCCTGGAAGAGGGGCTGGGTCATACTTTATGAAGGATCTGAATTGGTTTTGGTAATTGTAATTATAGAAACCACTTGTTTTATGCCAAAAACAAACAAACCAAACCCAAGTATATATTCCTCTACTGAAAGAAAATATTGTGATGCCTGCGAACAGGAGTCTAGGATTACCAGCCTGCATTCTCTCGCTCTCTTTTTTTGCTTGGCACTTAATAGAGAAGCTTTTTATTTAGGACTCCCTTGGTCTGCATTTGTTGACTCCAACATTTGTGGTCTAGTAGTAAGTCCCAAGACCAGAGCACCCATTCATTACCTTGAGGCATAAGACAGACCCAAGGAGCACTAACCTGACTAATGTTAGGCTACAAGCCAAGCATGCTGAATTACACATTCAGGGAGAGTCCAGAGCAGGAGCTTTCCGTAGTCTCATGAGCATCCTTTCTCTGGCCACCAGCTATGCTGAAAGAGTTAACCTGTATTTTAAAAAGGAAAAAAAAGAAAAACCTTTTAAAATGGGAAAATTTTCCACTTTAAACCAGCCCAATGTCAAAAAAAACCAATGGGGGGTGGTTTGGTAGGTAAATTATTTAGCCGATTGTCCTGGGAAGTTCTTAAACCATCCCTTCGGGCTGTAAAAAGCCTTAGTGCGTCAATCCCCAGTAATTAAGTTACTGGGGATGTGGCCCACTGTAATCAGGGAAAGGTCAACATTTTAAGCATAAGCATCTCTGCCTGGATTTGTTTACACAGTGATCTATTTAGATGCGTTTTTAAACACTTAAAAGATGGGACTTAATATTAATGGCTTAGCGTTTAAATTAGAAACAGGTTGTCTTTTGCTAGCCATGCAAAATAATCAACTTGGTCTCTAGTGACTTGATTATTTTACCATAAATGAGCTTCTTTTCATGGCTTAGTGCCCGAGTCTGGCAGAGGCAGTGAGGTTGCTATGACAGTAATGAAGTTTCTCATAGGGGTTTTAAATTGGGGTTCTGCTGGCTCGTGGTAGTAAGGGAAGACTATGAAAGTAGCAAAGTTATTATACAATGATACACTCTCATTGTTTTAGGATTCGTCTTACATCTGTATTAGAATGGACCAGACAAAAGGGACACTTAAATATATTAGGTGAGGTTTCTTTCAGCATTACACAAATGGGGTTGGTACAGCCTTGGGCCTTCACATAGGTTTTGCTTTGCCTGGAATCCCCCTGCGTGTCTATGGTCTGACCAGCTTCTACTCATCTTCAGGTTCAAGGCCTCCTATAACCCTCAACACTGGTTGACATCCCTCTTGACGCCCCACTCCTCCTGTTTGCCCACTATCGTGTGACTTCCCCCAGCAATTGGAATTGCTGACTTCGGGTCTGCATTTGCCTTGCTCAGTCTCTAGGTCTCCAGTGCTTAGCACAGGGCCCGGGACCTTCCAGGTGGATGAGTGGATGGACAGATGGACGGGGACCAGAAAGCTTCAATATGTGATTTTGTAGAGACCATCCTGAAACAACTGATTTCTTATCTTTCTAGGCCTTATTTATTACAATAAAATGATTACTGGAATGTTTATATATCTCACAAGTGTATTAAGGATTTGTTTTCATTAAGCCAGAACCCTCAAAAATTTCCTGTTAAACACTTTGAGTAGTGCTTAGGGTGGCAAATGTCGATGCTTGTTCATTCTTTGTTGAGGTGATTTGGCATAAAATTAAAGAGGCTAAAAAGGAAAAAGTTTTCTCTAGAAAAATAAAGTAAAAGAGAGAACCTAATATTTAAATCAGCCAACAGTCTTATTTTCCTGCTTTTCAGTACCATGATCATCTAAAGTTAATGACATAACTCTGGCATACTGTTATATATATATCTTCTAAATCATTCCAGGAAAGTTATTGTACCTACATTGTGGTTTTTGCTTTGAGAATATCATATCATCATCTAGGGATGGGGTATATAATTTAACCCCTCTGTAGGCCGGACTGATTCTCTAGGCCTCTCTGGGCCTGCCAGAGAAGAGTCTTTATTATACCCTCAAGATACGAGTGTTCATTATTACTGGCTGAGGTTCATCTCACCAGCGTTCTTGTTTCTCTTTGGATAAATATGGCTTCTGTAGAAATCAGTGGGAACTCCCACCACACACACTGACACATCCAGGACATGGTCCTGGCCTGGCTTATTGCGTGTGTCTGGAGGCTGGAAAAGTGTCAGATGTATCCTTTCCTCATTTCAGTGACTTTCCTCATAGTGCTGGTTCTTCCAGCATCCCCCAGGGAAACTGGAACAAAGCCTTTTGCTCTTTGCATTCGACAAGACTCACCCCTTTTCTGTTGCCCTTCTATATAGTTCAGCCAACGCTACCCCTGAATTTGAAGGTCGGGGAGGTGATGACCTTGGCACAGAGATTGCTAACACCCTCTACCGGATATTTAACAACAAGAGCAGCGTCGACCTGAAGTCCCTGTGCATTAGTCCTCGGGAGCACTGCTGGATTCTCTACGTGGATGTGCTGGTAAGTATCACATTGCTGTACTGGCCACACTCTACCCTTGTTGGAAACCAGTTGGCCTACTTTCCTCCCACTGCTTTTTCCGTCTTCAGTTGGATGCTTTCAATTTCCAGGGTGAGGTTCGTTGGGAAAAGATTGGTCTCCTATAATAATTTTTAAATTAAATACAACATAGTAGTGCACGTATAATGCCATCTTACAGTAAAGTTACAGTCATATCATGGTAGCACCTAAAGTTATCCACAGAGGCTGTCAGGGGAGAAGAAAACAAGAGATGCTCTCTAGATGGTGCCAAACAGAGTTGATGGGCAGAGTTTAGACAAGAAGGATAATGGAAAGATGATGAGCTCTTTACATGCATTTTCATGTAACCCGTACAAATGTTTTGTGAGTAGGCACTTGTTTTCCCCATGTATAAGTGAGGGAACTAAGACACAGAGAGGTCAAGTAACTAGCCCAGGAGATCTCAGCTTGTGAGTAGCAGTACTAGGCCTCAAAGCCAGGTCTGTTTAGTGCCAGAGCTGGCTCGTGACCTCACCAAGCCATCCTCCCTTGAAAACACCCTGTAGCCCAGCTACTCTGAGTCCCTCATTTCCCCAGTGAGGCCCCTGAGGCCCTGCCTCCTCCCTCCTCCAGAGTCTGCGCCTGCAGGAGTCTTTCTAGTCTAGCCCTCCATTTCCTTCCTGGTGCTTCCCTCCCAAATACTCGTCTGCCCAGTTTTTGGCACTTGGTAGTAACTTTTCTTACAGCTGTGATTAATTTTGCCAGTCTCTTGTTCATGTACAGGCTCTTGTTGGGTCTATTTTATTCCTTTTCATTTAATTTTATGAACCTTGAGATCAGTGGCTACATTTTCCACTTCATATTGAAGTGGAAGGGCTAAGCCAGTGACCAAACAGGTTCTTGAATGAATCTGAAGATAAAGCCCATCTTGTGGACTGATACTGAACTTCATGCAAGGAACAGCCCAGCTGTCTCTAATTGTCGGCCCTGCATGAAACAAGGCAGGGCTTTCTGGATACTTTTAAATTAATTTGATAATAGGTGGGCACAGCTAACCAAAAGAGAGCAGTGCTTACCATTGTCTAGCAGGTTAGGGCTGTTCTGAATGCCGATGCTAATGGGTAAAAATAATGAAATTACAAGTCCATTTGCTTTTTCTCATCTCTGGTAAGCGGGATGTATTTGTAGTTTGATTCCTACCAAGCAGGTAGTTTTACACGACCTGGTTTTGAGGAGGCGGGA
This sequence comes from Mesoplodon mirus, assembly GCF_964341445.2. Classification (NCBI taxonomy): domain Eukaryota; kingdom Metazoa; phylum Chordata; class Mammalia; order Artiodactyla; family Ziphiidae; genus Mesoplodon; species Mesoplodon mirus. The sequence continues at coordinate 42,626,667 of NC_138988.1, read as the reverse complement.
ACTGGCAGCCTACAGTCATTACCGATAAGAGTCAGGCTTCATAGCTGCCCAGGGAGGTGCAGCCCTGCACACTTGTGGTTTGGTAGGAGGCTGGCCCGGTGAGGGGGCCTGATGCTCTTTTGATTCAGGCAAGAAGCCTGTTCTCTCAGTGCAGGCTCTTGAAAAACTGGTGAACATCGTAGGGACGTTATCTCAGCTTAGAACCAGCATGCTTCTTCCATGAGCAGGGATATACGGTGAGCAGGAGTGTCTCGGGTGCATTGTGTCTTGGTCACCTGCGGCCCTTTCTTTCTTTTCTTTCTTTCTTTTTTTTTTTTTTAAATTTTTGGCCACACCCTGCAGCAGGTGGGACCTTAGTTCCCTGGCCAGGGATTGAACCCACGCCCCCTGCAGTGGAAGGCAGAGTCTTAGCCACTGAACTGCCAGGGAAGTCCCAGGCCTTTCTTTTTAAGACTTTTTGCATTTGGATTTCTTCTCTAATATTTTTTTTAAAGGTTTTACTTATTTTGGAAGAAGATGTGAGCTTTTGAAATGCTGTCATCTTCAGAAAAGTTTTTAATGAATTAGAAAAGCATTTTAAAAATTACATTATTAATGAAGTAGATTACTTTCTGTCATTCACATAATTGCTTTCAGTCTTGGTGGGAACGTACTTCATGCATGTGAGGTAGGAGATAGGCTTTTGTTTGGAGTAAGTTTTTGTCCTACATCTAAAAATACATTGAATACATTGAGTCCATGTTTGAAGCAAGATGGTGGAAATCCAGTCCTATCACTGGGATTGCAAAAGATGAATCTCCTGTGATTTATTTTTACCGACTGGTCTGGGTAGTCCTCAGGCAAAGCCCATCTTTCAAACAAATATTCACTGGGCAGCCTTCCATGCTTTCATACTTTTACTGCAGGCACAATTACTTGAAACCTATTATACTCAGATGATCCACCTGTTTCCAGTATTGGTTTTTTCCCCAATTGCATTATTTTATGAGAGTAGAAATTTACCATCATGGAAACTTCATTCATCTTTGCTCTTCACAGTCTTTAATGGTATACTTTTTACCCCAAGTGGGATAGCTTTGGACTTCATTGCACTGATGTACAGGCGACCTTTGGTGGGGAGGTGGGTCACAAGGCTTGTCTTGCGAGGGTTCCCAGGAGTGGTGATGAGACCCACATGTGGTCTGTGGCACTGGGCATGGGAGGGAAGGTGGAGTGGAGGAGCCACTGCAGCACCCGGCAGTGGCTGTGTGTGGGGCCAGGAGGTGCTCAACACGGGTGTCTGAGAGGACAGTGGGGGGAAACCCAGGAGGAGCAGGATCTTTGTGGGGAGGCAGGTTTTCTACTTGGTATGCTGTACTTCCTAGCAGTGTGGTTTGGAGGTGTACCTTATGAAAAGAAGGCCCTCATCCTCAGAGGCTAACAGAATAAGATGTCCTGTTCCCCTAAAAGAGCCATTGTAGTATTTGTGCATCTGACGGGAGGTGCATCTGTGACCAAGTGTGTCTTCCTTCCCCTTCCCCAGCTCTGCTCCTGCCCCACCTGTTACAGGAGGGGTTTTCTCCTCAGCGAAGGTGGACACCTATGACCTCTCTGGGACCACAGTCCAGTCTTTCTGTAACACTAGTTGTTTGGCACCTCCCCGTTTCCTCCTAGCTCGAGTAGGCCTGTTCAGACAGCCCAGTCAGGCTGCTTTGGGTCTCCACATCCCCCCCACTCTCCCTCTGCTTTTTGGCTGTGCCACTGTGTTTAGCAGAAAGATTCTAGCTAGGCTGGGCCTGCTTGGCAGCAAGAGAGGAAGGTAGGGTCTCTGAGCACCTCTTATGTGCCAGGGATGTAGGGATGTGATCTCATTTAGTCCTCATGGCCACCCTATAGAGAAGCATGGCTTTGCTTCACTGAGGGGGAAACCGAAGCTCGGAGGACACCTGGCCAGCAAGTGGCCGAGAAGAGTGTCAGACACACGCTGCCCGGCCTGGGTTCCTTGTCGTGCGGTACCCTGTGAGGAGCCAGGCAGGCAAGCTGAGGCCTGGAGTTGGGTGCCTGCCCTTCGGGGGCCCCTCAGCAGATACTTAGGGTTCAGCATTCTGCCCTCTCGATTTCATCTTTTGGTGATAAGCCAGAATGTTGAAAACCAATGTTTGTGTCCGGCCTTAACGGGACGTGGTGCAGGACAGTAGAAAGGGCTCTGACTGGCCGTCAGGCCCCTGAGCCCACCCGTCAGGGAAGGGTTGGCTGAGGTGCTCTCCAAGTCCTCTCCAGCTTGGAGGCCTCACAGCTGCTAGAGCAGACATCAGCATTTATCTAGCACTTTCCTTGCATAAAGCAGATACTGTGGGCAGCAGAGTATAAAACGGTGGTCTTCACCCCTGGCCAGTCACCAGGACCACCTAGGACCCGGAGTAAAAAGCAGCTTCCAGGGCCTCACCCTGCATTATTAATAAGCTCCCTGACCCTGCATAGCCAGGGTTAGGAACCTGGGCTGTCAACAGTGAAGATGGAGAACATGCAGATGCACTCAGACAGTCTGTGAGGACAACAATGGGAAGATGAAAGAGCAAATTAGTATTTATCTTAAAACACTTAGCTGATGCCTACTGTGTGCCAGACACACTTCTAAGGGCTTTACAGATACTAAGTTGTTCAACACTTCTGGGAGATAGTGTGGCTTTCACCCTCCATGAGGCGCAGAGATGTTAGGTCCCACCCCGGGTTATTCAGTTACCCAGCAAAGATAGGAATCAAACCAGACTGTCTGGCGCAAGAGTCTAGCCAGAGGTGGGGGCCATGCTGTAGTCTGTACTTGAACCAGGGTACAGGAGAGCTAGTCCAGTTGCTAGACAAACAAGATGCAGTTACAAGCCAGTTGGTAATACAGGCTGGGGGATCATATTCTAATAAGCAGTAATTATTCCAGGCTGTAGGAGAGATGGTGTCTGCACCGGAGGTTTGCCCAGAAAGCTTAAAGATGGGAATTAGAGTTTGCACTGGGTATGAATGAAGTGCGTGAGACATGCCAGGTGTGATTGTTGATTCTTAGTAGAGTTTGGAAGGCCTGGGTTTAGGGCCTGCCTGTCTTCCATAAATAATCACCAGTCTCCTCCTTCCCAGCAGCCCTTCCTCCTGGGCTCTGAAGATAAAGGAATGAACAAAACCAACAGGGTCCAGCCTCACGAGTTGACAGTTCAGATGAAGAGGAGATAGACTCTAAACAAACACACACGGAAGTACACAACTTTTCTTTCTACATGTGACTTCCTCTCCTCTCTTCCTGTTGGCTTTATTCCATAACTCAGGCCAAGGCTTCTTTAAAATAAGGAAGAAGGATGTGTTGCCTTCCTCTTAATAATGTGCTGTAACCCTCCCCATTGAATGAGCGCATGAGTACGGTCTACACTTTCGCTCATGGGCAAAAATGTGTGAAAGACCTTAGTTGTTGCTATGCTTACTATAGAACAGGGAGTGTTAGGTGTTTGAGCATCAGATGTACATTGGTAATTACGTGCAGTAGGAACTGCACTAGTCAACACGGCCCTGGTGGCAGCATCAGTGGCACCATTTTTTACTTGTTTGGAGGCCAGGCATATGTTAGCAGAGATGAGAGTAACACTTGCCAAGTGCAACTGAGAGTTACCTGGGGCAAAACGCAGGTGATGAGTTCCTCCTTCAGTGCAGGCCTGACTGGCTGAGGAGCTGCACCACAGGCTGAGGCCTCTGAGTGGTGGTACCACAGCCAGGGCAACAAGGCAGCGCATGCGGTTAGGGTGAAGGGCCAGTGTGTGTCAGCGAGCCAGGAGAGCAGCCACGCGTTCTTGTCTTTGTAAACACTTGGTTGGCACTTCTCAGGAACCAGTGTCCTTTACTTGGGATAATACTTAAAGTGACAAATGATGCTACCTTCTTCTTCTCCCCCTCACTCCCTGTCTCCCTTAGCTGCTGGAATGTGGTGGAAATTTGTTTGATGCCATCTCCATTGCTGTAAAGGCTGCGCTCTTCAATACAAGGTACGCCCTCCTGGAAACAGCCCCCTGGGCCCCTGGAGAACCTGAGCAGACACCTGTGATGGACCACTGAGGGCACTACTACTGAAGCTCGTAGGAGAAGATAACAAGGGGTTTCAGCATTGACAATGGTGGTATTTAATTTTAAGCATCAGAAAACAGGTTTTATAAGTTATAACTAAATATATTTCTGTATTTATTTTTTTGGATGATTATTTTCATAAGTAAACATGTACCATATAGAAAAATATTAGAAAACTACAGAGCAGCAAAAAGACTAGAAACCAGAGACACAGTCAGTTGTCCAAATACTGTCACTAGATAAAGCTCCATGGAGACAGGGGTTTTGCCTGTTTTGTACCCTGCTGTCTCCCCAGCACCATAAACAGTGCCTGACACATACTCCTTGATTGGACACGTGAATGTTCTCAAAGCAGGGTAGCAGCCTGCTGTTTGGTTGAAGTTAAGAGCAGGAAATGATGATGCCACTGTGCTTCAGCTTCCCAGACAGGCTGTGTAGCAGAGGACATGGCACTAAGCTTTCTTGGAGTTGACATTCCCTCTGACTGTTTGATGATACAGCCTTTTCCTTCTCTATGCGCAAGGTTCTTTGAGGAAAGTTTGCAGCATTTGAAAATAAATATGTGGAGGAGGGTGTTCATTCCATGAGAGAGCTTACATTATGGTAATGGGGGGTCCTGGGGTACTTGAAAATGAGGATTAAAACTTCTAGGGATATAGCCTAAGGAATTAATTGGATAAGTGAGCAAAGATATTTTTCGAAGATGTTTATCACAGCTTCTTTGTAGTGATGAGAAGTTGGAAACAACCTGAATGTCCCAACATAGGGGATTGAAATCTACACAGCAGCATATTTAGTATGTCTGTAAATATATATATCCCCAGATGGTCATTGTGGTTATTTTCCAGTGCTCATATCATGGGTGATTTAAAATTTATCTGTATTTTATAGTTTTTCTGTGGTGAATTTAGACTACTTGCACAATTTAAAACAAAACAAACAAAAACAAAGTTAAATAAATGTAGGTCAGAAATTGCAGGATGGAATATTTGCTGAGAATGAACGCTATAGAGTCCCTTAACCCTAGCTGTGCCACTAGACTCCTGGCTGACACTAGTCAAGGGTGGGCCTGGCACTTGTGGCCACTTTGAGGGCTCGAGTACCAGATGCCATCAGCAGCAGCCTGGGCTTGGGCTCCATTAGAGAAGAAAGGAAGCCACCATCTGTTGTACCTCAAGCCTCAGAAATTACTTCCTGTCTGCCAGCTGGTTTCCATGGGCACCAGGGCAAAAAGGGAGAGTAGAACCAGATGAGGCTGTTTGGCTGTGGGGGAGGTGTTGGGCAAACTGTACATCAGGATGGTAAACCCAGCTGCTCAGGATGGGGAGGACACCTGTCATGGCCATAGCTGCAAGTCTCATTCCCAGAACAAGAACAGCCCTGCGGGCAGCAAGGGATGGGGACTTGGCAAGGCACTGGGTCCCTCTAGCGTATGGAGAGACCTTTTGTACAGCCAGGGCCTTTTAGAAGGGTAGAGGCCATCCTCTCGACAGTATCCTCTAGCCCTTCTGCTGAACCATATTGTGGCCAGAGGGTTGGGAAGGGGTGTGTGTGTGTGTGTGTGTGTCTGTGTCTGTGTCTGTGTGTGTGCACGCTTATTTTTTACCATATCAAAATTCAAACTGGTTACCTGATTTGTTCAAATAGGATATTACTTAGTACTTACACCCTGGGGGCCCCTGACATGGAGACTTCATCCAGGGCAGACCCTGGCAGGACTCCTTAGTCCTTGTGGACATTCTCTGGCTGAAACTCCTTTGCTCTGGACGTTGGCTTGTGTAGGGGTGGCCAGCAGGCTGAATCATAAGGGGCTTTTGTTAGAGGCACAGGGAAAAGCACCAACACTGTTTCTATAACAGTAGCTGGCTGGACCACCTCTTCCTTCCTGGCTCCACCCCACACTGGAATGAACTGACTTTATGGCTTAAATATAGTTTTAGCACCCAGCTCAAGAAACAGAACACTACCAGCCCCCCAGAAGCCCTCCCACCCTGTACCCCCATGCAAGTCGCTATAGCCACGGAGGATAACCACAGTCCTAAAACAATAGATTGGTTTGTGCTTGATATAAATGGAATCACGCAGTGTTTTCTCTTTTATGTCAGCCTCGTTCACTGAGCATTATGTTTTGAGACATCTGTATTGTGGCCTGTAGTCATAGTTTGCTTTTTGCTGTAGGGTGTTCCACTGTGTGAATATGCCACAGTTTATTTATCCATTCTTCTGTTGATGGATCTGAGTAGTTTCCGGTTTTGAGCTATTGCAAATAGTGTTAGTAGATAATGCAAAACAGTTTTCCAAAGTGCTTTTACCAAATGATACTCCCATTAGCAGTGTATAGAGTCTGAGTTGCTCTACATCTTTGCCAGCCCTTGGATTTCTTTTTGTGTGTTTAATATTAGCCGTTCTGGTGGGTATATCTTGGTATCACATTTTAGTTTTATTTTGCACTTCCCTGATGAATATTTAAGTTGAGCACCTTTCTGGCAATAAACATAGCCAGTATGTTTATTGGCTATGTGAATAGCCTCTTTCATGAAGTTCCTGTTGAAGTCTTTTGCCCATTTTTCTGTTGGGTCGTGTGACTTTCTCTTATGTTTGGTAGGAATTCTTTATGTAATATGTTAGTTTATATACACACACACACACACAGAGAAATATTTTCTCCACTCTGGATTATCTTTTAGTTTCCAAATAATGCCTTTTAATTAATTAATTAATTAATTATTTAGGCTGTGTCGGGTCTTAGTTGCAGCACACGGGATCTTCGTTGCGGCATGCGGAATTTTTAGTTGCAGCATGTGAACTCTTAGTTGTGGCATGTGGGATCTAGTTCCCTGACCAGGACTTGATCCCGACCCCCTGCACTGGGAGCATGAAGTCTTAGCCATTGGAGCACCAGGGAATTCCCCAAATAATGCCTTTTGACAAACAGAAGTTCATAATCTTAATATATATTATACACACACACAGAGGCATATCTTGTTTTACTGCACTTCACTTTATTGTGCTTAGCAGATACTGTGTTTTTTACAAATTGAAGGTTTGTGACAACGCTACGTTGAGCAAGTCTATCAGTGCCATTTTCCCAGCAGCATTTTCTCACTTCATGTCTCTGTGTCATATTTTGATAATTCTTGCAATATTTTGGACTTTTTCATTATTCATATATTTGTTATGGTGATCTCTGATCAGTAATCTTTGATGTTACCATTGCAAAATGACTACGACTTGCAGAAGGCTCAGATGATGGTTATCATTTTTTAGTAATAGAGTCTTTTTATATTAAGGTGTGTGCATTGTCTTTTTGTTTGTTTTGTTTGTTAGATAAAATGCTATTGAACACTTAGTAGACTGCACTATAGTGTAAACATAACTTTATATGCAAAAAATTTGTGTGACTCACTTTATTGCAGTAGTCTGGAACCAAACCTGCAGTATCTCCAAGATGTGCCTTGTGTGTGTGTGTGTATTCAATTATAATATAATTGAATCTGTTATTTTTTTCTCCCCTTTACAGTGAGTACTTTCTGTCCTATTCAATAAATCTTTGTCTACTCCAAGGTCATGAAAATGTTCTTAGTTTTTCTTATAAAAGCTTTATTGTTTTATCTTTCACCTTTACATCTGCAGTCCATTTGGTATGTGTATGGTGAGAGGTAGGGATCGGGATTCATTTCTGGATATCTGGTTGACTAAGCATCATTTTACATTTTATTTTTTAAATTTATTTTTTTATTGAGGTATCATTCATTTACAGTATTATGGTAGTTTCAGGTGTACAACATAGTGATTCAGTATTTTTATATGTTATACTCCATTTAAAGTTATTATAAAATATTGGCTATATTTCCTGTGTGGTACAATATATCCTTGTACCATATTTATTTCATTCATAGTAGTTCATGCCTCTTAATCCCCTACCTCTTTCTAGCCCCTCTCCCTTTCCCTCTCCCCAGCATCATTTTTTTTGTTTTTTCTGGCATGCGGGATCTTAGTTCCCTGACCAGGGATCGAATCCGGGTCCCCTGCAGTGGAAGCGCAGAGTCTTAACTACTGGACCGCCAGGGAAGTCCCTCCTAGCATCCTTTTTCAAAAGACCTCCTTCCCTCACTGCACTCAGTGTCACCTGTACACTTTTGGCAGGGCTGACAGGGAGCTCAGGCATAGCATGACTTCATCTTGTGAGGCACAGGGATTCCAACTCAAGAAAAAGAAGTTATCATCCTTCCTTTCACTTAGTGGGAATTTTAATTGTGCTTCTGCTTCTAGGATACCAAGAGTTCGTGTTCTGGAAGATGAAGAGGGCTTGAAGGACATTGAACTGTCTGACGACCCCTATGACTGCATCCAGCTAAGTGTGGAGAATGTCCCCTGTATCGTCACCCTGTGCAAAGTATGAGCTTATATCTCATGGTTTTTGTCTTCCCTGTGGATCTCCTTCAACCCCAACCCGTTAAGGTTACCTAATAGATTGAGAAGTTATAGTTTCACAACCCATATAGAAGTAGTCTTAACCCAAATCGAATAATTTTGTTATATTAGAGACCACTACCACGAGCAGCTCTTTCTTTTCAACTGGAAGATAATGGCTGTGGTCCCAGGAGCACACGAGTGGGTTCATAGTAACAGTAGCCAAAGTTTGCTAAGCTCCTACCTACCAGGCATTTCACCAAAACACCCTGAATGCATATTTCCTTTAATTCTCTCAACTCTATGGTGTCTACGCTGCTTGAGTAGTAAAAGGGTGGTTGAAAGGTCGACACTGTCCCCTCTGTGGCCCTAATGTCCACATCTATGAAATAAGGGGGTTGGAGCAGGGCCTGGGTGTCTAATACATCAAGTGTGGTTTTTACATTAGCACTGAGGCCTGTGGAGCATAACACCTGGCTGATGCTGATGTGTAACTGGCACCTCCCAAGGCTGTGCAAAGAGGCCTGCTTTGGCTGAGATTGTCGCTGATTCCATGCAGGATTCGTTATATAAAAATCAGACTGAACTGGTCAGGTTTAATTCCACCAGAATCGCTTCACCCAGGCTCTGGTGAAGCATTGGGATGACTGGAGCCACCTGCCCTTGACTCATTCTTGAACATGTCCCTTAGCATGGGCCCTCTTGATTCATCTTTGTCATCAGTGAAACTTCCAGGGGCCTGTTAGAAACCCCCTGGTTGGCCTCTGACTTGGAAGGTCTCTGAATTATAATTCCAACCACCCTTCCCCCTACCCCATATTTCCATTTCATGCTTCTGTTACACTGGTTACACAGTAGCCTGTGATACAGTGATCGAACGGTACTTCAAATATTTTCCATATGAGCAGAAACTAAAATAAGACCCAAATGGGAGATACAGGTTCTTTGCTGGTGTAGATATACCCTCCACGAGGCTCTCAAAAGTGGGGATCTGGGATGTGTGTTGCCCACGCACGTGCACTGCTGCCTGACTTTGCAGATTGGCTATCGGCACGTGGTGGATGCTACTCTTCAGGAGGAGGCCTGCTCCTTGGCCAGCTTGCTGGTGTCCGTGACCAGCAAGGGAGTTGTGACATGCATGAGGAAAGTGGGAAAGGGCAGCCTGGACCCAGAGAGCGTCTTCGAGATGATGGAGGTGAGACTGGTTCTGAGGCAGGTGCTTGGACCTGGCTGGGAGTGCTGGCTGCTTCCTGCCCCCTTGGTCATGCTGTGGGAATTCTCCCCATTGAGCCCCTTCACCCCAGGCTCGGGGCTTGGAGAGCAGCTGGTATGAGCCAGACGTCGCTGAGCTAGCTGAGGGTGGTGGCGGTGAGGGCTCTGGACCAGGAAGTAGCGACCTGCTCAGAAGAGTCTTTTATCCTTTCCCTCTCTCATCCTCAGTTCCACATTTCTGAATGAGAATATTGGACTGATAATGTGAAGAGTCATTTGTAACTCCAAAGTCCCAAGTTTCTGTGATTTGATGAGGGAATTGAAATCCTGGCTGACTGCTTCCTGTCCCTTGAAGGGAGTGAGCAGAGGTGGAGCCAGGGGGCTGAAGGATGGCCATCTCCGCATTCTTCGTGGGTCTGGAAGTGTTTAAGTGGAGATGAATAGGAAAGGTGGGAGATCTTCTCGAGTGGAGGATTGCTCCCCTCAGGTCTCCTCAGGCCTGGCAGCACCACTAGGGTGCTTTCCAGCTGCTCTGTACTGATTGGTCGACAGGTCTGTCCCCCACATTGGCCTGGAAGCCCCTCTGCGGCAGGGACCAGGTCACGCTGACCTGTGTCTTTCCAGACCTTCCTTGCCTCATGTCCAGCTTGACTTTCCAGAAGTCTTTGAGGACTTCGAGACTGACTGACTGACTGACTGACTGACTGAATTGCCAGGAACAGAGTTAGCCAGCCCCAGTTTTTTGCTTTAGTTAACCACTGCCTCACAACACATGCCCAGAGATCATCTGTACTCTTCTTTCATTTCTAGAAATAGTGACTACTCACTAAGCACTTAATGTCTGTTTTTATTTTTGTCATCTTACTTGAAAGCAAAAAATTGGCCTTGTGTATAGTGTTGAGGGCCCAAGCACATGCTCTGAAGACAGACTGCCCGGGTTGCAAATGTGGGCTCTGGGCCACAGTTCCCTCATCTGCAAATGGGGATAACAACGGTAGTCGTGCCTGCTGCTGCGGGTGTTGTGAGGGGTGGGCAGGCTGAGTGGAGGGGAAGCACGTGTCAGAGCGTCTGACGTGTCATCAGTTTGCAGTAAGTGTCAGCTCCTACTCTGTGCCCCATTAAGCACCGAGTTCAGGTGTCTCCAACTGTGCATGGCAACAAGGGTTCTTCTTAAACAAAAGCTCTTAAAAAGCTTTATAATAAGTTCTACCAGAGGCCTCTAGATGAGTGGCTCTCAAATCTTGTTTTCGAAGGCACTCCCCCCTCATCCCCCGCCCAGGAGAGTTTGATGAGAATTGCAGTATCTAAACAACAACAAAAACAATAAATAATAGTTAACGTTTATTGTGTGCTTACTACGTGTCAGACCCTGTTTTTAGTGCTTTAAATAGTATCGTGTCATTTACTCATCAACAACCCTGTGAGGAAACTGTTGTTACCCTTATTTTTATAGACGAGGAATTAAGGCACGTAGAGAATAAGGAACTTGCCTACAGGCTTCACAGCTTGTAAATGCGGGAGCTAGGATTCAAACCTGGACTGTGTGCCTCCAGCCAAGAGCTACTTTAACCTCATAAACCAGGTCAGCCGTGGATTGGTGGGAGAACCAGAGTGCTGTCTAGTGAGCTGGGCTTCATCCTCCCCTGGGACTCGGGAATGAGGTCTGCAGACCCTGCTCAGAGGGACCATGGCCCTGAGGCCCTGTCTCACCATTTGCCTCACACGGGAAGGCAGCATTCTGGAGATGCCGCTCGTGGTAAAGCTTAGAAACTCAGGTTGTTGTGTGGCTGCCACCCCTAACCTCTGCAGTCTCTTTCCTGCAAGTCCAGGTTCAGACTTCTCAAGTCCTGGTGTCCTGTCTGTCTCATCCCCTCTTCTCCTCTCCCTGCCTTCATTCACATGAATAATCAGTTCCTCTACTCGATCAACTTGGACACTTTTTCTTTTTCCTAATGTCATGATAAAAATCTTTCCAAAGTCATTTTGGACCTTAACCCTGACTTTGCATTTCATAGAACTGATCACGCCCCAGCCTGTAGACTGAGATCTTCTCTTCATATGAGTTTTCAGTAATTCTTGGAGTCTCATCCCTTGTTATAGTCAGGGGTCAAGGGAGAAGGCACACAGCCCTAGGGAGAATCCACCTATGACTCGGAGGATTGGGGTGGGGGTCAAGGCCTGGGTGCCTTTCTCCCTGACATTGTTGGGAATGGAACCAGTGGCACAGGTGAAACTAAAACTGCTATGGGAACGTGGAAGGCTTGATGAAGAGACTTGCAGTTGGTTCACTGTATTCTTAAACTGATTCATGGGCCGGAAAAGCAGTTGCCTAAAGAAAGATTTTTGTTGCATAGTTGGGTTTTTTTGCCAGGGCCCCCTTCTTTCTGCTGTGTAGGAAATCTGTGGGTTGTCTGACCTCTTGACCTGTCTTGATTCCAACATTTCACGCCTTTAGCATCTCTGCATGTCAGTAATATCAAAGTCTCTATCCAGGTATTGACTTTGGTCCTATCTGAGCAGGTCTCCTTTGGTGGCAGGTGAATTAGAAACTGCTTATTAACATGGGTCCTCAGCACCATCTGTTCCTTCATCAGACAGATTTTTGGATTCTCTGTGGCCTCCCCATGCCTTCTCACTGCAGCACAGTGGCTGTAACCAAGACCTGATTGGGTTGACAGTTTTGCTGCTTCTAGTGGCAGCAGCTAAGGACTGAGGCAGCCTTTGTTGCTTGCTGCTTGCTGCTTTGGGGTTTGCCTTCTTCTTCTTTTCTTTTTTTTTTTTCATTTTTCAAAATGGAGGTTTTTCCAGAATGCAACTACTATGTAGTTGGGGTTTGGGGTTTGTTTTTATATTGACTTGTTAATTAAATAAAAGTCCTGTAAGGCAGATGGAACGCGTGCAGCTTTACAATGGCTAGCTGGCGGGGAGCTTCTCTTGGTCAGAGTGTGTGTGCCTCACAAGCGGGCCTGTGCCCTTTTCCATCCCTTCTCCGTCCTGCAGACCAGCAAGCGTGTGGGCAAGGTGCTGCACACCTCCCTGCAGAGCGTTCTACACAAGGAGGAAAGCCTGGGGCCCAAGAGACAGAAAGTTGGATTCCTGGGATGATTTGCACATCAACCCCCAACTGCCACGTGTTTGTTTTCTACTTTTCCTTTTAAGCTGAAGTCTGTATACATTTTTCTTAACTATTATGAATTTAAGGCAACATTTGTACATGTAAAATTAAAGTCTGTTTTCTGGTCTGGCTTGATATGGCTAGAGTTCCTCAGCTGTAAGCCAAGATGCCATTCGGTGACCCCTAGGAGAGTCTGACCCTTGTCTAGTGAATGACAGCTAAGTCCAGAGGTCTGCTCCAGTGTGAGGGCTCTGGTCACAGGCCTCCCCAGGGAGACTTACCACCTACCACGGGAGATCAGAACAACAACATCAAGACCTAGCAGAAAAATGGTTCAAAGGAAATGTTTATGATATGTATATTGTCAATCTTTCTCCCCTGTAGAGCCTACAAAATAAGAATCACACACAAAAAAATGTAAATTCGGGCTTCCCTGGTGGCGCAGTGGTTGAGAGTCCGCCTGCCGATGCAGGGGACACAGGTTCGTGCTCCAGTCAGGGAGGATCCCACATGCCGCGGAGCGGCTGGGCCCGTGAGCCATGGCTGCTGGGCCTGCGCGTCCGGAGCCTGTGCTCCGCAACGGGAGAGGCCACAGCAGTGAGAGGCCCACGTACTGCAAAAAAAAAAAAAAAAAAAAATGTAAATTCGCCTCGTGTATTTGGGGGCTTCTTGGTCGGGGAGATGGAGGAGGCGCTCAGCTCCAGGTACGGACCCAGGGCTTCTGCCTGGCTGGTGAGCCTTCCCGAGTTTTGGGGGAAGCCCAGTTCTTGCTTCTTGCCCTCCAAGAGATTCCCAACCTAGCTCCCCTAGAGTCTGGGGCTTAACATGTACTTTGGTCCTTAGCCAACCTTTCTTATCACTCTTGTTTAGAACTTGCTTTGTGTTTTATAGCCACTCCCTGGTGTTTTGTAAGATTTCCATGTTTTATCAGCATTAAGAGGGCTGCTTCAGCGATGTTGTCATTTGATTACTCGGCTCACCTTCCTACTCTGGGGACAGAAGGAGAGGCCATTCTCAATGGCACCAGAAGGCTCTTTCTATAAGCCTGTGTTCTACTCACAGTGCAGTGTGTTGGAATTAAGTCTATTCATGGGTTGAGCAGTCTTTATTTTTTCTCCAGGGGAACTGAAACTCCCCAATCAATCTTAAAGAGAGCCCTGGGGAAGGAGCTGATTCATGAAAGAGCATATTTCAGCCGTGGCATTTACTCTCTGCATTTCAGTTAGACAAATAGGGTAAGGAGTTAGGAAGTTATTGCCTAATGGAAAGAACATAACGCGAGCTGAAGCCCTTAAGGACTGACTCCAGAGGTCCTGGCGTGGGCACCTCCTCCCGGCACGGCCAGGTATGTCCTGTGGAGAGAAGCAGCTGCCTAGACTTGGACCTGGAGCTGCTGCCCTGTTGAGAGAATAGCCTGGGTTCTCTTTTTTCTTTATTTTTTTCCCAGTGATTGTCCTTACAGGCACCATGACAGTGCTCCCAGGGAGGCCGCAGTCAGCCTGTCTCTCTCCCCCTGCCCCTGGCTGACTGACCGTGCTGGAACATTAACAGTGGGACTGCACTGACGCAACTAGAATGTGAATAAAGTATAGAAACCTTCAGTTTTGATGATTAAAGACATCAGATAGTTGAGACAGACAGGTGGGGCCTTCCCAGGCCAGTTATACAACAGCTACCCAACTGGGCCTGCTGGCTAAGCAGTTACGGTGCAAATGAAGGGAAGAAGTAGATGTTAGCGTCTGTGTCTACCACCCCATCCGTACCTTCCCTTGAAGGCCACCCCACCTGGAAGAAGCGTGCATCACAAATGAAACAAAATACCAAATGAGCAAGGTCTCTCCAGGGGAGGCTTTCTTAGAATTGTCTGATGGTTGCAGCTCTCAGAATAAGAGAAAACAAGGCAGAGACTGGCAGAGACTTGGAAAAATATTGTCCTGGGGAAATCCACTGCTTCATCCAGCAGAACCAGAGCTGTCTTCAGTGGCCATTAAATAAATGTCAGGGAGAAAAACTAAAGTCAGCCAAAAGGCAATCAACAGCTTGTGGGTGGGGAGGGTAAGGGTGGGCATAGAAGGAATGAAATGTTATAGAATATTCAAATTGGTTTTATTGTTTCTGTGATTCCTTGGTCTCTCCAATTGTGTAAATTCAAGCCTGCAAAACACATGGATTTAGAATACTGACAGCAGTTTGCACTTTGCTCAATAAAGGCTGTGGTCTCATATAACTGCCGGTCTAGCATAAATCTGTGCTATTCGGAACTTTTTGGAAATAACCTGGCAGTGCGTATTAAAAGTCTTACAACCTTCATGGCCACTGACCGAAAACTCCACTTCTGGACATGTAACCAAAGGAGAGTAAAAACATGACGTATAACGTTCACGTCAGTATCACTGCTTGTGCAAGAGTGGCAGAGCTGCAAAGGAGCCTGAAGGTGCATCCTTGGCAGGTTCCTTTGCCAGAGACACGGCTTTCCTCAGGAAGAAAGGGATTCTGACCTGGGATAAAGACAGGATCTTGGTCCCTCATTTTCCCCGGAACGCTTTAGGCAGGCAGAAGAAGCCTCCACCCCTAGCTAAAGGAGAGCAGCCATTTCCCAAAAGAAACACTATACCAGTTCCCATGCAAGGATCATACTGAGGCAGATGTCTCAAAAGGTGATACTTGTCAACCTCTGCCCCACCTTCCCTCATTGGCTCCAGACCCATAACTAGGGTCTGATTACAGCCCATCCTGAGCAGGGAAATGCAGTCCCTGCCATGGGAAGAAAGATATTACTCATCAAAACAATTGCAAGACCTGGCTTGGCAGGTAGCAAGGAAGTAGAGGTGGGAGTGGATCTGAGGGTGTTGGACCAGGGCCAGGGCTGAAAAGGGGGTTTAATGTTCTAGCGAGGAGGTCTGAAGCTGTCCTAATTCACTGCTAGGATAGCCCCTGAAGTTGGACCTGGCCAGCACCTGAAGTAAATGAGGAGATACCAGACCTGAATAAACTGAAAAAGCAACAATGCTTCTTAGATCTGTAAGAGAAGTGAGGTCACAGGGCAACCACTGCTCCCCAAATCAGAGAGACCAACAGGCAAATCCAGAGAAATTAATATAGCTATATGAAGCTTACTTTAAATATGAGACATATAGATTAAAAATATCAATAAATGGAGAAAGAAAGATAAACCATGGTAACATTAATCAAAAGAAAGCTAGAGCAGCTATATTAATTCCAGACAGAGGAGACTTCAGAGCAAGGAAAGTTATCAGGAATAAAGAGGAACATTACATAACGATAAAGGGGTCAGTTATCCAGGAGGACATAAAAATCTGTAATGTGTATACGCCTAACAACAGAGCATTAAAATACATGAGGTAGGACTCCCTACTGGTGCAGTGGTTAAGAATCCGCCTGCCAATGCAGGGGACACAGGTTCTATCCCTGGTCCGGGAAGATCCCACATGCCGTGGAGCAACTAAGCCCACGCACCACAACTACTGAGCCTGCGCTCTACAGCTTGCGAGCCACAACTGTTGAGCCCACGGAGCCACAACTACTGAGCCCGCGTGCTGCAACTACTAGGCACAGGTGCACCTAGAGCTCGTGCTCTGCAACAAGAAGCCACTGCAATGAGAAGCCCACACACCATAATGAAGAGTAGCCCCCGCTCGCCACAACTAGAGAAAGCCCACGCACAGCAACAAAGACCCAACACAGACAAGAAAAAAAGATGTTTAAAAAATAAAAATACATGAGGTAAAAACTGATAGAACAGCAAGAAGAAATACATGAATCCACTATCATAGCTGGAGACGTCAACACCCCTCTATCAGAAATGGACAGATGGAGCAGGCAGGGAATTGGTAAGGACACATTTGGACTCAGCAACACCATCAATCAACTGGACATAATGGACATCTATAGACTGCTGCGTCCATCAACAGCTGGATACACACATGGAACATTCACCAAGATAGACCACATTCTGGACTCTAAAATGCACCTTAACAAATTTAATAAAACAAATCACAATGATCTGCTCTCAGAACACAAAAGAATTAAACTAGAAATCAATTACAGAAAGAGAGCCAGATAATCCCAAAACACTTGGAGATTAAACAACAAACTTCTAAATAACACTTGGGTCAAAGAAGAAATCTCAGGTGAAATTACGTATTTTGAACTAAATGAAAATGAAAACACAACTTATCAAAATTTGTGGGTTGTAGCAGAAGCAGTGCTTAGAAGGAAATTTATAGCCTTGAATACATATATTAGAAAAGAAGAAAGATCTAAAATCAATCATCTAAGCTTCCACCTTAGGAAACTAGAAGAGCAAATTAAATACAAAGTAAGCAGAGGAAAGAAATAATAAAAATTAGAGCAATATAGATATCAGTGAAATTGAAATCTGAAAATCAAGAGAGAAAATCAATGAAACCAAAAGCTTGTCTGAAAATTTCCAGAGAAGGGAGAGAGCTTTAGAAGGGAGCAGTCTGTCACAGTCATTTCATTCCCTGGGGGCATCTGCAGATTCTGGACATGGGCTCTATGAGGAGTTCCATGGGGGGAAAAAGAGAAACTAGCAAAACTTAACTAGTGAGGTTATGCAGGGCTAGTGTGATAATTTGGAAACTTCAGGATCCCTAAATGCACAACTGGGTTTATATCTCAAATTTTAAGGCCATTTGTGGAGGGGTCAAGGGACAGGTGTCAAAAAGGCAGATGGAGGGCTTCCCTGGTGGCGCAGTGGTTGAGAATCTGCCTGCCAATGCAGGGGACGCAGGTTCGAGCCCTGGTCTGGGAAGATCCCACATGCCGCGGAGCAACTGGGCCCGTGAACCACAACTACTGAGCTTGCACATCTGGAGCCTGTGCTCCGCAACACGAGAGGCCGCGATAGTGAGAGGCCCGCGCACCGCAATGAAGAATGGCCCCCGCTTGCCACAACTAGAGAAAGCCCTCGCACAGAAACGAAGACCCAACACAGCTAAAGATAAATAAATAAATACATTTATTTCTTTTAAAAAAGGCAGATGGAAATCTATAGTATCCTACAAAACTAATCAGATTTTCTATTTCTTCCTGTGTGAGCTATTATAGCTGAAGACATCAGGTAAGTGCAAAACGGCCACACGCCCAGTTTACTCTTCCCAAACTTACAAGTCAGGTCATTTACTGTCTCAGCCCTGGAGTGGAAGGAGTAACGCGGTGGCCAGAGGCCATGGATCTCTGAGGGAGGTGCAGCTTCTCTCACCAGTCCTCTCCCACACCTCTGCAGGTGGCCCAGCTGCCTCACACACAGGGTCTCCACACGCTCCTTACAAGAATCCCATTGTGTAGGCAGAGATTATTGCCCTATTTTATGAAAGAGGAATCTGGGTCTTGAATAACTTGCCCCAGAAGACACAAGTGCCAGGTGTCTGAGCTCCACTTAGAATCCAGGACTCCCGGTTCTCTTTCCACTAGGATACTGCTGACCTTTAGGGACAAAACAACAAGGAATGTGGCCCCATGGTGCCAAGAACTTGGCTAGGTGGGGTATTGCCTCCCCCAGTACTGTGTGCCCCAGGGCCTGGCACACAAGGACAGAGGCAATACTTGTTGAATGAACGACAAGGTTGTCAAAAAGGGTTCAGAAAGGAGTAAATGACTTTCCTAATGACGGTCATTGAGACCATGGTAACAGGCCATTTGTCTTTGGTTCTGACTAAGGGCCAAGACTGCCCTTGCAATATTCTTGGAATGTGCACCCTGGATGTTCACCTTTGAAGAGAGTGTGGAAATTCTCTGCTCCATAGGCGGGGCTCCATTTCTGCTGATACAGGGCCAGTGGAGCTAAAAGGAAACATCTGTGCAGGGAGAGGGTAGGGGTGGGGGATGGTTCCATGCTGGGCCAGAAGTTTTCATGTTGTTTGGGCTGACATGGGTGGGGTGGCCAGAGCTTGGTTTATATACTCAGACTTCCAAAAGCTTTGGAGAGGAAAAAAAAAAAAAAAAAAAAAACGGCTTGAAACCTGAAATGTGCCTTTTAGAGCTCTCTTCAGATTTTTCTGCCTCTGGCTTTATTGTCAAGATGATTCTTTGTGCAGGGAAACTGATGTGAAAAGACTGGGCCCTGAGGGTGGTGTGTTAGCTCACAGACTTTTCCTTGAGGGTCGGTCATTCGTGAACATTAACCCAGCATCGTTCTCCTGGCTGAAACCACCCCCACTTGCTGCCCTACCGGCTGGTAGAGGCCTCCGAGAAGGTGCCACCAGATCTTTTACGCTGGGAAGATGAAATCCATAGACCACCGGGGCTGCTGGTGAGTCCACTGGAGGTGGCTGCAGTGCTGGTTCTCACCTGGCCAGGGAGAGCTGGGGGTGCACAAGAGGACCCGGGGGTTCAATGGCCATAAGCTTATTAACACTGGCAGCAAGTGAGGCATGGTGGCTACAAAGAGGTGGGTTCTGAACAGCGTGTCCATTCGGACCACAGGAGGCACAGGCCCCTGCCCATGGCAGACTGCTTGAGAAAACGCACACCACAGCGAGGACAGTGACAAGCAGAATTCTATCCAAAGGTGATTTTGGGAAGATAAAGAAGTCCAGGAACCATATCTCAGAGGAAAAGTTGGGAGGAAGCGGGGAAGGAACATGGAGAGGAGACAGTCAAAGAGGGACAGGAAGGCCAGTTGCAAACATTTGCTGGCCTCGTAAATGACTGCTCCAGAGGCCGGCGCCAGGGACCACAGGGTGATGTTTCGGAGGCCTGCCTGCCTCACCACAGGCGGACTTTATAACGAGCTGAGCGTCTAATGATGGAACCAGCTGCTTTGCAGAGTAATGAGCTGCTCATCCCAGGAAGGATTTAAGCAAGCACATGGAGACATCTGACAGGGTCAATGGAAAAGGACAGCCCATATCGAGTGGTGGTTAAACCAGGTGGCCTCTTCTCATCTGCTTTTTATCTCAAAGGTTGAGGGACGGTGGGCCACTTGCCTTTGTTGAGGCCCACCTCAGTCCCACTGGCACAGAGGGCCCCTCACATTGCACTCCCAGGGCCTCACACAGGCCTGGGCAAATTGTGAAGTGAATGAGGGACCAACGGGGCAAGAACAGTTCCAGGCGGGTCCTGACACAGCCTGGCTCCTGTGTGGCTCCTGTGGGATGACACCTAGAGCAGGGGGTTCCGGGTTTCTGAATGGCCACAGTAGAGCTTCTCTGGGACCTCCTCCCCAGCATAGCCAGGGCACAGCCTCAATAATCAGGCCTGTCCTAGCCTCATACTTGGAAACAAACTCCTCCCATTTCCCTGCTGCCAAAGAGCTGAGGTGAGAAAATCAAGAAAGCAATGGAGGGCTTCCCTGGTGGCGCAGTGGTTGGGAGTCCACCTTCCGATGCAGGGAATGCGGGTTCGTGCCCCGGTCCGGGAGGATCCCACGTGCCGCGCAGCGGCTGGGCCCGTGGGCCATAGCCGCTGGGCCTGCGTGTCCGGAGCCTGTGCTCCGCAATGGGAGGGGCCACAGCAGTGAGAGGCCCGTGTACCGCAAAAAAAGAAAAAAAAAAAAAAAAAAGCAAGGGAGTTTTAAAAAGAAAAAAAGAATTTTAATTTTCTCTTGCTATGTGCTACCCACCCAAAGTTCCAGGAAGCAAGGCTCCCTGCCTGTTAGGTTGCATAATCCTCAGCCCTAAACCGTCCCACTGAGGGGCCGGCTGTGAATATAAAACCCTCTCCCACTCTTGAGAATGTGAGGGATGGCCCCTGACAGAAAGGGCCACACAGAGTGCCTGCTGCCTGCCCCAGGCTCCTGCCCTTGGGGACCACAGGGGGAGGTCAGCCAGGCTGGGCTGCAGGCACATCCCTCCCCAAATCAGATGGGGCAAGGCGGAGTCCCTGGAAGAAAAGCCTGAATTACATAGCACTGCATTTTCTTTTGGAACAATCTAAAGCTCACAGAAAATCTGCAACTACAGTACAAAGAATATTGTTCCCCTGAGCCATTTTCAAGTGAGTTGTCGACCTGATGCCCAAAGGTTGTGCTTTAGTGCATGTTTCCTACTGACAAGGCCACTCTCCTCCATAGTCACAACACACCATCCAAACTGGACAGTAACATCCAAGGGGTACATCCCTGCCACGTGCTCCTCAGACCCACCAAGTTTCTCCAGTTGTCCCAAGGGCGTCCATGAGAGCGGAAGGGTCTGGTCCAAACACGTTGTGTTTGTTGCTCTGTGCCTGCAATCTCCTTCAGTCTGAAACAGTTCCTCAGACATGTCCTGGACAGTTCTGAAAGTTGCTGGGCAGTAGTTTTGTAGAAAGCCCTCAGTTGGGCTAGTGTGGTGTTTCCTTGGCAGGAATCTCACGGAGGTGACGCCGCATTCTCCTCACTGCAGCCCATCAGGCGCTCAGGTGCTGCAAGGCTCTCCATTTGGCCCATTACTGACGATGCTTGCTTTGGTCACTTCATTCAAGTTACATCTTCCAGGCTTCTCCACTGCGAGGTGACTCTTTCCTCTTTGTAATTAATAAGTATTTTGTGGGCAAGTAATCTGAGATGATGAAAATACCCCATTGCTCAGCAGACTTCCAGTGTATTCGCTTATTTATTTATATCTGTGTATGCTCATGATTTCCTGTTTTGCCGTTACTGTCACTATTTTGATGTTCAAACTGTCCCTGATTTTGGCCCCAAGAAGCTCCTTCAAGCTGGCTCTGTGTCCTGGCACGTTCCCATCCTTCTTTAAACAATTCCTTGCTTTCTGGCAAAACAACTTGTTCTGGGCTCATTTTCTACTTTTCCTGCCCCAGCCCTGAAATCAGCCATTTCTCCAAGGTGCTCTGGTTCCTTTTAGTGGAAAGCTGTATTTATTATAGAAGGTGGCACTTGGATGCCAGGAGTGCTCGAGGCTTTGGAGGCAATTCTGCTCCACCCAGACAGCTGGCAGGCTGATGCACACATTTCCACTGACATTTATAGATTCCTCTTTAGGTGTCAAAGTCCACAACTGCACACCGATAGCTCCAATTTTAATCCTACACCATAGGATTCATTCTAGTTTTCTCTCTATATTTCTACCTCCCTTTTCTGACAATGAGAAACCTGGCTCCCATGGTCTTTAATAAATGTACTTATTTGATGGGTGCCCCTGTATGTAACCACTCTCTCACCTCTGCCACCACCCGCTCTCCCATGCGGACCACCTCTTCTCCTCGCTCGGACTCCAACACTCCATGTAGGACCTCTGCTCCCCTGGGGGTGCCCCCCTCCACCCTGCTGCGCCCTGACACCCCACACCACGCTGCTCCTCACGGGGACATTCTTTTCTCCCCGCTCCATCTCTGACACCACTCTGGGGCACCATAGCTGCCCCTCTCCCACCGTGGTCACCTCTGCTTCAGACAGGATAGTTGAGAAACAGAAAGTGAGAAAAGGAGAGGACTCCCTTGTATTTTTAACCAAAGATACATCAAGTGCATAGAGACAGAACCACAAAAGAATCACAGCAAACATTCTAGACAATCCAGCAGTCAGCCCCAGCTCACTCTGTAAGGAGACATCATTGTGTGACCATTCTGGAGTCACCCCGCTTGGGGTCAAATACTGGCGCTGCCCCTTACAGCTGGGTAGCTTGGGTTCCCTTAACCTCACTGAGCCTCAGTTTCCTCAACTGTAAAATGGGGAAATGACAGCACTTCCTTCATATTGCTGGTGTGAGGCCTCCACGAGGCCAGGGAAAAGTATGACCCAGCGCCTGCCCAAGGTAACTGCTCAGCAGATGTGAGCTATGACAACTAGCATGTATTTTTCAGAATCCTAGAAAATAATGACTCTGTTTTAGAAGGCGGGGCCAGGATGCTGGGTGGGTGTTCCCTGGGCAGCGAGGCTCTGTGGCCCCAAGGGCTTCCTCCTTTTGCAAGCTTTTTTTTTTTTTTTTTTTTTTTTGCACTCCCGCAGCCAACTCTGGGAGGGTTTCCTGGACAGAGGTCGTCGTGGCAGTTGCCTTAAGACGTGCAGCCCAGGCCACAGCCACTAGTGCTCTCTGACCCAGGTCCACTGCAGGCGGCAGCAGCAGCCCCAGCCGGTGCAGCAGCATGGAGCTTTGGGGGCCCTACTTGCTCCTCTGCCTCTTCTCCCTCCTGACCCAGGTCACTGCCGAGACACCTACCTCCAAGGTCAAGAAGGCTGCAAATGTTAAGAAAGGTAAGGAGGGGGGTGGAGCCCCTCTCCATCCTCCAGGGAGCTGGTCGCCCTCTCCTTTGCTGGTCCTCACTCTCCTTCCCCTGCTTCACTTTCCTTCTCCGTGAGTCCAGGGAACTTCAATGAAGTACCCCCTGGGACCTGGGAGAGTCCTCCAGCAGCAGGGGCAGTTGTCAAAACTGTAAGGCACTGGCTCTTAGAATCAGAAAGAAGCTTCCAGATCACCTAAACTGACATCCACTCCCCCACCACCCCAATATTTTACAGAAATCAAACCTTTGGCTCAGAAGTCTGGAGATGTCTGACTCTCATCAGGAGTGTGGGCAGGCTTTGCCTTGTCATCTCCAAACCTCAGGTTTCTCAACTGTAAAATAGGGATTGTGCCATTTGCTCACAACGCTGGTTGTAAGGATTTGATGATAGAAAACATGTGAAGTGTCTGGAACATAGGATATACTTGATGCACGGCGGGGGCGGGGAAGGAACAAGTTAATTCTTAGTTCTATAGTGTATCACAGCCTCGAGGAAATAAAAATGTTCAAACCCAAACTCGGATAGTGGAGGCAGCTTTGCTCTCCCTCTGTTGCCTCTGGGTTTGGGGTGTCCTTGGGTTGCCTTGGCCTCAGCAAGGCCTGCCCTTGGAGCCCTGCCTGCAGTGAGGTCACCGCGGGCTGTTTTGAGACAACATTAGTGAAATGTCATGGCAATGAACTGGGGCTGTCACCCCCCACAGGGCTCCAAGGCGAGGAGAGAGAGTTCCAGGGGATGAGAGTGCTGATTAAGCAGAGAAACAGGTGGCTGGGGCCAAGAGCACAGAAAAGGCAAGGCAGAGGGGCATGGGCCGCCCTCAGGCCCCTCTCTGAGCCTCTTCTGTAAATGGACAGCTGCCCACTGGTCACGGACAATGTACATAAGGGCACATTAGGACCATGGAGACCCACAGGCCTGCAACACAGAATGGGCGGATCTGGGTGCTGATAGGAAATAATCCCCAAGGTTCAGTTCATAAAGTAAACAACAAAAAGTTCAATACTTTGAATGGATACTATGCTGACATTGGTTTTGAAAAAGGGACTTATATAAAAATATATATTTACTTGTATATGCATAGAATTTTCTGGAAGGATCCACAAGAGTTAGTAACAGTGATTACCTCTGGGAAGAAAAACTAGGGAGCTAAGGGCAGACTTGATTGGGAAGGAGACTTTTACGTTCTGAACTGTTTGGGTTTTTTAAAGTTATATGGCTATATTACCTTTTACAAAACGTTCATTAAAAAAAAGAAGACTCACAGCATGCATGGTGTGTCCACGAACGTTAGCTGAAACTGCCACCCAGGATGTTCTTTATAAAGGATACACAGTTCCAAAGGCAAATAACAGAATTTTTGAATGTGGAAAATAGTTGCTAATTTCTCAAGTTTACCAAAGATTTAGTATGTATTTATTTAATCATGTAAATCATGTATTTGATCATACGGACAAGAAGGTCAAACCAGACAATGCCCTGGTCCTCTGCAGCTGTCACACTTGAACCCTAGCTCCATGTGGTCCCTATGGAGGTGGACCATGGAGGTCCAGGACTCTGGAGGCCCGCAGAACAGCTGACAGAGCAAGAGTGGAGTGTCCTGTCCAGCCCTGCCTCTTGCTGAAACCCACTGCTGCCCTCCTGCACCACACATGCTTACAGAGCTCTTTCTCCAGGTAGGGTCCAGTATACGTGTTGAACACTCTAGCAGACAATCAGCATCCCTGCTCTTAAGATGTGAATCAATTTGAGAACCACGGTGGTTCTCCCTCAGGCGTCATCAGCATCATCTGGGAAATACATTAAAATGCAGGTACCTGGGACCCACCCCCAGAAATGCTGGATCTGGGCCTGGAATGGGCCCCAGCATCTGCCTTTCCCACCAGTCTCCAGTGATTTCTGGGAGCAGCCAGGACTGGGAATCAAAGGAACAACCTAGTCATAGGGGTCAGTGCACAAAAGTTGGGGAGGGTGTCCGGAGGAGGGACAGTCATGCCCAAGGAGACCCCTCAGTGCCCACTGAGTGGTGGAGAACAAGCTGGCAGGATGGACGCGGGGAGGAGAGGACAGAATGTGCTGTGGCCCCATGCTGGCCCCCAGGGTGGGATGAGAAGGGGGAGAGCCCAGGCTGCTTCTGGGAGCTCATCTGCCCCTGGTGTGGGGTGTGGTCTGAGCCAGCTGTGTGGGGGTCAGCCAGACGCGAGGCAGGGAGGGCTTGGGTGGCTGGAGCTCCAGGGGCCACGTGGCCACACCTGGCAGAGGAGCTAAGGCGGGGAGGATGGCCTCACAGGGGGTCACAGGCTCTTAGAACAGGGACCTGAGGGCATCCATTTCAATAACATGCATCAGGAATCTGAGGCTCAGAGGTAGTGAGGGGTAGCACAAGGGCTCCGACTCCTAGCCCAGAGCTGTAGAAACACCCAACTCCCACGCCTTCCTCAGTGGAGTTCTGTTAGCACCTTGCTCCTTGGCCAGTCCCTGGAGGGCCCCTCGTACACTCGGGCACCTTGGTGCAAATCACAAAAGGCTCCCCGCTCTGAGCTGACAAATTATAGAAGAGCATCCCTTTCTCTGGTGTGGTCAAACAGCACAGCCAGGGCAAGGCTTAGGGGCTGGACATGGGCCCCGCCTGTCCCCTCAGCTGAGTGCCCTTGTGCAGTCCCCAACTTGCACAACTTTACGCGGTGCCCTGTGCTGGTGAATCACGGGACTGAGTACAGAGCTGCTGTGAACCACTGAGGCAGAGGCCCACTGTGAGGCACACATAACCCAGTCAGGCTAGTTTGCCAGCCCCAAACACTCCCTTTTTCGCCTTGCTCATCTGGGTGTTAATTTCCTCATATTTGGTAAGTTACATCATGAATTTCTATATATGCCAGTATGTTTCTTGCTCACGTTTCCTGAGATTCCCCTGCAAAGGAATCTGGGGTGGACAAAGGTCTGACTTCACCCCTCATACCGTGCACTTTATGCAGGCACAGCCAAATGGACCATGGAAGCGCTTCCCCACCCTCTACTCAAGCTGAGCTCAGCCTTTCCTGAAGCTCCTGGGATTTCAGAAAGACTGGGGTCCACCCACTTAGCTCTCAACTTACACACGCAGAGAAAGACATTTCACATCTGCCTCTCATGCATAACTGGCTCCGAATGGGCCTTTGTGCTCAGGAACGCTCACATTAGGAAACCTGCTGCCATCACGGACGTGGGGAGAACAAGCTTGGAGCCGTGCGGACTCGGGTTCGGGCTGCTGGCTCTGCCAGTTCAGGCAAGTTGCTTCGGTCTGGCCTCAGTTTCCCGTCTGTGAATTGGTGGTGGTATAGAAGAGACACAGTACCCACGTCACAGGGCTGACAGTGAGCCCAGCGCTGGTCACATGCTTTCTTTCTCTTAGTCTTTATTCTTCTTCAGAATCCTTGGAGGTGGGGCTATTATCATCCCATTTTGCAGATGAGGACAGTAGATTCAGGGAGGCTGTGGAACTTGCCCAGGTCACCCACACGCATGCAACCTCAGAGCCTGTACACACGTTCACCTGTGCTGCTGCACACAGCCCCAGGCCGAGTGCATGCCCTGCTTGGTCCGTGTCTTGTTCCTCCAGCCTGGGGAAGTGAATCTGGGAGGTCTCAAGGGCCGCTGGCCCTGCTTCCTGTGCTCTGTTCTCCTCTAGAGCTGGGAGGGTGGTTGGGTGTCACCGAAGGAGCTGTCTGCACCCTCCACCCCGCTCCTGCCAATCCCGACCCAATCTGATCCCAGCAACTCTCCTAAACAATGCAGTACAGGTCTCACTTTAGCAAGAGCAAGAGAAGGATGGTCCCCCGGAAGAAGGAAAATCACGAGCGATCACTTAGACTACCACCGGCAGGGACAGGGAGAGAGTATGCCAAGACATCAAGGTCGAGGGGAGTCGTTTCCCTCGTCCCCTTGTGGCTGACAGTGGTCCACCCCTCCCAGTCCCTGCCCTGCCCCAATCCCTACTGCCTTTCTCACGTGTTTGTGATTGTCCCCACTTCCTTCTGACTTCCTCCTAGATGCCGTGAGCCCGAAGATGCTTGAGGAGCTCAAGACCCAGCTGGACAGCCTGGCCCAGGAGGTGGCCCTGCTGAAAGAGCAGCAGGCCGTGCAGACGGGTGAGTGCACGTGGCGGCCTCTCCGGGCAGGGGTACATGAGACAGAGGGGCTCAGGCCAGCAGCCAGCAACCCACCTGTAGCCTCGAGCCAGCACCAGGGCCCTGGCTGGCCCCTGTAGTCCAGGGCACTGGATTCAAGGAGCCCCCTCCTCAGCCTGCTTCTCTCAGGAAGATCCCCTGACGTGTGAAAGCAGCAATGTCCCAAAAGGACAACAAGCTCTCCCACAGGAATCCATTACAGCCCACTGGAAGTGCAAGCCCTGCAGCGCTCATGGAGCAGAGGCAACCCTAATGAACCCCAGGAGACCCTGTGCTCAGCCAGCCCCCACAGCCCTACAGGGCGTGAGCCTCATTCCCTGTGTCAGCAGCTTTGCTGAGGCTGCCACTCTTCATCATCATCATTATGCTGAGGCAGGATTTATCACCCCTATTTTAAAGAGGGGAACTGAGGCATAGAGAGGTTCTGGTTTTGCCACGCCCACCTGGCTAGTTAGTGCAGTTCAGGATGGGAATGGAAGCAGCCTGCCTGGTGCGTGCTGGGTGTGAGGAAAGGTGGGCTTTGGTCTTCCTGGCCCTGCACAAACCAGCTAAACCAGGATGGACAAAATACATGGCTGCAGAGCCCGGGGACACAGCTCGTAGCCCCCTGCCCTAGCACTGCCTGGCCAGCCTGCCTGGGCAACCTGTTCTCTTTCTCTCCACCAAGTTCCTTTCATATTGTCTCTATTTTCCACACATCTCAAACTCACCTACTTCTTCGTGACCTTGCCCTGGAGAACACAGAATACAGACTAACAATAATACTTAACACATGGGGGAATGTTTAAAATGAGCACAGTGTTGTTCAGGGCCTCAGTTTCCTCATCTGTAAAGTCGAAGGGCTGGGGGTGGACTTGCAGGGCAAGCTCTAAGGTCTCATGTCTAAGCTTTGTGCTTGTGCCAAGACCATGCAACTCAGATGCCACTTGCCTCCTGAGGTGGGTGATGTGGTGGGGACCTCCCCATGCAAAGTCCATGGCATATGGAGAACTAAACACCGCCTCCATGTCTGCTGATTCCCAGGAGGTTCACGGGCTCCTGGCCTCCTTGGGGACCTTCTCCCTCTCATCACCCTCTCCTTTACTACGACTACCTGCAAATCACCTTGTCAATAACCCCACACAAAGCACTCCTGAGCTCTCCTGACCTAACTGAAGAGTTGAGAGAATCAGGGGTTAGGGGAGCAGCCCTCCCCTCCCACCATCTGCCCCTTCCCTCCCCCAATCAGCAAACACACATGAGGTCCTCCCCCCAGCGAGCCTCTGCCAGGCACAAGGAGGCAGAGGTGACCCAGCCGGGGTCCTGCTCTGGGAGCCTCAGTATATTCATGAAATCAATGTATTCACTGGAACCCGCAAGTGTAGAAAGATAAAGAAGGATTCCAAGCAGAGGGCACGGTAGGAGCAAAGCTATGGAAGGCCAGCAAGAATCAATGGGATTGGGCTTCCCTGGTGGCGCAGTGGTTGGGAGTCCGCCTGCCGATGCAGGGGACAAGAGTGCCCTAGTCCGGGAAGATCCCACATGCCGCGGAGCGGCTAGGCCCATGAGCCACGGCTGCTGAGCCTGCACGTCCGGAGCCTGTGCTCCATAACGGGAGAGGCCACAACAGTGAGAGGCCCGCGTACTGCAAAAAAAAAAAAAAAAAAAGAATCAATGGGATCATGAATAGGCCAGAGTGACAAAATGCCAGTAACGATGGTAAGGCACTGAGAACTGATACTTACTGAGGACTATGTTGGAGGGAGTGCTGCAGGTGGGGTTCCCAAGAAGCGGCCCCGAGGTAGAGTTCAGCCTGCAGGAGGTTTATTAGGGAGCACACCCAGGATCAGCACCTGGGGAAGGGAAGAGACAGAAGCACGCAGCAGTGGGAAGAGCGCCCTGCGCGTCTCAACGAAAGCCTCAGCCAACTGCAGAGGGAGCCCTGACGACGGGAGGGCCCTTCAGAGCTGTCCTGAGTTGGGGCAAGAGGGCTCATGGGCCAGTCACTGGGTGCAGGCTGCTCTGGGAAGGGGGCACACCATGGGGGAGGGGGCTGTCTTCCGCTGATGCAATCCCCAAAGGGGCTGAGAGTTTAAGAGGTGTCTCCCAGCAGCACTCCCAGCAGCTGGGGTAGTCAACCCTTCACCCCAAGGGGGTCTTGGTGGCGTGTCAGTGTCCCCAGCAGGAAGGAAAGGCAGTGTGGCGCCAGGCTGGGAAGGGCAATGAAACCCGGCTAGGATGAGTTGCAGGATAGCACACGGTAGGGCTGGCTGCCTTGGGATGGCATCTGTGAGTAAAGACACCTCTGTGATGCTGCAGGCCCGGAGTTCAGAGTTCCAGGAGTGTCAGGTGCTCATGGGGACATGGAGATGTGTGTTAAGTGAAAGCAACTGAGTGAGAGAGTGAGTGAGTGAGGGGATGGGGGTGGGGTGGAGTGCAGACCCGCCCCTAACACTTTTGGGGTCAGCAGCAAGAGGACAAATGGAGGCATGTACCCCAACTGCCTAAACATTTAAGTTACAAACCCAGCTGAAGAACAAACTGCTAGGACTTCCCTGGTGGTCCGGTGGTTAAGACTCCACGCTTCCAATGCAGGGGGCCTGGGTTCGATCCCTGGTCAGGGAACTAGATCCCGCATGCCACACGAAGATTCCGTGTGCCACAACTAAGACCCGGCGCAGCCAAATAAATGAATAAATATTAAAAACAAAAAAAACCCCAAACTGCTAAGTAAAAACATTCTATGCTCCTAAGCTGACCAAATATATACCTTCATCACAACCTTTGAGACCAGATTCAAATTTAGAATCTTGGACTCAAGTTCCATGCCTGAGAGAGCTAGCCCCTGGCCCACCGCCTGGGCCATCTCTTCTGTCCCAGGGGCTTGCCCGTCTCAGCTCCGTCCTCCCAGTCACCGCCCCAGAAGAGGCCCCTGGCAGACTCTGGGAGCTTGCTTGGGCCCCTGGGGCAGGGCTTTGGGGTCCTGGGTACCTGCAGTGTGGTCTAGGTTCTGGGTAGGGATGTCCCCTGGCCCTGCAGCTTCTTGATCTTAGGGAGGGTGGGGCTGGAGGAAGATCAGAGTAGATGGCTCCGCCTGGGCTCCCCGGGAAGCCCACTCTGAGATGGAGTTCATTTATTAGGGAGAGCCTGGGGTCCCAACTGTGAAGGGAGAGGTTGGAAGCAGATTGGGCAGAGGTGGAGCTGAGTAGCAGCACAGGCCCAAGGCCAGCCTCTGCCACCCTGTGGAGCCTCCAAGCTAAGAGGTCCCTTCAGAATTATCCTGCTTGGGGGAGAGATGACCCTACCTCTTCCCCTGGGCACTGGATGGGGCACCCAGGAGAGGGGTGTGACCTTGAGGGAGGGGCCGTGTGCAGCTGAGGGGGCTGACCTCACTCTCAGCAGCAGGGTCTCCACCACCTCTTGAATGGGGATCTGAGATGTGCATCAGTGCCCACCACAGCACGGCCCTCTGGCCTGGGTCTGGAGCCTGTCCAGGGAGGACAGGATGTACAGGGATGGGGTGGAGGATGGTGTGACTGCCCCTGGCGGTTGGCTCTTGGCTCCGGAACCGGAGACTTTGGGTGACGTCCATTTCCCCCCCTCCCTCCCAGTCTGCCTGAAGGGTACCAAGGTGCACATGAAGTGCTTTCTGGCCTTCGTCCAGGCGAAGACCTTCCATGAGGCGAGCGAGGACTGCATCTCGCGAGGGGGCACCCTGGGCACCCCGCATACGGGCTCCGAGAATGACGCCCTGTACGAGTACCTGAGCCAGAGTGTGGGCAGCGAGGCCGAGGTCTGGCTGGGCTTCAACGACATGGCGGCCGAAGGCGCCTGGGTGGACATGACTGGCGGCCATATCACCTACAAGAACTGGGAGACAGAGATCACCGCACAGCCCGACGGCGGCAAGGTCGAGAATTGCGCTGCCCTGGCCGGTGCGGCCAACGGCAAGTGGTTCGACAAGCGCTGCCGGGACAACTTGCCCTACGTCTGTCAGTTCGCCATCGTCTAGCGGGCCGAGAGGGGCGGGGGCGGGGGCAGAGTCCGGGGGCGGGGCCATGGGAGGGTGGGATCCTGAGCCCCGGAAGAGGGGCCGTGGGACCTTCCCGCCCCGCATCCCCGCCCCCGCGCGCTGGGGGCCTCCTCTTGCAAATAAAGTGGGTGCAGCTTGGCAGAGAGTGGCTGCGGTCTGTGCCGGGTCCGAGGGGGTGGGGAGTCCAGGAGCCCGGCCGGGAGCCCAGGGAGAGGTCGCTTAGAAGGAGGCGAGTAGGGAGGTGGTGAAGGATGGCAAGCTGGGCGCAGAGGAGGGGGAGGAGGAAAAGAAGAGGGGGGGACGAGGGAACCCCTGACTGCTGCTGCCTTTTTAAAATTAAATAACTTTATATTTCATTGGATTTCCCACTTACAGAAAAGTTGCAAGAATTCCTGTATACCCTTCATCCAGATTCCACAAATACTAATGTTTTCCCATATTTGCTTATCCTTCTATTTTTTCCTGAACGTTTGACAGTGAAATGCAGACGTGATGCCCCTTCACCCCTAAATATTTCAGTGTGTTTCCTGAAAGCAAGGACATTTTCTCACGGAAGCAGAGCACTGTTATCAAGGTCGGGGAATAAACACTGTTACAATATTGTTATCTAAGTTACAGCCCTTATTCAGATTTCCAGTCTTCTTACTGCAGACTCCACTTCCTCGTGTTGGAATCCAGCATCCCCTCCACAACTCCAGAGGAGGAGTGACACCCCCACCTGACACCCTCCTGTTGGGGATTCATTTCTGGGGTGCACTGACATGCTGAGTCCTGTCGGGGTGAGAGCACAGGCTGCCCATGGGGGATATCTGCATCCGCCTTCTTGCCCAACAAGGGGGCTGGTTCAGGAGCCAAATATGACAGTGGCCAACATTGCCTGACTGGTGTGTCCCCCTCCTTCCCGCTCCTCACAGAAAGTTCCACCCTAGCAATACCAGCTACTACTTATTGAGCCCACAGACTCGCAGGCACTCCACCCAGGACAGGCGTGTTATGATCCCAGTTTTGTAGAAAAGGAAGTTGAGGCTCAGGGAAGTTAAGTGACTTCCGTTGGTCACACAGCTAGTAAGCAGCAGAGCCGGGATTACAAAGGCCTTGGCCTTTCCACCACCGTGATACTTGTCTCATGTTACTGGACCTTCCCTGAGATAAAACATCAGAGAAGTGGCCTAGTGACCCCCAGAGGCTATTGGCCAGCTCCTGGTGTGACCTGGCCCATCCAACCATGTAGGCCCAGCTCTACTGACACCCTTAGGGGAGGTCTTCCCTATCACATCAGCCATGGTATCATCCACTGTGTGGACTTTGCCATATCTTTTCTCCCTGGTTGTCTTCTAGTGTGTCTTGCCTTCAGTAATAAATTGATGATAGTTTGATTTGATCAGGGGGAGTGGGCTGGGCTGGGGTAGGTAGCTTACAATGAACTGTGTGTGCACTTTGTGCCAGACAGCCTGCTTGGCATTGTCACAGAAAGCATCTCGTGTAATTCCACAGTTATAGGAAGAGGTAATGATGGATGAGATCCATTATAGGTGCAGAAACTGAGGCTCAGAACAGTAACGTGATTTTTTTCAAGACGGCCTAGTAAGTGAGAAGCAAAAATGCGATGCAAATCTCCGTCTGGCAGCTCTGAATCCTGGGCTCTTTTTACCCCACTCAGCTATCTAGCAGGATGTAGGTGGCCACGGATTTTGTGAAGTTCCCTGCATTGGGTGGATGCCCGCAAGAGGGCAGCAGGCCTCTGTATGTGAGCACGGGTCCTGGTGGAGAGGTGCCACCGTGGCATTGCCTGCTTCCAGCAGCAGGTGGAAGTATGAGCAAGAGAATCGTTACCCATCTTTAATCAGCCGGGAATGCTCTTACACTTGAGACAGAGACTTGTGGACTTCAAGCTGGGGTACACCTGTCCTGGGATCCTGTCTTTAAGCTTTGATGTGTTTTTTTATCACAGATTTTTTGCATTAATTTTTTTTTTTTTTTTTTTTTTTTTTTTTTTGCGGTACGCGGGCCTCTCACTGTTGTGGCCTCTCCCGTTGCGGAGCACAGGCTCCGGACGCGCAGGCTTAGTGGCCATGGCTCACGGGCCCAGCCGCTCCGCGGCATGCGGGATCTTCCCAGACCAGGGCACGAACCCGTGTCCCCTGCATCGGCAGGTGGACTCTCAACCACTGCGCCACCAGGGAAGCCCTGCATTAATTTTTATTTTTTAAAACATTGTGTTCAAATATTTTTTATCATAATTACTGAACTTTTAGTTACTTCCTTAAATTTTGTACCCCAGGGAGTGTCTCACTCACCTCACTATTCCTGGCCCTGTCTACAAAATTTGAATTTTCCAAGGCATATATAAACAATGATAAGGTATTGGTTTCTAGACCTTCAAGGGAACTGGTTTCTACATCTTCAACTTCTCCATTCCTCTTTACTAGAGCTGATGGTAGAGCCCTCTTTCACAATCATACATTTCCCTCTTTACCGTGTGTTGCCCTGGTGTGTAAAAAACTCTGAGGATGCACAACAAAGGGATAATTTGAAATACTGCTGTAAGGAGGCAAAAGACTGGGTAAAAACTCCTTTTGCAAGTTCAGTTGTTTCCAGTTCTTTGCCTTCAACAGCCTTGGAGAAGAGCCTAATGCTCACAGACCATGCAAAATAGATTCTGATGACAGAGCGCTTTTGACCTGTACCTTAGGAGAAGTTCAAGTATTAAGTGACATCACTCTTTTCAGTGACACCAGCCTACTTATCTGAACAAGATTGGAGTAATATTGATGCTGAGCCCTGCTTCACTCTAGGATACATGAACGAATGAAAGAAAAATCCATCCATCTGATTAAGAGATTCCTATTTAATCATGTGAGAGGGCGGTTTCTGGAAGGGTCTTTCTCTGTCTGCTTTTTGGCCCTTAACCAGTGTGCTGGAGCCATGTGCTCAGGCTCCAACTGAGCCTTGCTCTCTCCACCCTGTCCCATCACCGCTGCCACTCCTATTCCTAATCCTTTTGCATTTGGCTGTTCCTACCACCTTCCTCAGCCTAGCTCATTCCAGCCAAGGGAAGGGAGAGTCAAGGGGAGGAAGTACAGATGGAGACCCCCAGTGTGGAGAAGGGGGTGCCCTGAGAGACCTGGGGCTGGTAATGGTAGCCCTTGCTATGGGATCCTGGAGAAGGCCTGTGGGGCATGTTGGTCCCCAATTTCTTCACCTGCAAAATGAGGTTTAGCTTAGATGATCTCTTAAGCCTCTTGAGTCCAGGATTCTGCCCAACTATCCTTGGGAATGTCTTTTGTAGAATTCTCTCCAGAAAAGAAAGCTGTTTGGTGGTTGTTTCCTCTGCCCAAACAAGCCCCCGCCCCCTGACACTTTACTTTCTGCAGCGATCGTGGGCCCTGCTCTCTCTCTCTCTTAAATCCCAAACAGGTACAAATGCTGATGCCTGGTGGACACCGCCACCTAGGAGTCCTTAGGCACCTAAGTTAACATGTTTCAAAAGAGAACTTGGCATCTCCCACTCAAGTCTGCTTCTCTTCCTGAGATCACCATCTCCATGGGAGGTCCCCACCTTACCAGTCACTCAAGCCCCAGACCTGTGAGGCACCACAGGTGCCTCAGTGTCTGTCATGCTTGAGATCCAAGTCATCAGGACTCCTGGTGATTTTACTTGCTGAGGAAGTCTCAGATCACCTCTCCTCTTCTGCTGCTACTAGGCCCAAGGCTCCTGCTTGACCCTTAAAAATAATATCCTTCCTGGTTCCCATTTCCCGCCACATCTCTCCCAGCCTCCCTAAACCATAGCCTTTCCTGTGTAACCACTAGCGAGCTATACAGCAGAGAAGGCTGGTTCAAACTTTGGTCGAACTTCCCTCCCACACACGTACACATATTTGCTTAAACTGAAAGCATTAATGTGTCCTGGATGCCTTAAACCTCTAGGCACGTTCTTCTTTTGATTTTGGCTTCGGTGAGAGACAGTGGAGATATTAATAAAAACAAAGAAAATGAGCAATGTGTGCATTCCTGATGTGTGCTGGGCACTGACCCACAAGCCCCTTACTATGTCCTGACAACAACCCAGGAATTACCTCATTTAATATTCATAATAACCTAGGAGAGAGGTATTATTAAGCCTATCGTACAGTTGAGGAAAATGGAGTACAGAGAGGATAATTTTTCTAAGAACATCCATGGATGGGGCTGGATTTCCAGCACACGTCTGTTGAGTTCCAAGGCCCATGTGCCATCTACTATATACATTCAGTTCTTCCTGAATCGTGAAGAAAGTTTTCAGATAATTCATGATGTGATTGTGAAAGTTTTGTGAAAAGGAGTTGATGGTGATGTGCATTGGTGTGTATTTGAGATTGCTGGTAGGGAATCCTGTAAAAACACATTTTCCACCCAGATTTTGCAGGGCTATTTCTGAAGCTTAACGTTAGATTCTACTTTACCTGCTTTCATGGGTGACTCATGAAAAGCATGGTTTATGAGTGTCTCTTTCAGGCTAAAAATCATGACACAACCTATGAAGAGACTAACCAACTTCTCCACTAGAATGTACTGCTATTTCATACTGTGTGAGAACACAGCCAGGGGAGAAACATCTCAGAGATCAATGCAATCTCCAGATGAAAAGACCGAGGCCCAGGGAGGTTAAGTGACCAGCCAAGGTCAAGCAGCTTGCAAGACAATGAGCCCAAGAGTCTCACTTTGTTAGTAGAAAGAGCTTTGTGCAAACCACTTCTCCAAACAGCCAACTAGTAAGTACTGAGTGCTTTCCATGTGCCAAGCACTCTGCCAGGAGCTGGGCCATGAGACCTGGATCCTGTTCTTGAGGTGTGCACCTGCTTGCTGAGGGACTTGGCATTTTAAGGAGCTCAGAAACAGAGGGATGGGGCTGGTTTTTGCCCCTAAGAGTAGCTCTCCTGTTTCGCATTGTTAGGAAAACAACTGTGCAGTAGTCGTAGGAAAATGTCTTTCAGAATAGGACAGACAAGCCAAATAGCTAGGTCAGAGACAAATTGGGAAACTAGTGTTTCCTCCAGTTCATCACCAAGTTTAACCAGGAAAACCTTACACCAGGTTGAAGTTACTCATTGGTAGTGAAATAGGGTCAGGAAGAAACCCTGGATTTGGACTCCAGCTCTGCCACTTTCTAGTTCTGGGACCGTGGGAGAGTCACAATCTCTGAGCTGTGGTTTCTTCAATTGCATGGCTTGAAATGGGAGAACAGAGCATCAGAGCCAAGCTCATAGACATGGATGGAAGCAAACTTCTTAGCCTCTCACGTTCACCAACCATGGCTGCCTTAACTGTGGTTACTGCAGTCTCTTCCAATCCCCTCTGAATTATTCTCTCCAAGGCCATGGGAGAAGGCATCAGAGAAGGGCCTGGAATCCATATCTGTTAAGCTGTCACCCACTCTGCTTCCAGAAACCAACTCAACTTTCTGGGGTGATGAGAGGATGTGCCCTCGGAGGTGAGAGCAGAAAACCATCCCTTGGGGACGGTGGTGACCCAGCTTAGGATGAATCTCTGGGGCTGTTTCCCCATCTGTAGAGAGGGCATAATGCCTCTCTCACACCACTGTTGTGAAGACTAAATATACGTAAAGCCTCTTGCCCGCTGCTTGGCACACAATTTTGAAGACCATGAGAAAGCGGTACTGTATTAAAAAGAGCTTTGGAAATAAGACTGCCGTACATAAAAGGTAATAAAAAGTCATGGCTTTTACCTGGGTAGGAAAAGCCACAATGAGCTCAACTGTGACCTAATATCATACTGAAAAGACAATTCTCTTGGAAAGATAGTCTGGCAATGTAGTTGGAGCTGAACTAATACGGACCAGGTCAAATTGAAGGCTAGGTCAGTGGTTCTCAACCCCAGCCAGACATTAGAATCACCTGAGGTACTTAAAGAAAAACCCAAACCCAACAGCCAGGCTTCACTGTAGACTGATTAAATCAATCAGAATCTGTGGGGAGTGGGACCAGGCACTGGGAGTAGTTAAAGCTTTCCAGGTGATTCCAAGCTATAGTGATTGAGAACTACTGACTTAGGTGAAGCTACCTAATCTTAGGTTAAGATTCTGAAAGAAATCCATCAGTTCCAGAATATCTCCCTCCATGGTCTGCCTCAGTCTGAATTTCCTACCATTCTAAGCATTGAACAGTGGTACCCTGCACAGTAACCAGGATTGGCTACAGTCAGTTTGGTTACTGTTCTATATTGATTTTGACAGGAAGTAGAGGTTCATTTTGAAGGACTTGGTATAGTAAGTTAATTTCAGTATGAATGTTTATCAGTTAGGATTAGATTTTGTTGCATATAATGAAAATCCAAAATAAAAGAGCCTTAAACAAGACAGAAGTCTAGAGGCAGGTAGTCTAACACTGGTATGGCATCTCTATGGTCATAGGGGACACAACGTTCCTTTTATTTTCCCACCCTACCGTTCTAGTGGGGGCTTTCCATCTTTGAGGTCACTTTATGGTCCATGATGGCTGCTGGTGCTCCAGCCATTATTATCCACATTATATCCACATCAAGTAAAAGCAAAAGCAGAATGGACAAAAAAGGTCCAGTCATCTTCTTTAAAGAGCCTTTTCTTTTTCTTTTATCTCATAGGCCAGAACTTTGTCAAATGTCTATCAGCAAGGAAGGCTGAGAAGTAAAACCCTTTAGGTAGCTTCCTCTATACCCCAAATAAAATTAAACTTTATTAAGGAAGAAGGGGCAAGTGGTAGGTGACCAGCAGTTTGTGCCATAGAGCCATTGCAGATCCAAAGCCTGAACGTGGGAGGGAACTAGAGGCTAGGAGGCAAGAGAATTAAGAGATCTTGAAGGAGGAATGGTGATTCATTCATGTGGTTCCCAAAAAACTTGCTGCCGTGGGTCTTTCGGTAAGGGAAGCTTACTTTCAATTGCGTAGCTGGGTCAAGCCTTCATTCCTTTCAACAAGTTCCTAGTTTCTAGGCATGGCCATCTCAGCCTTAGTTTTGGATCAGTCGTCTCATAGGCCAGCCCTTTTCTTGAGGAGCCTGGACCTAGAAGGCTATTACACCCCAGGTGCCTTCCTGCCTGCCTACACCTGGATGGTAGAATTATTATTGCTGGTCCTGAGTCAAAAGCCACAGGGCATATCTTGACAGACCTTGGCTGAATTCTGTGAAGCTTTTTCTTTTCTGCTCCTCTGAGGAGTTAGATGCACCCTGTGTCAGTTACAGTACCAGCAGGAAGCAGAATCCAACTCAGGTAGTTCAAAGGACTATAACGAAAGGGGTACAGGCAGTTGTTGTTTTGCACAGCTCTGATATGCATGAATTTCAATGATCAATAATTTCGATTATTTTAGTTAAGTAACACCAGTCCCCCAACAAGATGATTAAAATTTCAGTTACATTTGTATATGAACTGTGAGCAATTGTATAAAGCTGCAGTTGCTAAAGTATAATTGGACGGCTAGCTCATCAGTCCACAAATCACTATGTAAATAACAAATGCACAGCATAATCATGACCAATCATGTCACCTCTTTCAAAGCCTGTTGGTGACTGGTCACTGGACATCTGTTACTCAATTCATGCACAGACAGCAAAGTGTGTGGTTGTGTTGCCTCCTTGTTTCCCAGTGATAAATCCATGTGACTTTTAACCAAATGGTTAACTGAAAGAGGGAACTGGCTAATAAAGATGAAAATGCAGCAAGGAAATGAAAAGTGATAATACTGGAAGTAAAATTTGAATAGCATATTGACGGAGTTACAGAAGAAAGAGCTGACTATGGGAGTGTTGACACTGCTGCCATTGGAGACTGGATATGCAGCTGGAGGAACTTAGGGAAGGTGAACTTAATACATAAATGAATAAGTGAAGAAAATGATGGAAGTGATGAAGATGTCCCAGAGGAAGTGATGCCAGCAAAAACCTGCTGGTTCTAAAGGAACTCTCAAAGGTATTCTGTGACACAAAGTAAAAAGGATAAAATAGTGGCAGCTGATCCAGACTTAGAGTATGTCAATTTGCCAAGGCAAAGGAAAGATGTTCACTCTCTATCAAGATATACAACAAGGAGGAGCAGGCAAGCACTGTTCAAAGCGTTCTTGGTGAGATTTTTACGAAGAAATACTTTTTATCCTCAATGTTTCTAATGCTTCAAATTAGTTTATTTAATATTAATTTTTACTATTTTTTCTCTTACCAATAGTAAGAGGGCTTTAGTGTTTTGACAAACGTTTTGAAAGGTCACAGAATAATCATATTTTTTTCCCACTGATTATTAAGGTTGTTTTGCACAGTCATTTTTACAGTCCCAAAACTACTGTGCAAAGTGAGGACTCCTGCATTTACAGAGATGGGGCGCTATCAGCAAACGAGCAAGGGATGGCAGGGCATTCTAAGGCTAGCCACGACAGAAGGCACACGGCAGAAGGGCCAGGGGAGCAAATAGTGCATCTGGAGCCATGAAGCAGGTACACACGGGAAGAGATCTCTGTGTGGAGGGACACAGCCACAGACAGAAAATGCAAGCACAGAGGGGACTGGGAGAAACATCCCACCCTCCTGACTTTGCAGGTGCTTTTCACTGGGTGAATCCAGCTGAAAGGCAGCTTGCAGTAGGACCAGTCAATGCAGTCAGATCAGACTAGGGCATACAAGAGGGTGGAGGTGGGTGGAGCTTGGAAGGGGGGGCATAAGTACACCTAACACTGTGCTGTCATTTTTATGTCCATGCCCTACAGTTGAGGACAGAGTTACCTGCCTCTCTGATGCTCAGTAAAAACTAAGTGAACACAGATGGGAATCTAGGTTTTCATTCTCTCAACATAAAGCCCCTTCTAACGTCCACTGTGCTCCAGAATTCCCTTAGTGTTGCTTGTCATATTGGCTGGGCTGGGACAAAAACACAGAGAGTTAGAGGACAATTGGGAGGAGAAAAAGCAAACTCAGTGTTTAAAAGAAAAATTTCTATTGACAGCCCCCCAAACTCAGTAGATTTTAAGCAAGATGGGCTAGGAAAGTGTCAAGTTACATTCTAAATACCACTGACAGAATGTCAGGGCAGGCGTGGGTACATCTCTCTCTCAGATGTGACTGAATATAAAGCATGTTGCTTGGGATCAAGTTTTAAAGCATCTTACTTTCTAACAGAGTTTCTACAACTTATATAAGCGATTTTGTGTGTTTCAGTTATGTCTTTGGAAAGCTACTGGAGGTCTGGGGCATTCATTAATCAAAAACTTGCTATTTAAATAGGAAAGACGCTCTGGTTGCTCTTCTTCAGAATGCTTGATTGCTACGAATGGACTACTGTTAGGAGATGACTGTACACATTGCTATTGCTCTGGGGCTAGTCCATCCAGGAGGTCCCAGTCCCTGGGGTCTACCCACTAAGCCCATTTAAATTACTCATGCTGCCAGCTTCCTTGCAAAAGGATGGAGAGCATCAACAGGGCAGAGTTTCTCACCCTTGGCACTACTGACATTTTGGGCCATATAATTCTTTGTCATGGGGGCTGTCCAGTGCGTTGTAAATATTTAGCAATATACCTGACCTCTACCCACTAGGTGCCAGCAGTACCAGTGTTGGAGCAGGCAGATAGCTAGATAGGAACAGAGAAAGGGGGACACAGGCCAAATGATAGGAAACCAAACATCTTGTAGTCAACAGGGGTCCTTGGGCAAAGAAAAGCAGGAACCTCCGGACTGACGGGGAACCATACATTTTGGGGTGACAAGTGTCCTGGAGGCAGGCAAAGAAAGGTGGGAAAAGGCAGGAATTTCTGCTGTCTGAAGGTAACCTTTTGCTCATTATGCTCTCATTACAATAAAATTAGCCTTGCAGATAAGAAGTTTTATCTAATGCACCGAGGCCATGATACTTCCGATCAAGACTAAATAAGGGGCTTCCCTGGTGGCGCAGTGGTTGAGAGTCCGCCTGCCCATGCAGGGAACACGTGGTTCGTGCCCTGGTCTGGGAAGATCCCACATGCCACGGAGCGGCTGGGCCCGTGAGCCATGGCCGCTGAGCCTGCGCGTCCGGAGCCTGTGCTCCGCAACAGGAGAGGCCACAACAGTGAGAGGCCCGCATACCACAAAAAAAAAAAAAAAAAAAAAGCATAACCCTGGGACTTCCCTGGTGGTCCAGTGGGTAAGAATCCGAGCTCCCAGGGCAGGGGGCTCGGGTTCAATCCCTGGTCAGGGAACTAGATCCTGCATGCATCCTGCAACTAAGAAGTCTGCATGCCGCAACTAAAGAGCCTGCATGCCACAACTAAGACCTGGCGCAGCCTAAATAAATATTTTAAAAGAATAAGAATAAAAATAAAAGCATAACCCTGCCCCCTCCTCGCAGTTACCCTTAGAGGCTTATTACTGGTCCACCTATGCCTCACTATCCTTGTCTCGTCTCTGTGTCCCTATCTCACTCTTACTTTCGCACCTTACTCTGCTGGAAATGGGGGGAAAGAAATCTGTCAGGCATTTTCCAACCTTGTCACTAGGTCCTGCACTTCTCATTGTGCAAGGCGTGTCAGGAAAACTTTCCGGCCCTTCTCACAAGCAGCTAGGGACCCCAACCATAGGACCTTTGCATCCTTTGGGTTTGCCTTATCTACCATTTAATTAACCATCATCAGGTTCAATTGTGTGGAAATATAAAATACAGCCTTACTTAGAGTTTGCGCCCTGGCCATGGCAGCTGAGTTCCTTCAGGAGTTCCCTCACTCTGTGGGTGGTCTGTGGGTGTACCCAGGGGTGCTGGGAAGGGGGACCCATGGTGGTAGGAGGACCCCTCAGGCCGCCATTCTTCTCCACCCAGCATTCCGCAGGCCCCCTCCATGGTCCCTCCCATCCCCACTCCTGCCTTGTCCTGTAGGGGCGGGTCTGCTGCGCTTGCCTCCCCAGGCTTGAGGGATCCTTAATGGCCAGTGCCTGTTTTGGGAAACTTACCACCCTTTTAGAGGAAAGATGCTTCCCTGACTAAATAGGTCCTAGAACCATGAGGATGTCCATCCCAGGGGGACATACCTTGGAACACAGGGATTAATACTGCCATAGAGTCTATAGAGAAGCCTTCAGGAAGGTCGCTCCTCCTGGGTTCCACGGACGCCAGGATAGGACACAGGCCCCAGGACGCTGGGGCCAGCAGGACTGCCATATGGGGGAGTAGCTAACCCCCATTTTGGCTAGAGTTGACAGGACTAAGTGGAAGGGGACACCTGGAACCCCTCCTGCCTTAGGGAGTCCCTACAGGCCCTCCGAACCCTAGTGCTCCTCTCTGTTATAGGAGCAGCCTCTACCTGAAGGAACGATGGGAAACACCTCCTCCATCTCCAAGGACTCGACCCTCCAGTGCATTCTGAGTCACTGGAATAAGTTTTCTCTAGATTCTTTAAAATGCAAAAAGCTTGTTTTCTTTTATGAAACAGCCTGGCCCCAATATAAACTTGAGGACGATGAGGCCTGGTCCGAGAATAGAAGCCTCAACTGTAATACCATCCTACAGTTTGACATTTTTGAAAAAGGCAGGGAAAATGGACAGAAGTTCCTTATGTTCAGGCTTTTATGGCCCTAAGAGAGAACCCGGAGCTATGCAAGTCCTATGTTAGGGAACCTTGCCAGCTGGGACCCATTCAGGCTACGAAAGCCCTCTCCAGTGGCATCCCTGGAGGAACAGGTGCCCCAGACAGAAAACCCAAGCCCCAGTGCTCTTTAACTACCTTCAGCCCCTCTCCTTCCCTATAAGTCTCTTTACCCTTCTGTATCAGAAGTGCAGCTGGAGCTTCTTTGCCCCCTTCAAGAAGTAGTACACCCCCTTTTCTTTGTCTGACTTCAACCAGTGCTGTACTCGTTCGGGCAGATTCTGGGAGGACCCTAGCCAGTTCACCAAAGAATTCCAGGGACTGATTCTCTCCTTTGATTTTACCTGGAAGGACCTAAATATTGTCCTTTCCCACTGCCACACCACTGAGGAAAAGACCCGTATTTGGGCACAGGCTGAAACATATGTTGATGGATTACACGCTGTCCAACCACAACAATACCCTGTGGGCATGATGGCAGTGTCTCTAATGGATCCCAATTGGGATTATAAACCAGGCCAGGCTGGTATCACTAGAAGGGACCACATGACCCTTTGCCTCATTGAAGGGATGAAGCGATGCATAATTAAACCTGTTAACTATGATAAAGTTAAAGAGATCACCCAAGGCCAAGATGAAAATCCAGCCTTATTTCAGGCCCGATTGGTAGATGCCCCTAGAAAGTATATGACTGTGGACCCATACACGTTTGAGGAACACATTGTATTTGCAACCCACTTCATTAGCCAATCAGCCCCTGAAATCCATTGGAAGCTTCCAAAGCTTGCCATGGGCCCCCAAACCCCTCTCAACCTTCTGACACAGCCTTTAGTGTCTTTAACAATAGAGACCAGACTGAGCAAGAAAGGAAGGAACAGCGTGACTTAAGAAAGGAACGAGGGCAAGCCAGGCTTTTGGCAGCTGTCATGACAAGACCTCCTGGTCACCCCAAAAGTACTCCCAGAAGGCCCCCCCCTGCCAGGAAAGGGAGCCTGTTTTAGCTGTGGGAGCCCCAAACACTAGAGCAAGGAATGCCCCAGAAACACGTCCCAGCCTTCACCCAAGACACCATGCCCACTCTAAGAAGATGTGCCAGTGGAGGAGGGAACTGCCCCCAGCTCTGAAGGGAGCGAGGAAATTCCCCCATGCCGGTCATGGCAGTGGTTGATTGACGGGACCTGGGACCTCCCAAGGCTCCCAAGAAGACAGTCATCATCACATGGGAGGAACACAGTCATCAGTGGGTGACCACTAACGTGGCACGTAAGCTTGTCCAGTTTCTAGTGAACACAGGGCTACTTACTCTGTCCTGACTTCTCATGCT
The DNA here is from genome assembly GCF_964341445.2 of Mesoplodon mirus. Taxonomy (NCBI): domain Eukaryota; kingdom Metazoa; phylum Chordata; class Mammalia; order Artiodactyla; family Ziphiidae; genus Mesoplodon; species Mesoplodon mirus. Next base: position 42,582,572 of record NC_138988.1, on the reverse strand, counting down.
GGGCCCCTTGCCCCTGAAACCTGCTCTATTGTTGGGGTAGAAGGAAGACCAAATCTAGAACATTTCACCACCCCTCTAACCTGCACCTGGGGAAAGACGCTTGTCACACAAGTTTCTTGTCATGTCTAAATGCCCCAGCCCATTTATTGGGAAGGGATTTTCTCTCAGCCTTGGGGGCAACTCTTACTCTCCCTGAAAACCAAAACCAAGGCCTATTTTTGGCTGGGTTATGCATTATGGACAGCGTAAAATATTCCCCCCAAATTAAAAAAACAAAAAACAAAAAACCTTACAGATCCACAGGTCTGAGATCAGGGAATCCCAGGGAAAGCAAAGTTTATCACTCCTGTAAAAATCACCTTAAAGGAGGCTAATAACTTCCCTTCCAGGCATCAATACCCTCCCTTTCCAGTAAACTCTCCAAGTTTCTCTGCTCTTTTGCTTCTCATGAAATCATGTCCCCTTTAACCACACCCATCCTAATGGTCTTCCTTGTTATTCACATTGGCACAGCTCCAGCTTACAAACATCCACTCGCAGACACCATGAATACCATTGCTAAAGTTACTAACTCATCTGCCTGTTGGATCTGCCCCCGCAGCTGTACCTCCCCAAAGGACCTACGTCTTTTAGGACTCCCTGCCTCCTTGAAGGACATGGTGGCGCTAACAGCAAAATATTCTGGGTTCTCATTTACCACCCAGTGCGGTAAGGAAGGAAGGACTGGGGCAGGAACCAACTGGAGACCAAACTCTCTGGAACAGACACCCTCCTCCAAAGCAGAGGGAAGGGTATTTCAGCTTTTAGGTAAAGCTAGCCTCTGTTATTTACTGCTATTAGCATTCAGGGACAAGAATTAGGATGGCTTAATGAAACACAGTACAATCACACTCTACTTTTTATTTATTTATTTATTTATTTATTTTTGCGGTACGCGGGCCTCTCACTGTTGTGGCCTCTCCTGTCGCAGAGCACAGGCTCCAGACGCGCAGGCCCAGCGGCCATGGCTCACGGGCCCAGCCGCTCCGCGGCATGTGGGATCTTCCCAGACCGGGGCACGAACCTGCGTCCCCTGCATCGTCAGGCGGACTCTCAACCACCGCGCCACCAGGGAAGCCCCATAACACTCTACTTTTTAGTAATCACAGCTGGGTGACAGACACCAACCAGACTGCCAATATCCAACATGTGGGGAACATCACTACCTGGTGGAAGAACCTAGTGACTGGAATAAATAAAACTAAAACTCACAATAAAAGCATAATATTCAATAATAGTTAACAATACACAAGAGAAGGCCAGCATAGGGATTGGACAATATTCCAGACTAATGTTTAATATAACTAATAACTGTATTCAGATATACTCCAACGTCTCCCTGTTACAGCTGCTGTATCGAAACCTGAGGTGTCGAGGGAAAAAAACTCATGGCTTCAGAAAACTCCAACTTCAAATGATGATGTGGCAGGGATTTCAACCCATCTCACCCGAAGATGAGGACTACCACCAGCCACTGGATCTACTCCCCACTCTCCATCTCCACCACTGTAAACAACCCCGAGATCCCTATCTCTGACAGACAGCAAGGAGATCTGGACCCACAGGTAGGGACAATGCCCGTGCTCACTCGAAGCAGTTACAGAAGATGGACCATCAACCCTTTGCCCCTAAAAAGATTTTAAGGGTTCAGACTCGTTGAAGTGGGAACGTTAGAGCAGGCAGATAGCTAGATGGGAACAGAGAAATGGGGACATGGACCAAATGGCAGGAAACCATACATCGTGTAAACAACGGTGGGGGGCAGGGGGGCTCCTCCGGCAGACAAAGAAAAGCAGGAACCTCTGGACTGACAGGAAACCACACATTTTGGTGTGATAAGTGTCCTGGAGGCAAAGAAAGGTGTGGAAAGGCGGGAATCTCTGACGTCAGAACGTAACCTTTTGCTCAGTATGCTCTCATTACAATAAAACTTTACAGATAAGAAGTTCCCATCAAGCACCAAGGCCATGACACTTCCGATCAAGACTAAATAAGGACAAAGGGGGGTGGTGGTGGTGGTGATGGGATGAATTGGGAGATTGGGATTGACATATATACACTAATATGTATAAAATAGATAACTAATAAGAACCTGCTGTATAAAAAAATAAACTAAAATTAAAAAAAAAAAGACTAAATAAGGACAAAAACTCCTCCTCCCCTCAGCAAAGTGGAGCTAGCGTGAAAATCAGGGAATATGACCCCAAACCCCTCCCTCCCTCCCCTCCCCCTCCCCCTCCCTCCCCGCTCCCTCCCCTCCCCTCCCTCTCCCCCTGCCCCCCAATGAATATCCCGGCCCTTCATTTCTACACCCCACATAACCGGCTTGCCAAGAAAACAGCCCAGCTACTCAGCTCTGAAAGCCTACCATCCCTTAAATAAATCCTCGCCTTGCTTTCTTGACCTGTCTCCTCTCTGAATTCTTTCTGCAATGAGAGGAGAGCCTACTCTCCCGCAACACAACACGGGCTCCAGCTGTAACAGCCCAAAATACCTGCAGACATCGCCAAATGTCCCCTGCGGGGCAAAACCACCCCCTGTTGAGAAGCTGAGAAGCAGTAAGGGAGAGGGTACCTGGAAAGCCCTCACAGAAAAGAAGCCATGCAAATAAAATAGCAGTTGAGCCAGACCTTGTTTGTTTGATGCTTTAAATTCCAATTTCTTTCTTTCTCTTCTGTAGAGATAAGTCTGTGCCTTTATTGGCCAGCCCGGTACTTGAGGGAAATGAAGCGGGAGGAGTGCGTGGCCCCCATGCCCGGACGGGCGTGCTACAGGCTTGTAGGTGATGAGAACTCACCTAGGTAGTGGCCAGTCATCTCAGGGTTGGTTTTCACCTGGCTGAAGGTCTTGCCGTTGTAGACGCCCTCCAGGCTGCCCACCATCTTGGGCAGGATGATCACGCCGCGCTGCACGTCTCCACCACCTCAGGCTCCTCCGTGGGAGGCACCGCCTTCTTGGCCTCGCGCAGGCGCTTCAGCAGCCACTCGACAGGAGCTTCCTCCGCAGGACGTAGTGCAGCCGCCGCCGCTGACCCGGGCTGTACGGCTGCGTCACCTGCTCGCAGGCCGTGTCCAGTAGCTGGTCGAGGTCCACGCGGCCGCAGGTGAACTTGCGGAAGGTCCACTTCTGCTCTACCTCCTTCACCTTGTTGGCACTTCCTAAATTCCAGTATCATCACTTAACACGACTTATAAGGAAACCGTATTTCCCAAGCCAAAATTCAGGACATATGACTTAACAGAGGCTTAAAACAAAACACGTCTATGAACGTATTTATTCTCCAGCACTCTACAGTTTAAGTCACACTTGTATAGGTTTTTTTCCCTCCTCTCTTACCCCTTTTATCCTTTACAGGCATTTCCCTTAACAAATCTCTTGCATGTCTAATCCTGTCTTGGCTCCTGCTTCTAGGAGGAGTTGACCTGTTTCAAGAAACATATGGCCATCGAGGGTGCCGTTCAGATGGCTCTAACAGAACCTGCTGCCAAGAGCAGGAGCTGACTGACAATCTTGGCTGCCACCTGGGGTTACAGGGGCCAGTCTTTCACTGGCTGCCTCTGGGCAGTGACTGAGCTCGGCAGGGGCACCAGCACGGAACCATTCCCGCTAGAGAGGTGACCCCTCTAAGGGAAAAGTTTAGCCTGGGCATTCCCCAGAGGCCTGGCCACGATTTTCTCAGAACTGTGCTGTGGTCTGAGGTTCTTCCTACCCAGTCCTTCTTCCCCGCTCTCTTTACACAGGGTCAGACCCGTACTGCAGAGGGCTCTCTTTGCAGACTGCTGCTCTTGAGCCTTCACAGGTGTTTCCCCCAATCGATCTCTTGCACTTCAAATCCCATTTTCCTGTCTGCTTCTCAGAGGATCTGACATGTAATGGATTCCCCTCATTAAAAAAAAAAAAAAAAAATTATATAGAACAAGGTAATATGTAGCCAAACTGTATCCGAGGTAATCGAATAGTTATATTACTTAAAATCAGGGATGTACCAGAAAATTGGGATGTACAATCATCCTATGTTTCCTAGAAGAGTGGATTATATTTCTTTTTTTAATTAAATTTTTAATTGGAATATAGTTGATTTACAATGTTGTGTTAATTTCTGCTATAAAGCAAAGTGAGTCAGTTATACATACACATGTATCCACTCTTTCTAAGTGAGGATTTCTGTACTAAGAATGGCCACTTCTTATTGCCTTCCCCACCCCTCTACCTGGAACTTCCTCCAATAATTCATGGGACACCTGCACACCAATGTTACCCTAATTCCTTCCCCTGCCCCCTCAACATGGCTTTGGAATATCATTCTATCCAGGTAGAGGAATGGAACCCTGGATCCATTCAGGTGACAAAGATATGAATCCTCTAAGCTAAGATACTATTTCACCCCCCCAAGGAAATCCCTCTCCTCCTTCTCGTCCCTCCCTCCTCCTCTTCCTCTTCAAATGTGAGGACCTCTATCCCACCATGAAGATATGAGACTAGGATATAAAGAAGGTTGGAACTTGAGGATCAAGGCTTGGCCTTTGTAATGACAAAGAGAAAAACAGTCCCTACCATCAGGCACTCAGAGCTAGGCTGCAACATTCTGCTGTCGAACAGAGCCAGTCTCACAGATCACCAACCTCAGACAAGGCTGACAAACACCATTCTGTAGTCATGTCTGAGCACAGACAAATACGAAGCCACTGTGCAAACCACAGAAATCACCCAGCCGCAGCTAACACAAACGACAGCTGTCCCTTCACCAACCATGGCTTTAGCTCTGCTGCCTTTGTCTCACCTTTATATAAAAACTGAAATTGCTGAGCATAGAATCGATCCTGCTTCCTGATAACATCCAATCCAGAGCAAACCCCTGCTTCCTTAAAACTTCCCCCACATCACTTAACACAAGCGCAAGTTCTATTCCAAGTCCCCTGTGCTAAGAGGCCCCATGACTCCTCATCTATGCATGTACACAGCCTCCTTCCCTGCAACAAATCAGTAAATCCAACTTTGTTCCTAGTGGTCTTCGGCTACAGGGCATAGACAGGTGGTCCACAGGTGCTGTATCCAGCCAATGAAAGAAAAAGAGAAGAAATGAAAGGCAAGACAATGATGAGAAAAAAGGTCTCAGTACAAAGAGTCGAGGTGTAGATGAATCTCCTGACTAGGGTTCCAATTCTAACTCAACTTGCTCTGTGCCCTTGAACAAATCATACACAAGTGGAAATACATTGAACCTTCACAGGGCTGCAAAGTTAAGTCTGATGTCTGAGCAGTCATCAGTTTAGAAATGCACAGGACACCTGTGAGAATGGCTATCGTCAAAAAGAATACAAATAACAAATGTCAGCAAAGATGTGGAGAAAAGGGAACACTCGTGCACTGCTGGTAAATTGGTGTAGCCACTGTGGAAAACAGTATGGAGGTTTCGCAAAAAACTAAAAATAGAACTATTTTATGACCCTGCAATTGCACTCCTGGGTATATATCAAGGAAAAATGAAAACACTAATTTGAAAAGATACATGCACCCCAGTGTTCACAGCAGTATTATTTACAATTGCCAAGATATGGAAGCAACCTAAGTGTCCATCAACAGATGAATGGATAAAGAAGATGTGGTATATAAATACAGTGGAATACTACTCAGCTATCAAAAAAGAAATTTTGCCATTTGCAGCAACATGGACGGACCTGGAAGGTATTATGCTAAATGAAATAAGTCAGAGAAAGACAAATACTAGACAAATACAAAGACAAATGATGTCTTATATATATGTCTTATATATGAAATCTAAAAAAATACAACAAACGAATATAACAAAAAAGAAGCAGGGAATTCCCTGGTGGTCCTGTTGTTAGGACTCTGTGCCCTTACTGCTGAGGGCCCAGATTCAATCCCTGGTCGGGACACTAAAATCCCACAAGCCACATGGTGCAGACAAAAAAAAAAAAAAGAACAAGCAGAATCACAGATATAGAGTACAAATCAGTGGTTACCAGTGGGGTGAGGGAAGCAGGGACAGAAAATATAGGGGTAGGAGAGAAAGAGGTACCAACTATTAGGTGTAAAATAAGCTACAAGGATATATTGTACAACACGGGGAATATAGCCAATATTTTATGATAATTATAAATGGAGTATAACCTTAAAAAATTGTGAATCACTACATTGTATGCCTATAACATAATTTTGTATGTCAACTATACTTCAATAAAAAAATAAGTTAAAAAAAAGAAAGAAACGCACATGCCTTTCAGGAGCAAAAACAGACCAATAATGATCGTCGCCTTCCAGAGACTTAAAAGGCCAAAGTTAACGGCTCAACTTTTAACTTGTGGACCGAAGTAGAGGGCACCAGTTAGGAAAATTCATGCTTCTAGGAGGGACCAGACTAAAGGAACTGTGATCTCAAAGAGAAGAAATCAAAAGGTGGGCAGAAGGTTTTCTATGCATCCTACCTGAGCCAAGTCAGCTTGAGCTGCAGGGAGGCTGCCTGTGTTGAATGGTGCAGCCAGCCGGATGGCCTTTAAGCCACCTGTCCTACCACACGGCTGCCACTTTTAGCTGTGTGCTTTACCTGGGGGAGGATCTGGGCCCCAGGTGGGGAAATGCAAGCTCCAAAGGCAAAGGGGGGCCTTAAGCGAGATGGAGCAAACTTTCTTGCCCTCAGTGGTGAAAATGTTAACCAGAAACGCCCTTGGCACAGTCTCATGGATGACCTGCCTATGCCCTCGACTGGGGATCCTGCAGTTTCCTTACTCACATGCTGGTGGCCCTAAACCTGGCTTTCACGGCCTTCTGTGCCCTGATTCTGTGCCAATTCTGTGCCCTGATGAGGGCCCACGTCACCCGTACCCGGAAGCTATGGGAAAGGTTCCTTGCAGGCTGGTGAGGTAGAGCTCTTGGCCTCCTCCGTGCTCTTCCACCCTGAACGGAGTACGGTTCCTGGTTCTCAGCTGGCTCACTGGGTCTCAGGATACCAGCAGGTGGCCTGGACGGAGGCAGTCCAGACTCGCCACCAGGACGCTAACTGGGCCAACCGCCCTCCTGATCCACCCACCACCTCCCGCAACACCTCGCCTCGTCCTCGCCCTCCCCTCCCCCTACCTCGCTCAGGGCCTCCTCCTTCTCTGGACCTCGGGCTCCCTCAACTCTCCTCTGGGCCTCAAGGGTCTTTCTCACACTCTGGGCCCCTCAGGCCTGGGTATTTTTTGCCCTAATTGTCCTCACCTGGTCCGCTTTAAACATAGTTTAAAATCATGGCCTAGAAGCGGGAAGGGAGAACGGGAGGCCAGGGCAGTTGGTTTACAAATGTGCCTCAAGATGGGCCTCATCCTCTCCTGGGAGATGGGTTGAAAGGAAGCGGGGGATGAGTCTGGCTTCAGGCCCTTGCCTCACAGATCCAGCATGAGAGCTTGCTCTTTAACTAGAAAGATCTGGAAGGATTAGGAGCTGAGGTAACCCAGGATCCTTGGGTGGGGATTTTTGTTGTTGCTGTCATTTTGGGGGCAGGCCTTGAACACCTTAGGGAGGAAGGGGCCCCCTGAGCACAAACAGTCCTTTATTTAATGGTCCCCTTGTGACAAGAGCCCTTTCACAGGAATTTGCTGGAAGAATTTGACCAACTGAGGAGACAAAGCTCATTGATTCCCTTCCTCTGTCCTCATGTCATCCGTTATTTAGCATCTTAGGGCGGCTGTTCAGAGAGGAGGACAACGTTTGTTCCGCAGAAGCTCATCCCTAGCACAGCCATGATCTTCAAAGCCCTCTTTCTAATTTTCTGGGTCCTCAAAGAACTTGGGAAAGGGGACCTGGAAAACGGCAATTCAGAAACTTGAGATGAGACCAAAGCATCATCGAAGGGCCCACCCTTCTCTATCCCAAACTCTGGGAATGGTGAGTTGGATCCAGGAAGCCCCAAGATGCCACCCTCCCCAACTGAGCCTGTTTGGTTCCTTTTATTCCTCAGTAGCCTGAATATGTTTTTCATCTCTCCTTCAGGCAAGAAAATATTAGGTTGCTGTTCCTAAAGAAACAATAGTCCTCTGTGCAGAGGCTTGGAATCAAGGGTAAATCTTGAGTTGACCTATGTTTTACAGGTGCAGAGTCTATTACCTTCTATCTGCTCCAGCCCTAAGTGTTCCTGAGGGCCATGATAGAGTGCACGGTTCTCTTTTTTAGTATCCAAAAGGAAGGTTATGGGTTAAAGAATATTGCTGAGAAATCATCACAATATGTTTTAATTAGTTTACAGATTAATGTAGCTTGTTTGTTAAATACTTGCAACCTGGTCTGTTGCCTTGGGAGCAGGGCTAGAAACAAAAGGTCAGAATTGGGAAAATTGAATAAAAATTGGCAAAGAACTCATCACATTTTATGACTGCCTCTCCAGCCAAGCCCCACATTCATTCCTCTTTCAGTTTAGAAGTGTCTTAACAACTCAAGAAAGGATCTAATGGAATCGAGATAACCAGCACCTCGGTTTGGTGCCATGCTTTTTGAATGAATGAGCAAATGTTGCCATGGAAGTTTTGTAATCTCCTCCCCTCCCCCACCCCGTGTCCCAGCCCTCCCTCATAGCATTTTACCTGGCAGCTTCTCCACCAGCACTCAGCCTTAGCACACTGTCTTGCACATAGTAGGTATTTAATGAGTACATTGAAATAACTGGATACACAGCAGAACGAATACCACACAGTTGAGTGATACCCACACTGAAATTCTTCATGCAGATCAAAGCAGAGTTGATGCCATATTCAACTCTTGACAAGGATCTGAAGACAAATAGAAACATCTTGATCTATTTGTGCAAGAAGTCTGCTTGCAGCATCTGTAGCAAGTGTAAATTCTCATCTTAAAAACTGATGTCCCTGGCCTGGAGAAAATAGATTAATTTTTTTTAACACCAAAGACAAAGGCTTTATTATCTCAAAAGGAGCTTGTTACCCATGTTATTTAAGGAAAACATAATTGAAAATACTTCATCCTGGATATAGTGGACTGATTTGACACTAGACATTTTTTAAAAGGTATAAGGGGTTTTTATCTTCATTATTGGAAGTACCTATGTTACCACTATTTCTCAAAGACTGTTATTTGCAGAAATATCACCACGTTGCTTTTCAAGAGGAAGTGAGGAAGATTTAAATCCTGATTGGAAAGGATCACCTCTGAAGAACACATTTCCCAATTATCCTTCCATCAGCTGGCTCACTGGGTCTCAGGATACCAGCAGGGGCCTCCTGGGTGGTGCCTGCAACCAGTGATGAGGTTGGATGGGGGTGGCCTTGGGAGGAGGTTGGAGGGCAGGTTCACCCCCAACCCCCTAGGTGGAAGGTGGGGAAAGTGCTCAGCCTGCAGATAGCTCTGGTTACACTGCAGTTGGCAGGCCGCCAAGCAATTAGTGTCTCTTGAAAAGAAAGGAACCGACAACGAACTTGGCCCCTGCTGGTATCCTGAGACCCAGTGAGCCAGCCCAGGGTCCAAAGTACACACTGAATCCAAGTCTGAGGCAGAATGGCTCTTTCACTCCCACAGGGCTATGGACTTGGATTTTGGCTAAAAATATTTTTTTCCTTTCAAAAGACTAAGTATCACAAAATGATTTTCTCTCCCTGAACTCCAAGGAGCCACCCAACCCCCTCCCAACCCTAGTTCCTGGGCTTAAGATCTGAGTGGATTCTAGTCCCTCCGGCCTGGATCCTGGAGAGGGCAGATCTGAACATCCTGGGCAATGAAGGGGCTGAAGTCACTTCACCAGCTGATGCCGGGACTCTTCTTTCCAGATGGGCGAGGGGGGAGTTCCACACCTCCTCTCCCAGGACTGGTTGTCAGCCCCCGGAGGACTTCTTGGCCTGGGAGTATCAGCATTGAGGAATGGAGTTTCCGAGGTGCTGTGGAAGAGCCTTCCAGTGTGTTTGAGCAGCTACCACACCTTCCAGTCTTTTCCAACATTTAGCCTCTCTGGGAGTAACCTGGGATCTCTGACCAGAGGGGTGTGAAATATGGCCAGACTGGTCCCACCACCGAGGGGTGGGGAGGGGAGAAGGGAGGCTTAAAATCTCTGAAAAACTGCACACACAGGAGGCTGAGAAGAGCGAAGCCACCAAAGAATCTTGAGTTTTGACAAGTTTTTAAAAAGTTTTTGTTTTCATTTTCTTTTATTTTAAAATAAGGTACATTTGCATGGTTCAAATTCAAAAGCTACAAAAGGGTATATGGGGAGGAAAAGTTTCCCAGTCACAGTTTCCTTCCATGAAGGCAAACACTGTCCACAGTTTCAAACTTCTGTTTGAAACTTTTCAAATGCTTAGAGGCTATTTAGAGGCACTGACTTAGCTCTACATTGGAAAAGTGATGAGTTTCTGACCATCTTTAAAGGAGTGGTACTGTTTGCCCAGCCTCTTGTCATTGAGGAAAGGTGTCCTTTGCGGGTAGGGGTGGAGCAGGGAGAAAAGACTGGACCGTTGCTATGGTTACTTCAGGCGATAGGGAATGCTGCACCCCTCACATGTGTTTGTTGGGGTCCGTCTCTGATCTGGGTGCCTGGTCAGGCAGGCCCAAAGACCCAGGGCTGCCTCAGACACAGGCAGCCAAATATCTTAACATACTGCAATAATGTTAGAAAATGAAACCCCACAGTTCCCGGTTCCTTGGCTGTGGAGCCCACATGGCTCATGCTGTGATGCTTCTCCCAGGAACATCTCTTTCCAGGGCTGCACAAATGCTGTAGGATCATATGCCAGCTTGCTGGAGCTGACAGCTAAATGAGTTTGGAGAGAACGAGGTGTACAGCATCTTTGAATTTGACACAATTAGCTAGAGAACTGTCAGCTCACAGGAAAAGACAACCAGCTTGCTGGAGATGAGACCAAGCCAGATGAGCAGACTATGGGCGATGTTTTTTTTCTCTTCAATGCAGATGTAATGAAGAGTGGCTACTAAATCCAGACATTGTCATATACATTATCTCTCCCCACCCTGGCAATCACCTTTGTTAAATAGGTATTAGGATTCACACTTTACAGTTGAGGAAATTTTGGTTCAGAGAAGTTAGGTTGCCTGTTAGGGTACACACAGGTGGTGCTTCACAGCTGCCTCTTGATAATTCTGAGGTCTCTTCAGTCTGGGGATAAATGTTACTACTCATGCTGCACTTATGTAAATGATTAGGCCCAATTTAATGAGACTATATTTTTCTTTTTTTTTTTTTTTTTTTTTTTGCTGTACGCGGGCCTCTCACTGTTGTGGCCTCTCCCGTTGCGGAGCACAGGCTCCGGACGCGCAGGCTCAGCGGCCATGGCTCACGGGCCCAGCCGCTCCGCGGCATATGGGATCCTCCCAGACCGGGGCACGAACCCATATCCCCTGCATCGGCAGGCGGACTCTCAACCACTGCGCCACCAGGGAGGCCCGAGACTATATTTTTCAAACAAAATATTCTTTGATTATCTTTGATAGAAATGGGGATAATTATAGAGAGAAATTCTATGTGTCAATAGAAAAAATATAGTGTATTCTTGTGGGTTGTCAAATTCTAGCCATGCTCACTGTCTCTGAGGTTTTTGACCTCTTTGTAAACTGGCTCCTAACATTTGTGCATTTTAGTAATTAACATTTCCATTTTTCCTTTCCCCCTCCCAACTTGGTGCCACTGAGAACTGAAACCTGGCTGCCCAGATCCTTATTAGGACTGTCTAAAAAAAAGGAGAAGGAGCAGCAGAAGGAGAAACCCTGCAAAGTGCAGCTGGACACCTCCATGCTCTGCACTGAGAAATATCTGTGACTGTGACGCTGATGTAGATGCTAGCACCAGACTTCCAAATTGCAAACTAGGAAATTCGTTGGCTTGGCACTGCTATTCTCACTCCACCATCTAAAAATGTTTTGAGATGTGGCATATATATACGATGGAATATTACTCAGCCATAAAAAGAAACAAAACTGAGTTATCTGTAGTGAGATAGATGGACCTAGAGTCTGTCATACAGAGTGAAGTAAGTCAGAAAGAGAAAAACAAATACCGTATGCTAACACATATATATGGAATCTAAAAAAAAACAAGAATGGTTCTGAAGAACCTAGGGGCAGGACAGGAATAAAGACACAGATGTAGAGAATGGACTTGAGGACACAGGGAGGGGGAAGGGTAAGCTGGGATGAAGTGAGAGAGTGGCATGGACATATATACACTACCAAATGTAAAATAGACAGCTAGTGGGAAGCAGCCGCATAGCACAGGGAGATCAGCTCGGTGCTTTGTGACCACCTAGAGGGGTGGGATAGGGAGGGTGGGAGGGAGACACAAGAGAGAGGGGATATGGGGATATATGTATATGTATAGCTGATTCACTTTGTTATACAGCAGAAACTAACACAACATTATAAAGCAATTATACTCCAAAAAAGATGTTAAAAAAAAGAAAAAAAGTTATGGAACGAGGCAGGAGAGTTGGGGAGGGGGAGTTGGATGAAGGTGATCAAAAGGTACAAACTTCCAGTTATAAGATAAATAAGTACTAGGAATGTAATGTACAGCATGACTAATGTACTTAACACTGCTGTATGTTATATACAAAAGTTAAGAGAGTAAATCCTGAGTTCTCATCACAAGAAAAAAAATTTTTTTTAATTTTGTATATATATGAAATGATGGATGTTCACTAAACTTATTGTGGTAACCATTTCATGATGTATGTCAGTCAAATCATTATGCTGTATACCTTAAACTAATATAGTGTTGTATGTTAATTATCTCAATAAACTGGAAAATAAATAAATAAATAAATAAATAAATAAATAAATAAATGCTTTGAGCCCAACATCTAGAAATCTTCTCACTACCTTCTGGACTCAAAAACTGAGGTTACAGTTTGTTCTAACTATTAGCCCTTTCCCCCCTTCATTTTCTATAGAAATGTCCCTCATTAAGTGCCTGACTGCTCACACTATATAGAGGATTAACTTAAGTGGGCACCCTGCTCCCACCTGCAGTACCATTTCCTGAAATAACACAACTGTTTCACCAGAGTGACTTACTCCCAGGTCTAAGAGACTGATTCAGTAAGATATGGGGCAATATACTTAGATTTGTTCTTTTCCCCTTGTTCCATCTATGCTGCTTCCGCCTTTGTAGATCTCTTATTTCAATACTTCGAACCCAAATCTCTCTGCACAACTGCCAATTCAACTTTTAATATATGAAACTTATTTATGTTTCAAATGGGAGAATGAGGGATTCAGAGTATTCCATCCCAAAATGTGCAAGCCTGGCGTAAGGATCATTTTGAGCCAAAGGCAATTAAGAAGAAACAGACACAAGAAAAACTCTGTCCTCTCCCTCTCTACCGGGAAGGACAGTTTGATTCTTAATCACCAGAGACAACTCTAGCCTCTTAGCCCAGAGACGACAGCAGAGAAATCTATACAACTCACCTTGCGAAAACCCGTATTTTCCATTAACTCCCCCCATATATTTACCTTTTCACAATTTGCCACTCACTCCTAGAAGCTCAAAGTACTTTTCCTTTGTCTTGTCACTTCTCTACAAATTGAATGCTCTTTTACGATGCGATATATTCATCCCCTTAAATCTGAGGCCCTGAGACTGACGCGCCCATAGGCTAGAATGGATGTGACACTGTGCCAGCTTCCAGGCCCAGGCCTTGAGGGACTAGCAGCTCCGACATCCTGATGCTGGGAACACTCGCCCTGGGAAGCCAGCCTCTGTGTTGTGAAGAAGCCCAGAAAGCCCTGTGGAGTGAGTGGTCCACATGATGAGGAATCAATGCTCCCAGCCGGCAGCCATCAATAACTTGCCGGCTGTGTGATGCACCATTTTGAAAGTGGATTCTAGTTGAACTGCCCCAGAGAGGCCACACGGAGCAGAGATAAGCCATCCCTGCTGATCCCTGCTCAACGTAGGTTTGTGGCAAAATATGTGATTGTTCTTTTTTTTTTTTTGATAGCATGATTTTATTTTTTTATTTTTTTATTTTTTTTATTTTTTTTATTTTTATTTTTTTATAACAAATTTAATCAGTTATACATATACATATGTTTCCATAACCCCTCCCTTTTGCGTCTCCCTCCCACCCTCCCTATCCCACCCCTCCAGGCGGTCACAAAGTACCGAGCTGACCTCCCTGTGCTATGCGGCTGCTTCCCACTAGCTATCTACCTCACGTTTGGTAGTGTATATATGTCCATGCCGCTCTTTCACTTTGTCACAGCTTACCCTTCCCCCTCCCCGTATCCTCAAGTCCATTCTCTAGTAGGTCTGTGTCTTTATTCCTGTCTTACCCCTATGTTCTTCATGACATTTTTTTTTCTTAAATTCCATATATATGTGTTAGCATACAGTATTTGTCTTTCTCTTTCTGACTTACTTCACTCTGTATGACAGACTCTAGGTCTATCCACCTCATTACAAATAGCTCAATTTCATTTCTTTTTATGGCTGAGTAATATTCCATTGTATATATGTGCCACATCTTCTTTATCCATTCATCCGATGATGGACACTTAGGTTGTTTCCATCTCCGGGCTATTGTAAATAGGGCTGCTATGAACATTTTGGTACATGTCTCTTTTTGAATTATGGTTTTCTCAGGGTATATGCCCAGTAGTGGGATTGCTGGGTCATATGGTAGTTCTATTTGTAGTTTTTTAAGGAACCTCCATACCGTTCTCCATAGCGGCTGTACCAATTCACATTCCCACCAGCAGTGCAAGAGTGTTCCCTTTTTTCCACACCCTCTCCAGCATTTATTGTTTCTAGATTTTTTGATGATGGCCATTCTGACTGGTGTGAGGTGATATCTCATTGTAGTTTTGATTTGCATTTCTCTAATGAGTAAAGATGTTGAGCATCCTTTCATGTGTTTGTTGGCAGTCTGTATATCTTCTGTGGAGAAATGTCTATTTAGGTCTTCTGCCCATTTTTGGATTGGGTTGTTTGTTTTTTTGTTATTGAGCTGCATGAGCTGCTTATAAATTTTGGAGATTAATCCTTTGTCAGTTGCTTCATTTGCAAATATTTTCTCCCATTCTGAGGGTTGTCTTTTGGTCTTGTTTATGGTTTCCTTTGCTGTGCAAAAGCTTTTAAGTTTCATTAGGTCCCATGTGTTTATTTTTGTCTTTATTTCCATTTCTCTAGGAGGTGGGTCTAAAAGGATCTTGCTGTGATTTATGTCATAGAGTGTTCTGCCTATGTGTTCCTCTAAGAGTTTGATAGTGTCTGGCCTTACATTTAGGTCTTTAATCCATTTTGAGCTTATTTTTGTGTATGGTGTTAGGGAGTGATCTAATCTCATACTTTTACATGTCCCTATCCAGTTTTCCCAGCACCACTTATTGAAGAGACTGTCCTTTCTCCACTGTACATTCCTGCCTCCTTTATCAAAGATAAGGTGACCATATGTCCGTGGGTTTAACTCTGGGCTTTCTATCCTGTTCCATTGATCTATCTTTCTGTTTTTGTGCCAGTACCATACTGTCTTGATTACTGTAGCTTTGTAGTATAGTCTGAAGTCAGGGAGCCTGATTCCTCCAGCTCCATTTTTCGTTCTCAAGATTGCTTTGGCTATTCGGGGTCTTTTGTGTTTCCATACAAATTGTGAAATTTTTTGTTCTAGTTCTGTGAAAAATGCCAGTGGTAGTTTGATAGGGATTGCATTGAACCTGTAGATTGCTTTGGGTAGTAGAGTCATTTTCACAATGTTGATTCTTCCAATCCAAGAACATGGTACATCTCTCCATCTATTTGTATCATCTTTAATTTCTTTCATCAGTGTCTTATAATTTTCTGCATACAGGTCTTTTGTCTCCTTAGGTAGGTTTATTCCTAGATATTTTATTCTTTTTGTTGCAATGGTAAATGGGAGTGTTTCCTTGATTTCACTTTCAGATTTTTCATCATCAGTATATAGGAATGCCAGAGATTTCTGTGCATTAATTTTGTATCCTGCAACTTTACCAAATTCATTGATTAACTCTAGTAGTTTTCTGGTAGCATCTTTAGGATTCTCTATGTATAGTATCATGTCATCTGCAAACAGTGACAGCTTTACTTCTTCTTTTCCAATTTGGATTCCTTTTATTTCCTTTTCTTCTCTGATTGCTGTGGCTAAAACTTCCAAAACTAGGTTGAATAAGAGTGGTGAAAGTGGGCAACCTTGTCTAGTTCCTGATCTTAGTGGAAATGGTTTCAGTTTTTCACCATTGAGGACGATGCTGGCTGTGGGTTTGTCATATATGGCCTTTATTATGTTGAGGAAAGTTCCCTCTATGCCTACTTTCTGCAGGGTTTTTATCATAAATGGGTGTTGAATTTTGTCGAAAGCTTTCTCTGCATCTATTGAGATGATCATATGGTTTTTCTCCTTCAATTTGTTAATTTGGTGTATCACGTTGATTGATTTGCGTATATTGAAGAATCCTTGCATTCCTGGAATAAACCCCACTTGATCATGGTGTATGATCCTTTTAATGTGCTGTTGGATTCTGTTTGCTAGTATTTTGTTGAGGATTTTTGCATCTATGTTCATCAGTGATATTGGCCTGTAGTTTTCTTTCTTTGTGACATCCTTGCCTGGTTTTGGTATCAAGGTGATGGTGGCCTCGTAGAATGAGTTTGGGAGTGTTCCTCCCTCTGCTATATTTTGGAAGAGTTTCAGAAGGATAGGTGTTAGCTCTTCTCTAAATGCTTGATAGAATTCGCCTGTGAAGCCATCTGGTCCTGGGCTTTTGTTTGTTGGAAGATTTTTTATCACAGTTTCAATTTCAGTGCTTGTGATTGGTCTGTTCATATTTTCTATTTCTTCCTGATTCAGTCTTGGCAGGTTGTGCATTTCTAAGAATTTGTCCATTTCTTCCAGGTTGTCCATTTTATTGGCATAGAGTTGCTTATAGTAATCTCTCATGATCTTTTGTATTTCTGTAGTGTCAGTTGTTACTTCTCCTTTTTCATTTCTAATTCTATTGATTTGAGTCTTCTCCCTTTTTTTCTTGATGAGTCTGGCTAATGGTTTATCAATTTTGTTTATCTTCTCAAAGAACCAGCTTTTAGTTTTATTGATCTTTGCTATCGTTTCCTTCATTTCTTTTTCATTTATTTCTGATCTGATTTTTATGATTTCTTTCCTTCTGCTAACTTTGGGATGTTTTTGTTCTTCTTTCTCTAATTGCTTTAGGTGCAAGGTTAGGTTGTTTATTCGAGATGTTTCCTGTTTCTTAAGGTGGGATTGTATTGCTATAAACTTCCCTCTTAGAACTGCTTTTGCTGCATCCCATAGGTTTTGGGTCGTCGTGTCTCCATTGTCATTTGTTTCTAGGTATTTTTTAATTTCCTCTTTGATTTCTTCAGTGATCACTTCGTTATTAAGTAGTGTATTGTTTAGCCTCCATGTGTTTGTATTTTTTACAGCTCTTTTCCTGTAATTGATATCTAGTCTCATAGCATTGTGGTCGGAAAAGATACTTGATACAATTTCAATTTTCTTAAATTTACCAAGGCTTGATTTGTGACCCAAGATATGATCTATCCTGGAGAATGTTCCATGAGCACTTGAGAAAAATGTGTATTCTGTTGTTTTTGGATGGAATGTCCTATAAATATCAATTAAGTCCATCTTGTTTAATGTATCATTTAAAGCTTGTGTTTCCTTATTTATTTTCATTTTGGATGATCTGTCCATTGGTGAAAGTGGGGTGTTAAAGTCCCCTACTATGATTGTGTTACTGTCAATTTCTCCTTTTATGGCTGTTAGTATTTGCCTTATGTATTGAGGTGCTCCTATGTTTGGTGCATAAATATTTACAATTGTTATATCTTCTTCTTGGATCGATCCCTTGATCATTATGTAGTGTCCTTCTTTGTCTCTTCTAGTAGTCCTTATTTTAAAGTCTATTTTGTCTGATATGAGAATTGCTACTCCAGCTTTCTTTTGGTTTCCATTTGCATGGAATATCTTTTTCCATCCCCTTACTTTCAGTCTGTATGTGTCTCTAGGTCTGAAGTGGGTCTCTTGTAGACAGCATATAGATGGGTCTTGTTTTTGTATCCATTCAGCCACTCTGTGTTTTTTGGTGGGAGCATTTAGTCCATTTACATTTAAGGTAATTATCGATATGTATGTTCCTATTCCCATTTTCTTAATTGTTTTGGGTTCATTATTGTAGGTATATTCCTTCTGTTGTGTTTCTTGCCTAGAGAAGTTCCTTTAGCATTTGTTGTAAAGCTGGTTTGGTGGTGGTGAACTCTCTCAGCTTTTGCTTGTCTGTAAACGTTTTAATTTCTCCATCAAATCTGAATGAGATCCTTGCTGGGTAGAGTAATCTTGGTTGCAGGTTTTTCTCCTTCATCACTTTAAGTATGTCCTGCCACTCCCTTCTGGCTTGTAGAGTTTCTGCTGAGAGATCAGCTGTTATCCTGATGGGGATTCCCTTGTGTGTTATTTGTTGTTTTTGCCTTGCTGCTTTTAATATGATTTCTTTGTGTTTAATTTTTGACAGTTTGATTAATATGTGTCTTGGCGTATTTCTCCTTGGATTTATTCTGTATGGGACTCTCTGTGCCTCCTGGACTTGATTAACTATTTCCTTTCCCATATTAGGGAAGTTTTCAACTATAATCTCTTCAAATATTTTCTCAGTCCCTTTCTTTTTCTCTTCTTCTTCTGGAACCCCTATAATTCGAATGTTGGTGCGTTTAATGTTGTCCCAGAGGTCTCTGAGACTGTCCTCTGTTCTTTTCATTCTTTTTTCTTTATTTTGCTCTGCAGCAGTTATTTCCACTATTTTATCTTCCACCTCACTTATCCGTTCCTCTGCCTCAGTTATTCTGCTATTGATCCCATCTAGAGTATTTTTTATTTCATTTATTGTGTTTTTAATCGATGCTTGATTCATCTTTAGTTCTTCTAGGTCCTTGTTAACTGTTTCTTGCATTTTGTCTATTCTATTTCCAAGATTTTGGATCTGGGAAATAGAATCTTGGATCATCTTTACCATCATTATTCTGAATTCTTTTTCAGGTAGAGTGCCTATTACCTCTTCATTTGTTAGGTCTGGTGGGTTTTTATCTTGCTCCTTCTCCTGCTGTGTGTTTTTCTGTCTTCTCATTTTGCTTATGTTACTGTGTTTGGGGTCTCCTTTTTGCAGGCTGCAGGTTCGTAGTTCCTGTTGTTTTTGGTGTCTGTCCCCAGTGGCTAAGGTTGGTTTAGTGGGTTGTGTAGGCTTCCTGGTGGAGGGGACTAGTGCCTGTGTTCTGGTGGATGAGGCTGGATCTTGTCTTTCTGGTGGGCAGGTCCACGTCTGGTGGTGTGTTTTGGGGTGTCTGTGGACTTTTTATGATTTTAGGCCACCTCTCTGCTAATGGGTGGCGTTGTGTTCCTGTCTTGCTAGTTGTTTGGCTCAGGGTGTCCAGCACTGTAGCCTGCTGGTCGTTGAGTGAAGCTGGGTGCTGGTGTTGAGATGGAGATCTCTGGAAGATTTTCGCCGTTTGATATTATGTGGAGCTGGGAGGTCTCTTGTGGACCAGTGTCCTGAAGTTGGCTCTCCCACCTCAGAGGCACAGCACTGACTCCGGGCTCCTCAATTTGGGATGATGTGTTGTCTATTCATGTATTCCACAGATGCAGGATACATCAAGTTGATTGTGGAGCTTTAATCCGCTGCTTCTGAGGCTGCTGGGAGAGGTTTCCCTTTCTCTTCTTTGTTCTCACAGCTCCTGGGTCTCAGCTTTGGATTTGGCCCCGCCTCTGCATGTAGGTAGCCGGAGGGCGTCTGCTCTTCGCTCAGATAGGACAGGGTTAAAGGAGCAGCCTCTTCGGGGACTCTGGCTCACTCAGGCCGGGAGGGAGGGAGGGGCACGGAGTGCGGGGCGAGCCTGCAGCGGCAGAGGTCGGCGTGACGTTGCACCAGCCCGAGGCGCGCCGTGCGTTCTCCCAGGGAAGCCGCCCCTGGATCCCGGGACCCCGGCAGTGGCGGGCTGCACAGGCTCCCGGAAGGGCGGTGTGGGCAGTGACCTGCGCTCGCACACAGGCTTCTTGGTGGCGGCAGCAGCAGCCCCAGCGTCCCACGCCCGTCACTGGGCTCCGCGCTTTCAGTCGCGACTCGCGCCCGTCTGTGGAGCCCCTTTAAGCAGCGCTCTTAATCCCCTCTCCTCGCGCACCAGGAAACCAAGAGGGAAGAAAAAGTCTCTTGCCTCTTCGGCAGCTCCAGAGTTTTCACGGACACCCTCCCGGCTAGCTGTGGCACATTAGCCCCCTTCAGGCTGAGTTCTCGCCGCCAGCCCCAGTCCTCTCCCTGCGCTCTGACCGAAGCCCGAGCCTCAGCTTCCAGCGCTGCGCGCCCCGGCGGGCGAGCAGACAAGCCTCTCGGGCTGGTGAGTGCCGCTCGGCACCGATCCTCTGTGTGCGGGTCTCTCTGCTTTGCCCTACCCAGGTATGTGGGGAGTTTCTTGCCTTTTGGGAGGTCTGGGGTCTTCTGCCAGCGTTCAGTAGGTGTTCTGTAGGAGCTGTTCCACGTATAGCTGTATTTCTGGTGTATCCGTGGGGAGGAAGGTGATCTCCGCGTCTTACTCTTCCGCCATCTTACCCGGAAGTCTCCTATGTGATTGTTCTTAAGTCACTAAGGTCTGCTGTGGTTTGTTACACAGCAGCACCCGGTCTCCTCCGTGTACTTGGGTCTCCCCTCCAAGTGCATGGCGGGTGGTGGGGTCCCGCTTGGAGCTTCCCTCTCCCACTGCCTTCCCTTTGCTCTGTTCTGGTGGCTGGTGACCTGCACTGGGTGTAGAGCAGTGGCAAGGGTGGCCTCTGTGGGGGTTAGGTATTGGGAGGGTCACACAGAGGGGGCTCAGTTTGCCTCAACAAGAACAGAACAAACTCTCGCCTCTCAGTCACTCATCGGCAGCCCAGAGTCCAGCTTGCTGGACCATAAACACATAGAGAAGATGGAATCTGCTGAGCCCATGTTGAACCTGGGAAATGAGGGCCTCAGCTGAACCAGGGGACAAGTCGCCAAAGCATTTAAACAACTTGATGCCTTTTTTTCTGTATATCTGTTTATTTTAAAAAGTGTAGGAAATGAATAAAATGCTGCCTCAAAAGTATATACAACAAATAAATTATTTCGAGTTAAGCATTGCAGATCCACACAAATCAGTCCTAACCTTGACCCAGGTTATGTTCCATGGACTTATGCTTTTCTCCCTTGACTCTTCCTTGAGACATACCCCTCCCGTGCAAAATGACTGCAGCATTAACCAGTCCTGTCTGAGTCAGGCTTTGTCACAGGTACAGAGGATGGGCGTGAGGGCAGCCCCACATCAGCAGACCCAGCGTGGAGGATACTGTGCTGGCACAAGCTAGGCTTCAACAAATGTGTTTGGTTTTCAGTGACCCTGAAATATTTTACAGAAGTGGGGCCTGGGCTTTAAAGAAAAGAGCCAGGGGTATGTCGGGCTGGCCCCTTCAAGGAGGCATGTCTTTGGAAAACATTAAATCCACCTGAGGTCTCAGGAAGACAGCAACTTGGCCTGGAGTTTTGAGCTCTCGGTTAAAAGAAAATGGCCACGTGGTGCCCCTGTGAGTAAAGGTGACGTGTGATGACAGCCATGCTTTGAGGGTGGGATTCAGAGCACTGACTGAGTGACTGTCAGAAGCGGCCAGGAGGTCAGAGAAGGCAGAGAATGGGGGGCCAGGGCCCCAACGATGATTTTAAATATTGATACAATTTCAGCAGAGGGAAGGAAGGCACAGCCCTCCTCTGGCCCTTCCTGGAGGGTGTTCGCCAGCATCTCAGGTCAAGAGGCTGAGGGTCCCTGGGCAGAGCCAGCCTTTCAGAAGTAAAGGTGTCACTGACAGCACCGAAGGCATAATTTAAAAACCCCCAACATACTCTTCCTCCTGGAAAGAGTTAAAAAAAACCCTGGAACACACACCATTTAGGAGATTGCAAAACTCCTTTTCATGGAGGCAAAGTAGCAGGTGGACAAGTCTGGGCAGTGTATTTCCAAGGTGAAGTCACTGAACACGACGACCTGCATCTACTTTTCTTTTTTTTTTTTGATGTTAATTCCTTTTATTATTATTTTTAAATTTATTTATTTTTGGCTGCATTGGGTCTTTGTTGCTGCGTGCAGGCTTTCTCTAGTTACAGCAAGCGGGGGTTACTCTTTGTTATGGTGCGCGGGTGTCTCATTGCAGTGGCTTCTCTTGTTGTGGAGCACGGGCTCTAGGGCGTGTAGGCTTCAGTAGTTGTGGCATGTGGGTTCAGTAGTTGTGGCTCGCGGGCTCTAGAGTGCAGGCTCAGTAGTTGTGGCGCTCGGGCTTAGTTGCTCTGTGGCATGTGGGATCCTCCTGGACCAGGGCTTGAACCCAGGTCCCCTGCATTGGCAGGCAGATTCTTTAACCACTGCGCCACCAGGGAAGCCCTGCATCTACTTTTTAAAGGAGATTTTGCCACAGAAGTATCGACCTGGGACTGTACTGACAAGTCATAACACAATCCTTCTCCTCCCGGATGAGAACAGGGGCCACAAAGGCAAATGCCCACAGGAGCTGGGCTGGTAATTAGTATAAATGAAGGATGTGGGCTGTGTGTAAAAGAAACTTTCCTGAAGCACCCATCAGCCTCAAGAATTGTCTTCTTATTTCATATGAGATATGAGTCTTGAACTTTCCATTTCATTATGAGAGAAGCAACTCTGCAGGGTGTTGACCAATAGCAGCAGACCCTCAGCCTCAGTGTGTGAGGTGACAGGGTTGGTGGGCCCTGCGGTGAACTGGTGAACCAGATGCCCCATCTAAAGATGAGCTGCGTTTCAACTCCAGCTGGTTGTTGCTCGGTGAGAATGTGAGCCCCAGCATGGCCAGACCTTCCGATCCGGATTTTTATGTAAACATTTTATAATTTTAAATGTTGGTGACTAACTCTTTAAAAAGATGCGCAGGCTAAACAAAACACACCTGTAGGCTGGATCATTCTGCAGTCTCTCCTGCAGGGGCAGGAAAGGTGTGGTAGGCAGAATAATGGTCCATGTCCTAATCCCCAGCATCTATGTATATGTTACCTTACAGGGCAGAAGGGACTTTTCAGTGTAATTAAAGATCTTGAGATGGGGAGATAATTCTGGATTATCCGGCCGGGCTTTATAAGTGAAAGGTCCTTGTCAGTAAAAGAGGGAAGCAGGAGTGTCACATTGCCACCATCAGAGGCAAAGAATGTGAGCAGCCTCTACAAACTAGAAAAGGCAAGGAGACGGATTCTCCCCTAGAGCCTCCAGAAGGAGCACAGCTCTGCTGACACATGGATTTTCGCTCAGTGAAACCCATTTTGCGCTTCTGACCTCCAGAACCCTAAGATAGGAAATTTGCATTCTTTTAAGCCACCATGCTTGCAGTAATTTGTTGCAGTAGCATTAGGAAACTAATACAGGTGGCCATCCTTTGGTGTATCCTTCAATGTTTTTAGAGGATGAAAATACTCTCTAAATTTCTATTTAGATGCTAAAGTATTGCTGCAGCTGGGAGAGTCACACATGGCAATTCCAGGAAATTTCTCTTACTCCTAGGTCAAAGGACAATGGGACTCAAGATGGATTTCTGTGGTAGGATAACCACACGCAGAGTGAGAGAACCAGCAAGTCTCTTAGCAAAGCAGATGTGCGTCAGTACCCTCAAGCACACACACCCTTTTCTGGCTGGACAGACTGCAAATTATTCCCACCTCCCAGGGAACAAGCACATGTTTATCTAGTGGTCAGCAGAAGTCAAAACCCAGCCATCTAACCAGTTAGCGTGAGCTGTCACTACGCCAGGTGAAAAGAGCTGCATGGCTATACATTTGACTTCTTAAATACACAGGACCACCAAATAAATAATAATAATAATAAAGCACACTGACATTTCTACCCAGGGGGCCCCAGTGAGAGCAGAGGTCTCCGTGGGCTCCTAGGGGTTGGCACTGTCAACTTGAAGAAGTCTAAATCCAAATCCAAATCCAAATCTAGGGCTCATTGCATCCCTGTCCTGCGTGATTCAGCCTCTCACCTCTCATTATGGACTGGTTACAACCCAACCTGAGTTTAGAAGGACATTCACTGTGATGATAGTATCCAGATCACAATTCATCATTTTCAATGTCTCAGCACTGGAATGAGTCCACTTGGAAATCAGAAGTTGGTGGCATCCAGAAAAACCTCCTGCTATCCTTCCACAGAATTCCTCTTCTTCAGGATTTCTGGGTGGGAACCCTAAAGGGCATCTCAGTGCCCTGATTTATGTGAAGTCTTTGGGGTGGGTCCAAGTTATTCCCCAGGCTCCATGGTCTCGTAGGTTTCTAGCAAGGGAGGGTCTGTGTTCCTATTGCTTATATTCCTGTCTTTGGGGTGGGAGGTGTACGGTTTGCTCTCAGACTCAGAAAGGAAGCCAGAGGATGGCTCATCTTTGGTCAACTTTGCAGTTGGAGCCCTGGAGCATATGGGGGGTGGGGAGGGAGGGCAGTTCTCTGTGGGGCCCTGGAAGGGCGGGTAGGTGTCCACCTCTGGCTGGAGGAAGGACCCTTTGGAATCCTGCAGCAGATGCCCATACACCATGGTGTCATCGATGACGGCATACACGTGGGAGTCATTGTCCTTCTGTCTTTTCTGAAACTTTCTTGGCTGCATCGGCATCTGGGTATTGACGTTACCATTGTAGATACCTACAGCTGGGCCCTTGTTGATCTTCTTTTTCCTACTGAGGAAGGGAACAAGACAGAAGTCAGAGGCTCACCAACTGTACATCCCTACTGGAATGAAGATCATTCAGGGTTCTGACCGGGTCTCCCCCAAGTCCCTCAAATAGCTTAGCGTTTGAAACTGAAACTGCTGTCCTCAGTGAACATTTAGAAAGGGACCAGCTTCTGTCTCCAATTTTTAAGGTGGAAACAGGAGCAGAGAGTGGTTTAGAGAGGGCACTGTTAACACCCTCTGTGCCTGAGTTTGCTTTGATACCTGCATGGTATCCAAAGGTAGAGACATCTGACAACCTCTCTTTCCTAGCAGAGACAGGTGGTGTCCCAAACCAACCACATCAAGCACGGGTGTGCCGAGGCCAACCTTCTACGACTCTCTGAGTTCTTTCCTGTAGCTAATGCTTCATCTCACTTTTGCATGAGTACAAACTACAACCATCTAGCTTCTAAATGATAGCATACGACACTCAGGATGGAAGGTTGTATCTTAGTTTTTAGCTGGGGTTGGGGACAGTAGGACTCAGCATCAGTAGAGGGATCCAGTCCCTTCAGCAGTAACCTCCAAAAGAGGAAAGAGCTACAAAGAAGACAAAAGTCAGGCTGGGGTGCCCGGGTTCCTCCCTAACACCATTAATGCTTGGTTTGTAATGTTCTTTGGTATTGGACATGGATGGGCATTTGCACTCCCTGCCTCGGAAAACAAAGCCTCGCCCTCCATCTCCACCAGTGAAAAGCAGGGGATGCTGACTTTTTAGCCGACCAGAGATTCAAATGGAGGACAGTAGCTCAATTAGCATAATGGACCACATAATGCATGGCTGGCGGTTCACTAATTGTGAACCTGTACTTTCCTGAGATAAAAATAAATCTAGTGCATGTAGCTTGTAACACTGGGTTCCCTGGCCAGGATGACAGGCTGCAAGGCCTCCAGCCTGAAGCCTTGCAGCAATGCTCCGCCCACGTGCTCCTACAGAGCCTTGCTTGTCCCCACCAAGCTCTTCTCACACTGTCCTGACGCCGCCTCCTTATTTGCCTGCTTCTTTAGTCCCTCTGCCCCCATAGACGGCAGGAGAAAAGACTGTGTCTTGTGTATCCCCAGCACCTCTCTTGGTTCCTAGGGCCCAGGAGACCCTCAGGAAATACATGCTTAATGACCAAGTTCAACGGCACTGTCTGCCCTCCTTCTCACAGCAGGAACCCGTCCTCCCTCCCAACCCAACTTGGGGACAGACAAGCCTTATGCCAACCTGCCAGCCAGTGGCCTCCCCCACAGCAAGGCAGGGGCTGGTAATTCCCAGGCCGGGACTGGGGCACTTTAGGGATGGAGGCAAGTGCTGGCCCCTCCCCTCGTCCAATTCCCTCCTGATGAGCAAGCTGGAGCCCAGTGTTAATGCCATGCTTTCCCATCTGAGTGGAATATACTGTGCACTCCAGACAGGAAAGTTTCCTGAGAGGAATGATACAATGATGTTTCTTTAAAAGAAGTCCTTTTCCCTCATGCGAGATGTGTGCAATCCCATTTCACAGAGAAGACGCCTCCCCCTGAACCTGCCAACCCATCCTCATCAGCAGATACATTTCTGATCAGCAATTTCAATTGTTTGCTCATGGCCCCAGTTAATAAAAAAAATTTCTTTTTAGTTTTTTGCTAAGGGAAAGATTCCCCCCGCCCCCATGGCTTTAATTAGAAATACGAGCAGAACTGATGAAATCTGGCAGCAGCATGTACTCTGTCTAAAAAGGTCAACACTTTCCTCTCATAAAACAGAAGTTGTTATCCTGAGGGGGTGGAAGGTGAGACTGAGTCAGTTAACTGGGTCTTCCTTCCTCTTGCCCACAGGGCTGGCTTTTTGGTGCTTGTCTGGAGGCCAATAAACGAGCATAAAACAGACAGTTTGTTTAAGAAACTGGAGGAGAACAAGCTGGGCAGTATGAGTGTGTTTTCCTCAAGGTGACAGGGGGAGCGGGTTCACAGGCCTGGTCTGGCAGGGTCTACGTGAGCGTTTTCCTGCCAAGATCACCCCTGTGAGGACCACAGTCTAATGAGCAGACAGTAAATGATTCACAGGGAACTTACGCTGAGGCAGCTGTGTAAAACTGCAGGCTAAAATGTCACCGCATGTGTATTTTTTTTTCCTACTAGGTAGGGGATTTTTTCCCCCTCCAAGCATAATTCACATCCAGCAATATTATTTATTTTCCACTTCTCTCTCTCTCTTTTTTTTTGGGGGGGGGCCACGCCAGGCAGCTTGCAGGATCTTCGTTCCCCAAACAGGGATCCAACCTGCACCCTCGGCAGTGAAAGGTTGGAGTCCTAATTGCTGGACTGCCAGGGAATTCACCCCCTGCAATATTTATTTTTTTGGCCGCACTGCATAGCACGTGGGACCTTAGTTCCCTGACCAGGGATTGAACCGGCGCCCCCTGCACTGGAAGCAGGGAGTCTTAACCACTGGACCGCCAGGGAAGTACCCGTCCCCCTACCCCGCCCCGGCAATATTATTTAACATTGATCTTTGCGGGGGAAAATGGAAAGCAAGGGAAAAAGTCAATAATTAATGACAGCTCTGGTCTGTGTGATGTAAGGAGGTGTCAGCTCAGGTGAAGACAGTTTGAGAAATTCCACCTACTTCTTTTTCACAAAGCAAACGATGAGTCCGAGGGCAAACAGCAGTAAGGTGCCACCTCCCACCACCGCGAGGATGATGACAGTCAGGTCTGTGAGCAGAGACACAAGGGAGGGAGATGGGGAGACACTTGATGTCAGTCTGGTGATGAACTCCAGTAGACAGTCTTCAAAGATGGCTACCATCCATTCCTTCCCTCCCCGTACGCACATGCTGCTCCTCACTTTAAGGGGAATCTGTTTCCTTTCCTCTTGAATATGGGCTGTGCTGGTGTGGACCTAACCTTTTAGAAACATGGCAGCTTCCTGCGCTTCCTGAGGAAAAGCCAGCCACCATGTAAGAAGCCTGACTATGCTGAGACCATGCTGTGAGGAAGCCCAAGTAGCCATGTGGAGACTCCATGAGGAAGACAAACCAAGGCTCCCAGCCTTGAAAGTGAGCAAAGATGAACCATCCCAGCCCCCCTCTAGCTATTCAAGGCATCTGGCTGAGGCCCCCGATATCTTAGAGCAGAGATGAGCCACCTGCTGTGCCCCATCCAAATTCCTGACTCATGGAATTGTGAGCAAAAAAAAATGGTTATTGTCTAAGCCACTAAATCTTGGAATAGTTTGTTATGCAGTGAAAGATAACTAAAACAAACTGGGGGACCTACCAGATCTACTCCAAAGGGTACTCCTGGCCTATGCCAGCTGTGCTGCCCTGATCGCCACAGCCCATGTTGGAGGAGAGAAGAGCAGGGGGTGTAGAAGAAAGCAGGGAGTCAAAAGTCAGAGGTGAAGGAGTTAAGGAGAGGGTTGTTTCATGTGTGCTGTCCTTCTACAGTTGTACAAAGGAAAAAGAAAATAAATCAGACAGAGAGCCCTGCACCAAACCAGGATTTAGAATTTCTGGCTTGTTCAATAAGAAAACAAAAGGTGAGACTGTGAGAAAATAGGACTAGAAATAAATGACAGAAAATGAATGTCAGAGAGGAAGAAAACTCAGGAGCTAATCTGAGAGTGTGGGTGAGCTTTTCACTTGTGGCTTCTGGTCCCCGTCGATTCTCTTGTTGCTAACCACCTGTGTGGCCTTGGGTGGACACACAGTCTATCTGCCCACCCAAAAGGGAAGGAGCTGGGGAAAAAAACCTCCATGGTTCCAACACTCTGTGGTGCTCTGTGACTACCTTGGAATCAAGGGCTAACATGGCCCCACCACAGATTGCCTGAAACTCTTCAGTGGATACTACCACTTTGGGCATAAAGGCAAAATCCTCACCATGGCTCTGAGGCCCAAAACTGAGGGCATTCAAGGATTCTAATGTTTCACTGGACTAAATAAAAAATGCCAGCATCGTGTATCTGTGTCACACTTTCCAGGTCCTCACAGTTTAATCACCAACACTGAATCCCCAGTGATAATTTTATGGGGTAGTTACAATCATCTATTCTCTGCAGAGGAAGATAAGAGGAGTAAAGAGACTTCCCCTATGTCAGAAAGAGGTTAACAGTAGATTGACTACCAAAATGCCCTAATTCTTCCCCTGCCCTGACCCATATCCTTTATTTACTGTGTGATCCTGCAGCTCCTCCCATCAAGAGATGGAGTCTACCTGTCCACCCCTTGAATCTGGGCTGACCAAACCAATGCTGTCAAAGAGACAGGGCATGAGTTCCTAACTTAAGCGTCAGGAGACCTTGCATGCTTAACCCAGCCTCCCTTGGATCTCTCTGCCTCTGCCATGAGAACAGGCCCCAGTCTGGAGGATAAGAGACCATGCTGAGGAGAGCCAAGGAATCCCAGTTATCACGGCTGATCTTGGCTGGGCCCCAGACATGTGAGAGTGCCCGGTCAAGACTGACAAAGTCCTCTAACCAACCTGCAGCCGCCCACAGGTGCTTGAGTGAATGAACCCTGACAAGCCCAGCTCAGAACTGCCCAGCCAACATGTGAGCAATAACAAATGGCTGTTTGTAAGCCACTGAGTTCTGGGGTGGTTTGTTATACAGTATTATTGACACAATAGCTGACTGATACATGGACAGCCAGGACTCAAATCCATGCTTTCTGACTTGCCTTCCAGTCTTGCTCCTGATCCCTCAGCTACCAACTGCTATCCACCACCACCCCCGAAAGACCTTACCTATGGTCCTTGGGGTAAGCGAGACCCAGAAAAGCAGGTCCAGCTGCTTCCTGCTCATGGGGCTGCAGTTGGAGATGTTGACCCAGAAGCTGTGATGGTGGAAGCTTGGCTTGGGCAGCACCTCCTCCTCCAGGCTGAAGACCTCCTCGGCGTGGGGCTGCTGCTCCTGGATGATCATGAACGCACGCCCTGTCTGGCAGACCACGCCCGTCCGCTCTTTGAGGAAGCTCAGGCAGGCCACCTGGTCTTGGGGCACGCTGATGTTCCAGGACACGGAGGTGAGGGATGGTAGGCCCCTGTCCCAGTTAGGGGTCCTCAGGTAGACCTTGTTTTTCGTGTCCAGGGTCACTGTGAAAACACCTTCCTCTGCAGGAAAAGGAAGAGAATCCACTCAGATGTTGTTTTACTCAATCAAGATGGAGAGAATAGGAGGGTGGAGGAGATGATGCTACACTGTCCAGACTACAGAGCTTCCTGCCATGATGGAGAGGCTCTGGATCTGCAATGGCTAAGAGAGTAGCCACAGCCGCATGTGTCTGTTGAAGACTTGGAATGTGCTTGGTGTGACTGAAGAACTGAATTTTTAATTTTGTTTACTATTAATTTAAATTTAAATTGCCACATGTGGCCAGTGGCTACCATATTGGTCAGCAAAGGAATAGAGTCTATTGGTCAGCAAAGGAATAGAGTCTCAGATTAGGTTCTCGGGCCTTTTGAAAAAACCAACCAAACGGGCGTCCCTGGTGGCGCAGTGGTTGGGAGTCTGCCTGCTAGTGCAGGGGACACGGGTTCGAGCCCTGGTCTGGGAGGATCCCACATGCCGCGGAGCAACTAGGCCCGTGAGCCACAACTACTGAGCCTGCGCGTCTGGAGCCTGTGCTCCTGTAACAGGAGAGGCCGCAATAGTGAGAGGCCTGTGCATCACGATGAAGAGTGGCCCCCACTTGCCACAACTAGAGAAAGCCCTCGCACAGAAAGGAAGACCCAACACAGCAAAAATAAATAAATTAATTAATAAACTCCTATCAACAACATCTTCCTTAAAAAAAAAAAAAAAAAAAACCAACCAAACAACCAACCAAACAAACAAACACAAAACAGGCCAGTTTGCCAAACTGGTGGTTGTCTCAGCTTCCTTTCAGAAATGCCCTCAATGGAGCTAACATCTATCTAATGCCCTGCTCCATGGTGGGACTGGTGTAAACTGATTTCTATTTTGGAGATTTAGAAAACTTCAGATTCTGGGAAGAATTCTAGAGTTGCAAAGTTGAAAGGGTCTCTGACATGTCAGTTAATCCACTCCTTATCTTCAGGTGAGATAAAACCCCAACACTCCACACTGAGGATGGTGTGTCTTATTTTCAAAGACTCCCCAGAAGGAGCTTCTCTGGTAACCTTGGAGATACCAGGCAACCTGAACTGACCTTAATCTTACGGCCAGATTCATTTCCCTCCCACTCATGCCTCTGAGAACAAAATTACAGAGTAAACCTTGAATTAAGGTCTTGGTCAATTTAAAAATGAACTTAGCAACTTGTAG
The DNA here is from genome assembly GCF_964341445.2 of Mesoplodon mirus. NCBI lineage: Eukaryota > Metazoa > Chordata > Mammalia > Artiodactyla > Ziphiidae > Mesoplodon > Mesoplodon mirus. The sequence goes on along the minus strand of NC_138988.1, from coordinate 42,551,515 downwards.
TGGTGACTGTGAATTTTAAAATCAACAACGTAGAGTTCACCATTGTGACCGATTTAAACCTCACTTGCTGCCTGAGAAGATCATACACTAGGCTCCCAGGAGGGGTCTGCTCCCCCATGCAGGAGAACGCTCTAGAGATTCATCTCTCTCCCAGTATTCCTTCCTCTGTGACCTCCAAACTGAGTTCTGAATTGTCAAAGCAGAATTATAAAGATATCTGCATAAGGATTTGTATGTTACCACTTCAAGAATCCAGGACTTGGAATATTTGGTTAGTTCTCATTTATGCCCTGCCTGCTTCCAAAAAAGCCTCGAACCTGATTATTTGTTCTGTTCCCTACCAACCATCACCTCCCACTGTCAGAGAGTCTTATTTCTAACTCCTGGAATTTTCCACACTAGGTTAATGGTAAAGTCAGGATTAGGACTCATCATCTTGTATGAGGAACAGCCCACTCAGCTATCCCTTCTCTTCAAATTGACAATTAAGATGATCAGAAAACCAAAATAAGATAAGTGTCCCAATAAGAAAGGCTAAGAGGGCATCGAGATGGGGAGAGAGTGAAAGACCACCTTACCTTTGAAGTGGGGGATAAAGGACACGGTCAGGCTCTGCCTGGAGGCCTCTTGCTGGAAGTTGGGGGCAAAGGTGCGGAGGGTCACCGAGACGTTCTGCTTCACCTGAATCTGCTCGATGGAGCCTCCAGAGCAGAAGGAGCCGAAGTTAAGGTCCTGGCCGGGAACGGCACTGGCCACGAGGTAGCTGAAGCTGGTGTTGCAAACCCTCTCGTGAGTGTGCTGCTGCAGCTTCTGGGCAGGCACCAGTGCCAGGCTGATGCTGTCTTTGGGCACCAGCAGCTTCCAGGAGAAGTCGTGCAGCTGCACAGGCAGCTGGAGGATGTACCACGGCACCTGGAGCGAGTGGGACTTCCTGTGGCAGTACCGGTGGTCCAGGCAGCCTACAAAAGAGGGGCTCGTGGTACCCAGGCTGGGAGGAAACTGGAAGTGCATCCTCTCCAGCTCTCAAGTCAGCCCGAGGATTTCTCGCTTTTCCCTTTGGTCTCTCCTCTCCTGCTAAGTCCTGCGCTCCTGCCTCCTTGACGCCCCTTTCCTAGCTTCCCTCCTGCTCTTGCATTCTTACTCTCCACTAAACTGGCAGAACAACTTCTGGGGAGTATTCAGGGTTGAAATTTTCTCTTCTTGTTTGCTCAAGTTCTCAACTAAGACAACCTGTGTCTTAGATGCTAAGTGCCACGTGGGCAGGGTACAGGTTTTTCCCTTCACCCAGCCCTGCTGCCCAGTCCTGTGGGGAAGCAGTTCGCCTAGTGGTTAGAGCTGGGAGCAGAGTTGGGGAGATCTCAGCCGGCGTTTCAGCTCTGCCGCTTCCTAACGGGGTGGCCTCGGGCTGGCTGCTTTGCCTCTCGCAGCTTCAGCTACTGCCTCAGTGGAGACCCTAAGAGCATCCACGTCAGAGACGATGGTGGCCCAGCAAGGAGGTGACTATTGGTTTTGCTGCTCTCCACTGATTAAACATTTCTATGTGACTAGCACATGTCAGGCACGGCTAGTAGCTAAAGGGATAAAAAATGGAAGAAGCCAAAGTTTTTGAGCTCAAGACTTGGTCTCATACAACAGAAGACAAGTGAGCAGTGAGCGTGGAAGCAGGGGGCATGTGCATGGGGGAGGTTGGGGAAGGCTATGAGGATTTCACAGGAGGGAGACTGGAGGCTGGACAGAGGAGACGTGAGCATGGACACGGGGGATGCCACTTGCTTCTGAAAGATGCATGTTCCCACGGAGGCTGCTGGTCTCAAAGGGGGTGTGTCTCCACCTTACTCTGTGCTTCTTGGTTGCCCTTGCCCACCCTCACTGCTGGGGGCATTTCTGATCATACTATTTACAAACCACCCAGTGGACCCCACTAAGACAGGGCAGGGAGGGGAGAACTCCCACAGCCCGGGAGGAGCACACTGAAGGGGTGGGGGCGTACTTATGGTTTTCTCGGCGTTGATCCACAGGCGTGTCAGATCATCACAAAGGAAGGAGACCTTGTGTTTGGAGCCAGCTGTCAGGGTGAGGTTGGTGCTGCAGATCCGAGAGTCCAGACACATGAAGCAGCCGGGGACAAATTTGCGGCTCAGTTTTCTGGGCCGTTGCTCAATGGTCAGCGACATGGCTCGCTCGTTACTCAAGTCAACCACGTAGGTTTTATCTGGAACCACAAATAGAAAACAGGCATGAAGAATGGATCAGGATGAGCCCCGTGAGACGGCAGAAATGAGCACAAAGTCTCTCATGGCTGGGGAACATTGGGAAATTTTTTTATTATTAAGAAAACATTACGATAGCTTGAAACAAAATTTAAAAAGAAAGTCAGTGGACTGCATTTTGACCATCCTTATGTAACTGCTTTCATTTCTTCAAACTCATTTTAGTCCTTGTACGTATGCATGCATATTTTCGCCTATTTAACAGTATGGTGTATATAAAATTTTATACTCAGATTTTACTTTATTATTTTATACAGATACACTTATTTTACCATATAGCTTTCATATTCACTAAGCTTTTAAAATATTCATTAATCTTAGTCATCTGAGATTTAGCATCACCTACTTAAATATTCTCCCTCTATGAAGAGTAATTAACAATAGCTGGTATTAGTGCCGGGATACAAGATTCATAGACAGGATGGAACCATAGATATTATAATTTAATCTCTAATAAATGCTACATTTCAAATAAGTGACAAAAAGATGAAGTACTCCATAGGCTGGGCCAGGAGAATGGTCTCTCCCATTAGTAAAAGAAAAAAATTACACTAGTACTTCAAAGCAGTCACCAAAATAAAAACAAAGAGAATATCTTTATAAATGTGGAATAAACACAAATTATAAAAGCAAAAAATAAATAAATAAAGATTAAAATATCTTTCTGACTTAGGTACCATAAATAATGTTTAAAGGACAAGGGACACACTGGGAGAAAATATTTTCTACATAGAATGATGGAGAAGTTCACAGTAAAGGAAATATAAACGTCCAAATAGCCAAAATATGAAGTGTTGTTAATATCATTTGTAATACTACTTATAATTAGAGAAAAGCAAATTAAAAGAAAATGTATAGTATAAAAATAAAAACCCAGGGCTTCCCTGGTGGCACAGTGGTTGAGAGTCTGCCTGCCGATGCAGGCTACACGGGTTCGTGCTCCGGTCCGGGAGGATCCCCTGTGCCACGGAGCGGCTGGGCCCGTGAGCCATGACCGCTGAGCCTGCGCGTCCGGAGCCTGTGCTCCACAACGGGAGAGGCCACAACAGTGAGAGGCCCGCATACCGCAAAACAAAAATAAAAACCCTACACCCCTATAACCCAGCAGTGTGACATGGGTATATATGCCCTCATGTGTACATCAGTGCTGTGACAGTGACTGGAGTAATACTGGAATAGTTAAACAGACCATGAAACTTTCACCAGTGGAATATTATGCAGCAGTTAAAAAGAATGAGGGAGATCTAAATATATTGATATAAGAACCTCCAAGATATAGTATTAGGTAAAACAGCAAGTTGTAGAACCAAATTTAGACTATGACACCATTTGATTGTAAAGTCTCTGTGTAAAATGAAATAGCTATTTCTACATGTACATACTTATGTACGTATGTACCTAATATTTAAATGAAGAGAAAAAAGATTTGGAGAGAAATATAACAAACCCATAATTGTGGTTACCCTAGGAGGGGGGCCTGAAGTAGGGACAATACAGATGGTCAGGGGGGATTTTAGCTTTGTCTGTGATGTTTGAATTTTTAGTTAGAAAATATGTATGTATTTCTTATGTAATTTGGAAAAACTGCCCAATTATTGTTTTTTTAGGTCACTTCTATCATTGCGCCACTAGAAGTAAAAGATTCTAATAAGCACGTGTGCATGTTTAGTTTTTATCTATTTCCTCAGGATAAAATCCTAGAACTGATTGTTAGGTGAGAGAATAGGAATATTTTTTTCAACTATTTAGAATGGATTACCAGACTATATAAGAGTCATTTCACTTTATAATGTCATCCCCAGAAGGCTCTACACTATGAACCCCTGGAAATCACTTTTTACTGAGTTGCTTTTTAATTTCATTCATTCTGCTTTTACAGAAGCCATCAAGTTAGGAAGATGCCTATGCAAGGTGGTGCTGCCTTTGCAAGTCACAGGTGTTGCTGACGTGTCTATCAGGTCTCTTAGCCTCTCTGCCTGCAGCTCCAGTGAATAAATAAGTCCAGTGCCAGTTGGGAAAGCTCTGTTTCCCAAGAGAGTCTGCTAGGCTTCCTCCTTCCTGGTAACAGGAACCATATACTTAATAGAATTGTTCCTTTTGAACTGGCTGCCAGGGAGCTCAGTGTCAAATTAGGAGCAAAATTAGGGAAATGTCTTATGGTTGTCATATTTGCTGACTCCTTTCTTTAGTTCTTATTGCTTATGTCTATGTAAATTTTACTGTAAGTTCTAATAGTGCTTTAATCAGAGAGATGACATACCCAGAGCTAGAGTATATATGCTAATGTTGTTAACTTAAATATGATTTGATTTAGAAAATGGTTAGCTTTTCAATCTCCTAGCCCCACATTCAGCTCATATCTTACTGTCCTTTAAAATTTATCTTCATTGTTACCTCTGGGAAACCCTCCCTAACCCTACCCTGGCTGTGTTAGAAGCCCTTTTGCTTCTGAAACCCCACTCACCCTTATCGAGGTCCAATCACAGGTTGCAGGAGGCTCCCTACCCCCTCCCTCTTTCCTAATTTGTACGGTATCAAAGTAGTGCACGCACAGAATTTAAAGCAGGGTTTCTCTGGCTTGGCATTATTGACACTTGGGGCAGGGTAATTCTTCGTTGTGCGGCTGTCCTGTGCACTGTAAGATGTTTAGCAGCATCCCTGGCCTCCAGCCACTAGATGCCAGTAGCACCCCCATGGCCCTCCATTATAACAACCAGAAATGTCTTCAGACATTGTCACATATCCCTTGGGGGGCAAAATTGCTCCTGGCTGAGAACCACTGGTTTAACGAATCAAATAGTTTTCTAAGGTTTGTTATGAAAACAAAACTCCCTCCCCACTGTGACCACTCCCCAGAATAACAACTTTCAACTCTTTTAGCAGGTTCTCTTTACAATTACATCCACAGCACCCAACAACATGCTTCTATGGCTGCGTCTAGATATTTCTGTTTCAGGGTTTTTTTAAATTAATTAATTAATTTTTGGCTGCGTTGTGTCATCATTGCTGCGCATGGGCTTTCTCTAGTTGCGGTGAGCGGGGGCTACTCTTTGTTGCGGTGCGCGGGCTTCCCATTGTAGTGGCTTCTCTTGTTGCGGAGCTCGGGCTCTAGGCATGCCGGCTCAGTAGTTGTGGCTCGTGGGCTCTAGAGTGCAGGCTCAGTGGTTGTGGCGCACGGGCTCAGTTGCTCCGCAGCACGTGGGATCTTCACGCATCAGGGCTCGAACCCGTGTCTCCTGCATTGGCTCGATTTCTTAACCACTGCGCCACCAGGGAAGCCCTGTTTCAGGTATTATTTGTTGGTTTCCCACAAAAGAAGATGAGGATTTCCTCTCCTTCACCCACACACACATCCCCCTTCCCACACCCCACACCTCGTATACAACATACACACACCCACAGTACACATGCCCAGCAAACATCCAAACCACACACTTGATGTTCGCCCATCTTCCCAATCTTTACCATCAATTTTTTTTTTTTTTTTTTTTTGCGGTATGCGGGCCTCTCACTGTTGTGGCCTCTCCCGTTGCGGAGCACAGGCTCTGGACGCGCAGGCTCAGCAGCCATGGCTCACAGGCCCAGCCGCTCTGTGGCATGTGGGATCTTCCCAGACCAGTGCACGAACCCGTGTCCCTTGCATCAGCAGGCGGACTCTCAACCACTGCGCCACCAGGGAAGCCCTACCATCATATTTTTATGTTAGATCATTATTCTGTGTTGGCATTATCATGACTATGTAAACAATAGTAACACAGTGTTTACACAGTCATGTTATTTCCGTGCTACCGTTTCTCTTTCTTGCACAAGATTTTATTTCCCTAGAATTAGTTATTGCCATTTAAATCATTTCCTTAGTTTCTATGTACTTATCAGTAATTTGACACCCAAACTCTCCCCCACTTGTATAAATCTCCTTTCAATACCTATGAGAACATTAGGTATATCATCAAGTTATCTTTCTGGAAAGTCTCTCCAGAGCCTTCTCAACTGCTCTCATCTAAAGGGGCCCAGGTATGGTCTTGGGTCCCCTTGTACCATCATCCTAAGATTCCCTTTGTCTCTCTCTTGAAAGAAAAAAAATTTTGGCCACACCTCGAGGCTTGCAGGATCTTACTTCCCTGACCAGGGACTGAACCCAGGCCAAGGGAGTGAAAGCACCAAATCCTAACCACTAGGCCACCAGGGAACTCCTGAGATTTCTTACTTATCCATGGGGATAAGTCAGAGGCCACAATATGTGTCAACTCTTCCAGGACAAATTAAAGACTCACAGAGGGGCTTCCCTGGTGGCGCAGTGGTTAAGAATCCACCTGCCAATGCAGGGGACATGGGTTTGATCCCTGGTCCGGGAAGATCCCACATGCCGCGGAGCAACTAAGCCCACGAGCCACAACTACTGAGCTCATGCACCACAACTACTGAAGCCCGCACACCCTAGGGCCCATGCTCCACAACAAGAAAAGCCACTGCAGTGAGAAGCCCGTGCACTGCAATGAAGAGTAGCCCCCACTTGCCGCAACTAGAGAAAGCCTGCATGCAGCAACGAAGACCCAAAAATAAGTAAATAAAGATTCACAGAGCAGGAGTTACCCAAGAAAAAACAAAAACAATGCCAACATTTTGTTAAGGGCTCCAGGTGGCTTCTGGGGGGTTATAAAAGCCGAAAAAGAAGCAGTGCAACTGTTTCCACAACCAGCATTTACCCAGATCAGTTACTGGAAGTATCTGGTATAACATTCTGGAAACACATCCATCTACCTTATTTGAATCATGTTAACTCAGAAACCTACAGGGCTTGAAGATACACTCAGTCTGCTGGTATTTTCAGAGCAAGTAAACGTATCTTCCAGAAGCTAGAAGAGAATGCAAAAGGTAGCAGGCTAGCAGTCTGCTCCCACTAAAGGGAATAACATAGACAGGTAGACTACTATTAACTCATATGATTGTTATCAGCAGGGCCATTTGAACCTTTTAGAAATAATATCAGAAAATGAGAGACAGGCTGTGTGGGACAACAGAGAAGTTCTCTCTCTATGGTGACTATTAGATGAAACTCCAAGAGGACCAAAATTATTTTTTATATCTCCAGGTAATGGAGTGGTAATAATGCCAGGTATGGCATGGTAGTATTGTACCATCAAAAAAGATGAGAGGGGCTTCCCTGGTGGCGCAGTGGTTGAGAGTCTGCCTGCCGATGCAGGGGACATGGGTTCGTGCCCTGGTCCGGGAAGATCCCACATGCCGCAGAGCGGCTGGGCCCGTGAGCCATGGCTGCTGAGCCTGCGCGTCCGGAGCCTGTGCTCCGCAACGGGAGAGGCCACAACAGTGAGAGGCCCGTGTACCGCAAAAAAAAAAAAAAAAGATGAGAGTGCATTATGGAGCACTGAAAAACAAGATGTGTTGGGTGGAGACAAATGTAAATCAGGCTCTCTGACATTGCTGAACTGCACGTTTTGGGCAACGTAAGCCATCCATGCTCACACATCTGGTCACAGCTGGCCAGATCAGCCAGGGCAGCTTGTACATTACTCATCTTAAGACACAGGACACTTGTGTTCAAGCCATGGAAATATATTCTCTGCAGGAGTCCTCTGGGTCTAGTTTTAGCTAAGTTGATATTGTCAGCAAAGTAGAGAGAGAGTAGAGAGTAGGGTGGGAGGAGAGACAATCAGGTACAAGGTAACATCTGCCTGCTGCCCACATTCAGAATTTGGGTTTTTTCAGCCTGGGCCCACTGTAGTCAGGTCCTACTGTGGATGATGAGGGGTCAGGGTGCCTCTGACAGCTGCTTCCACCCTTGCTGAGGCTCTGACTTTGCATGGTTGCTGTGACAGCCACCCTCTTTGGCTTGAGAAATCCTCCCAGCTCTGCCTCCACTCTGTTTTTGATGCTCTTGTCCTTGTCTGCTTCCCCCAGCAGCTAGGCTCCTGGTGCCCCCACTGTGTCCCATCTACCTTGCCCCTTCTGAGGGGTTGTGCCTTTGGATAGTGCATCTGGCTCTCAAGCCACTCTGGACAAGAGGCTGCCTCCTGAGATTAGTGTGACAGTGTTTATGGAGGGCCTGGAATGTGCTGGAAACTGCTGAGTGTAGGAAAATAGAGGAATAAGACAAGATGCCTGATTGGGAGTTTAGTGGGACACAGACATTCAGATGGATAAACGAGACATGGTAGTGATGGGGAGACAACAGAATGAACCACTGAATGGGGGGCGCCATGGGAAATTGTTTGGAGGAATCCCCTTTTCCCTGCCACGTGCACCACAGGGATTGAACATGGGGTGACGAGGAGGGGTGGCAGGTCGGTTTGGGACACGTCTTTAGAGGGTGTTGAGGAAACAGTCCCTTTCTCCAGTCACAATCTCGAGGCCTCCCAGCATGCCCCACCCTGGAAGTGTCAAGAGTGGCACCTTCTTTAGTCTAAGCCTACCCTTAGACACCACTGGCTGGGGATAGTGCTTGCTGACCTAGCAAAACTGAAGGGTGTGGAGCCTCACTGTCCAGGGATCATTGACATAGAAGATGGGCAGTCTCCCTAGGTAGGCAATGGGAGGCTCTGCTATGACCAAGGGGACCTGCACACACATGTACAATGACTCACTTCCAGCACTAAAGAAAGGAATGAAAGAAGAGCCCCTGTCAACCCAAGTTCAGAGACAGTGGCAATGTCAGAACGCCTTCTTCATGCTTCGCTTTTCTCTAAAGACTCCCCCGGCTGAGACTCTGAACTTGTCCTTGCTGGGTACAAATCCCCTTCTCAATGCACACCTCTTCTCATGAAGCCTCCGTTCCCACTCAGTCACCATCCTCCTCCCCCAAACCAAAGCCACTCTGGGCTCACCCTGTTGCCTTTCCAGGTGCAAAAGAAATCCATGAAGGTAAAAAGACCCTTTCAAGGGGGTTTGAGAAAACCCGAGAGTAAGACTCCAACAATATTAGTCTCTTGCCACAGTCTGAATAAGAAAATGAATCAAAATCAGCCAGAGCAGGACCAAGAGACCCAAGAGAAATCCACCACTCCAAGTAATGACTGGTAGAGACAGTAACTGCAGAGCAAAGCCAGAGACTCCAGAACTATCCTCTGGTCTCCAATGGCCCAGCTAGCCAACCACAGAGACTGAATCTTTAACAGGGAGGGTTAAAACAAAATTGACAGTTTGTGAAAGGCTCCTTCATCCAGGGGATGAGTGTGTGTCTCTGCAAGTTCTCTGCTGATGGGGGAGGAAAGAAAGGAAGAGGCAGGTGTGTGACAAGGAATGGAGGTGGGGTCCTTCGAGGTGGAGGACCAGACTGGGTCCTTCAATGTCCAAAGTCAGCCAGACATTGGGAATAAGGACTGGGTGAGCAGTGAGCACCTGAGACAAATTCCCCCTTAACACTTTGTCTCCTGTGCAAGGCGGAAAAAGGGCTCAGCACTACTGCTTGGGCTGGGGAGAGGGGGCCCGGAGGAGAGGCATGATGTGTATGGGGTGGCAGGGCACCCACCAAAAAGGCACACAGGGGCTTCCCTGGTGGCGCAGTGGTTGATAGTCCACCTGCCGATGCAAGGGACATGGGTTCGTGCCCCGGGCCGGGAGGATCCCACACGCCGCAGAGCAGCTGGGCCCGTGAGCCATGGCCGCTGAGCCTGCGCGTCCAGAGCCCGTGCTCTGCAAAGGGAGAGGCCACAACAGTGAGAGGCCCGCGTACCGCAAAAAAAAAAAAAAAAAAAAAAAAAAAGGCACACAAATGAATTGCTCCCAGCCATCTACCTCTTAGTGGTGTGTGTTGTAACCTACCTTATGCTATAAACAACTAAAGACCCTCAGAAGGGACAAAAACTCACCGTACAGAAAATCACCAACCCCACCCTCCATAACAGTGTTTGGAGGCCACAAATCCCACATAGATTAGGACACCTTCTTGCTAAGTGACTTGGAGTCATGCAGTGGCCTATCCAGGTCAGGGCAGTGGGGATATTTCATTCCCTGTAAGGGAATAAAGGGGAACAGAGAATTTTAAAACAATAATAAACCTGAGTAAATCCAGGCTTGTTTTTATTGCCACTATGCTCTAGGATTTCTAAACAATGTCAGTGATAAACTACTCTCCCTCACCAAAAATTGTTCTTTTCTTTCCAAAATTGTTTGTTTTCTTACAGAGAACATAATTTTTAAGCAGCTCTACTGAGCAATAATTGAATTACAATAATCTGTACATATCTAAGGTGTAAATTTGCCTAGTTTTGAACCTATATACACACCTGTATATATATCAACATAATCAAGATAGTGAATATATTCATCACCCACAGAAATTTCCTTGTGCATCCCCCTCCCTCCTCTCACCACCCCCCAGGGTGTTAGGAGGGGTGTTTTGTGATGACTAAGCCATCCCAGGGCTACCACTGGCTGGAGCAGTGACTTGATGACCAAACAAAGCTGAAGACTGTGGCTCTCACTGCCTAGGAGAAGGTATACGTAGGGAGATCAGGAACCCTGGCGCAGACCACTGAGAGGCTTCAGCATGGCTGAAGTTACTGGCAAACCATAGGAGTTTAACACAGATATGAACCAACCAACCATAAGTACAAAACAAACACAAGCGTGGAACAACCACCCCTAGCACAGAACAACCAACCGCAGTTGGGGAACAACCAACTACAAGCACAGAACAACCAACCACAAACAGGGAACAGCTGACCACAAGCACTCAGGAAAGGACGGAGGGGATGACCCCCGCCAATACAAGTGCAGAGACAGTGCCAAGGTGTGAAAGAGAGCCAAGTGGGTAGAGATGCCCGCCAAAGTTTCCTCTGAAACATCCATCATCTGTGCAAGAAAGTACAAGAGAGAAACCAGACCAACAGCATTTGTTACCACCAGCTGATGAAGAGAGTGAATGAAAATAACAGACAGAATCGGCTGACGCAGAACCAAGAGACCCCACCCTGGAGAACTCCGTCCATCCCAGTGATGCACAGTGTATAGAGAGTCCTGGGCACCTACAACTATCCGCTGCATCCCCAGAGGAGCCAGTGGAGAAATGGCCACCCACATAGAGACCAAATGTTACACCAATAGGGTACACAGATTTCAATTATTAAAATAAAATCAACAAGATATGAAAAGGAAATAAAAAGAAGGAACTCCTTCTGGGAAGTGACCTCCTGCATCCTATAAGCCTCATCTGTCTTCTGGATTACAGGCTAACGTCTAAGGACCAGTGCTGTGTCTTTTTCAACTTTGTATCCCTTCCTTGACCTAGAGCCTTGCAAGATAACATTTAAAGAGTGCTTACTACCTGCCAGGCACTGCCACCTCATTGCTCCTCACAACACCCCTACGAGGACAGTCCTATTATCTCTGTTTGAAGATAAACTGAGTCACACAGGAGTTAAGTGACTTGCCCAGGCTCACACAGTAAGTAGGGGAATCAGGATTTCAAATCCACGCAGGCCAATTCCAGAGTAAGTGCCTTTAACCACTGGGCCATGCTGCCTGCAAAACAAGTTGTCCACACATATTTACAGAACCAGAAAAACGTGTAAGTGCACAGGGCTGGCTGCCTTGGGCAGTCTCTTGAAACTTAGGGTCCACGTTGGGATTCAGAGGATCAAGATGGAGATGTTCAGAAATCAGAGCTCTCAGGGACACCAGCATCGCCTAAGTAAAGATACTTCTGCTGGCCAAGTTCACTCACTTGCCTAGAAAAATGCAAACCATGCTTGATGTAAAGCCTTGACAGTGCTAAACACATCTAAAGTGCAGTTAACCACTATTTACCTCAAAACTGAAGCCATATCCTTCTTGATGCTGGTAATAGCATGTTTAACAACTTGATTATATTTAGAAATCAACCCAGCTGATGTTACAGGAAACAGAATTAATTAGCAGCACTTCACCGTGACTGAGATGATAAACAAATCCCTGTGTCTTCTAAAACTCAAACCCACTCCATTTCTGAATCTTTTCATGGCTGTTTTCAACATTCTGATAAAATTGTGACATAGAGTCATCAAAATGTGTCAGTGGACACACATGCACATACACACATGTATATATAAAGTTATGCCTTGTACACGGTTGTTGTGAATTAGAAGGAATCTTGGGTCAAGATATGAAGGAACCAAGGCTTCCTGAGGAGCCGGGCTCCAAGTGGGTACCGAGCGGGCACTCCCAAGATGGTGTCAGAGGTGCAACCCTGGAAGTGGATCCCACATGGTCACTTTTCAGGTGTTTATCAGCCATGCCATTTCACATTCTCAATTTCTCTGCCTGGTTCTGTCTACTTCCCGGAAGTAAATAATATTAAAAACAAGGATGAGAATCAACCCAGTGGGCAGAACCCATCCTCAGCACACATCACAGATGTCCTGGTTCAAGACCACCTATCACGACTCACAGACTCCAGCTCATAGATGAGCCCCAGGAATAGCCACTCTGAACTCATCCTGTACCTTTTTCTCAGGATCCATGCCACTCCTCTCCGTGAGGCAAGGGCACCCAGGGAGTAAATTTTAAGGAGGTGCTCACTCTTGCGGGCTGACCTTGAACTGACACAACCCTGAGGGTGAGAGCCTCTGTGAGAGGGAGCTCCTCAGAGCGGGTGCCTCCTTCAGTGTTGTGCCCTGGGCATATAGCCTTGCTGTAGTCCTGGCCCTGATGACCCTTCTCTAAGTTCACAGCAACTCAGTAAATGTGTGTGGAATGATACACAACCTCATTCCCACAGAACCTGGGGTTCTGCGTGGTCCAGAAGCACAGGCTCTGGGTTCTGAGATTGCTCTGCTCCTGGCAAGCTGTGTGATACTGGGCTAGTTCCATAACCTTTCTGAAACTTCTGGTTTCTCATCAATAAATGAAGGTAATTCCTGTCTCCCCTGCAAGGCTGTAATAAGGATTAGCTGAGACCATGTGAGTGGTGTGCTTAGGGCAGGGCTTGGCACTCAGACAATAAAAGTGTTATCATCACGGCTCATGGTGCTGGTGACATCCTGATTCACACTGTAGGGTCAGTGAAGACATGAGCTCTAGAAGGTAACCTTCCAATGTCTTCATTAAAAACAACTTATCACTCTGAATGCAAGATCATCTTAGCTTCTTACTGTGCTGAAGTGGAACAGTATGCCCGGCATTCACCAGTGACCTGGTCTCACTGCCTAGCAACGCACTTCCTGAAAGTCTTACAGGGTCCAGAGTCCAAGTGTGCCAGAGCCTCAGACAAGAAGTAGGAAGGGAACCTCAGCCCAAGCAGACTACCCAGGAAGGAAAGAAGGCACTGGAGGAGGGGGAGGGGAAGGAAAGTGGGGCTTACTTACTGCTTCCATTTTGTGGATGTTGGACCAATACTTGAAACTGCAGCCGGAGGATGCCTGGATTTTGGGTATCTTGGTCACAGCCCTGCAGAGAGAGGTTGAAGCTCCCGGCCATGTTCCCAGGCTGCTTGTCCTGCAGCTTGAACACCTCGGGGTTGGTGGTGGAGCCTGGGAGGCAGTACTCAACCCGCTCCTCCTTCTTCACGCAGTTGGAGACACTGAAGTGGAGGAAGGAGACGCTCGCCCGCAGGTGCGCAGGGATGATGAACTGCCACGTCATGAGCTCGTCCTCAGGGAAGCCGTCTGGGTAGTTGGCAGACATCAGGGTGGCTGTGCCTTCACCTTCAAACACAGATTCGATGATGCACAGGCCTGTTGGGGGTGGAACCCAAATGAGAGAATAGGAGGTGATTAGACCCTGCCCTGGTCATCCATGGGTGGGGGGACAGGGGTTAGAGAAGAGGTGAAGGTGGGTCTTAGGTCCTGAGCCCTGGGTCTGGATATGGCATGTTTATACTCAATTCAAGGTAGACAGTGAGAATGAGGATACATCAGTGGTGTGTGAGTATATGTTTAATAATCAACCCAGCAGGGGAAAAAAAAATAAAGCCTTAATTTGTACTGTCTGCCCACTTCCTTGGTGTAAAGACTCCCACTATAGCTGATTTCAGGCTACCAACAGGAGATGGATGAACGTGGAGCTGGAAGGAGATGGACAGCCCTCTCACCATCACATAGAATTTTCACCATACAGATCCAATGGGCATACCTAACTTCAAAGCATAAATAGTAAAATGCGGTATATTAACTAGGAAGTGATGAGTTTTGAGTACTTATTACTTTTGTTCCTAAACTAATTTATTTAATTGTAAGTTTATATAATTTTATTTTTAGTAATGGCTCTGTTTAATACCAGCTCACAAAATTCCAGAACACTTAACAAGTGGCACTCATGAGCTGCTGTGGGCCAGCTCTGGCATACAGATACAATTGTATCTGGCATACCTATACAATTCTAGAAACGGTGAAAGAGACAGAAGACAGGAAAAAGACATGAGAAACAGAGTCATTAAGGTCTGTAGAGCCAGTCCCATTTCACTTCTTGAAAACAAGCCTCACATACAAAGGACAAAAGAAAGAGTCACCACCTGGTTTGTTTAACAGAGGAGGGTGGGTTCACACCAGGACTGGCCCACATGCTTACAGAAGAGTGGGACTTCCTTTAAGGTATTCAGATGGAATCACACAATTGCTGACATCTGACCATTTCTGATGGAGAGCAAGGGTGATTTTGTAGGTTTCAACCTCAGCAAACAGAGGGGAGGGCATGGCGAGCTCACGTTTTATAGACGACCGGTTTGTGATGCTGAAGCCGGAGAAGTTTCTGTTGTGGAACCACGGGAGTGCCAAGGCCATTTTCACTCCCTCTTGCATTTTGATCCGGGACACAGTGCCGTTGCTGCAGAAGGTTCCAATCCTGACCATCGTGGTGTCAACGCGGCTGCTGATGCTATGAGTGACTCCGTCCGGGCAGCTCTCCCCCGGCCCGATCTGCCTCAGGCGAGGGAGGGAGAACTGCAGTTCTAGACCGATGTTCTTGTTAGCTTTGACATCCCAGATGAAGGTTCTGTTGAGGGCGGGCAACACCGACACTGAGGGCTGAAGATGAACCTCTCCAAAAGGACATGGACCTGACATGCAGTCTGAAACACAGTCACAAAACAATCTGGTCACAAACGCTACTGGGCCACTCACTGCCCCTCCTCAGCCCCTGTAGTGAACTCTTTGGAGGGGGGGTTTTCTGGGGGGCCCACCCATCTCCTGGCTACATGAAAGTTGGCTGCCAATGGCTCACTAGATGCCTCCCTCTCTGGGGAAGAGCCTTGGCTGGAGGGAGCTGCCTTGGGGCAGAAAAGCCTGAGGTTTTCCGGCCCCTGACTCCCATCCCAGCAGGGAGTGTCAACCCACAGCCAATCACTGCCAACGCAGGAGTGAAAAGCCTGACATCCCTGACTCCATGACACAGCCTGGCAATTGTCACTCAAGCTCCAGATCAGCCTGCAGCTAAAACCACATCTTTGCTTCGCTGTCCTCATTCTACCCTGCTTTCCTCACTTCTTCACAGGTTTGTTCCGAGGGCACTCTCTTGATTCATGACTTAAAGACAAGAATCCCCATGTCAGGCTCTGCTTCTAGGGAACCAGACCCAAGTCACCTCCTAACTACAAGTTTCCCCTGCTTTTTGAACGTTTGCTTTATTCCACTTTGCTTTTACGAAAGACTTGCATTGGTACTTGTTTCCGCTAACCAAAATAAATCCAAAGAGAATTTTTGCTTTTATGAAAAAAGGTGGAAAGCGAAAAGGGCGTGCAGTGTTTGTTTTGCAGGGAGCCATTACAGAGGCAGTGGGCACCCCGAGAGTGGCACCGCCAAGCTCCTTCCCCAGGAACGACACAGCATCTCAGCATCACGCTGCTACAGCTCTGAACTCTGTCCGTGAGCATTTGTGCTTTATTTCAAATTACTTTGCACAGCCGTTAGCAAGATGTGTCCTAAGGTAATTGCTTCTTTGACTTAACGCCATTTTGGCTTGTGAAAAATGTCATAGGAACACTCTACTTTTGGGATAGTGCAGGTCGGGGAGGGGGGACCCGCACTGTTTTCCAGATTAAGCTAGTCCAGTTGGTGGATCTCTGCCCAGGCCCTACTGGAAGCCAGAGGGAGGCCCCTTGCAGTGGAGCCTGTGCTTTGGGATACATATCCTACTTCCTCTATACCGAAAGAGTCATGATTTCTCAATTTTTAGGGTGCTGCGCCAAGCTCTACCTTTTAAGACTGGTTTTCCCATCAACACACTCATCAACAGACTGAGTATGCTCTGAATGTACAGCCCCTTAATGGCTGGAACCTGGAGGCAAGGTCATCTTCTTGCCTCCTGGCTTTAATGCTGGTGTTTTATTACCACTGCAGTTGAATTTTTTTTTCCGAAAGGCTAACACTTAATGACATCCTTTGAGGTACTTTTGTTTCCTAAGCCTTTTTAAAACAAAGGGAGAAACGTTTCTATCAGGGAGGCACTAAGGGAAAGCAGGCAGCCTAAGAGTGAGGCTTTTGTTGTCTCCAGCAGGGAATCCGAAAGGTGCAATGGACTTTGGCCACTGTAATAATAATCTGCAAGTCCTTATTGCTGCTCCAGTGGAGTATTTGAAACTACTGCCAACTCGAAATGGAATTATGGGAGAATTTCAGAGCTGTCTAGGACCTCTGAGGTCATCACGTCAAACCTCTAATTTTTGCAAAGCAGCCCTGGAGTCTGGGTGAGCCGTGTGGTACTCGCAGTGCACACGCTCCTAGGACAAAAGCCCAGGCTGTGTTTGGCTGACTTCCGTTCTTGCCAATGCGCTGCGTTGCTTAACCAAGAAAACAAGGTTAGATAACAAGGTGACAAATGCAGCTAAAATTAGATTTTGTGTGTAGGTAAGGATAGTGCCTATTTTTTGGAGCTCATGGAAACTTCATTGTTTCTATCAAGCCATCTCTTTCATAACTTTTCAACTACACTTCCCCTGTGCCCTACTGGGTTCTGTGTTCTTGTGGGATCACTTAACCCTACTAAGGCAGTGGTTCACAGCCCTGGTTCCACACTAGACTCACTTGGAGGACGTTTAAAAAATACACATGCCTGGGCTACCCAAGCGACTCTGATTTAATTCCGTACCAAGTACCGGGAGTCAAAAAGCCCCGTCTCTCAGCCATGGCTCTGCCACCAGCCATGAGACCCTGGCGGTGTCAGGTTGTGCGAGCACTTTTTAATTTGTTGCTAAGAGCTTTGTTTTCAGAATGGATACACAAGTAAGAGTAGTCAAAATGATGGGCATGCCTCCAAGTTTTCTGCTCCCCATCCAGTACAAAAATGTTAAATAACTAAAATGATTCCTATCCAGAGGACGGAGAAGTGTAATTTCTGAAGCGATTCACACCTCATTTTCCCCAGCACAGACTTCTACTTTCATTAGCTTTAATGGGGCCATTCAAGAAGGGATGACATTGTAAATCAGTTATACTCTAATATAAAATAAAATTTTAAAAAATAATAATTAAAAAAAAAGAAGGGATGACTGCAGAGGGGCTAAACTTTGAAACTTTCAGAATGTTTATTCAGGAAAGGTTTTTAAAAACAAGAGGCAAGCAGAACACTGAACTTGATTCCAGTGTCTAGATTTATAATCTAAAATTTTTATTTTCATAACATTTTCAAAAATTGTGAGCATGGGTTTTTATTATATGGTAAACTGTGTGTGGTCTGTGTGTGAGACTGGTCTCGCGAGATAAGATTATGGTACCCTTTTCCTTTTTTTTTTTAAAAATAATATTTATTTATTTATTTGGCTGCGCCGGGTCTCAGTTGCAGCACGTGGGATCTTTGTTGCGGCATGTGGGATCTTTTAGCTGCGGCATGCAAACTCTAAGTTGTGGCATGTGGGATCTAGTTCCCTGACCGGGGATCAAACCCGGGCACCCTGCATTGGGAGGGTCGAGTCTTAACCACTGGACCACCAGGGAAGTCCCATTACCCTTCTCCTTTTTCAAGATGGCAGTCACTTTCTTGGCTTAATTGATTGTAAAAGTAATGCATGCTTGTAAAAAAATGACACTAGAGAAGAACAGAAAAAAGACAATGAATGTCACCTGTTCCCCTCCCCTACTCACTACAGAAATAATATAAGGCTAGCATTTTGGTGTTTAACCCCCCAAACTTTGGGCCCCATATGATTATGTGTATTCAATCAAGTGGGATTAAACTATACAAACTATTCTCCTACTAAAAGCTGCATTGTTTTCAATGGAACAAAATGACCTGGGGCATCTTTCCATGTCAAATATATAGATTTACTTCATTCTTTTAATAGCAACACACTATTCCTTTGAGTTCTTAAGTATATCAATAGTCTTCTCAGCTCTGTAAAAGCTTCATTGAGATTTTAATTGTAATTGACTTAAACTCATACATTAATTTGGGGGAGAAATGACACTTAAAAATACTGAGATTTTCATCAAGTAACATGGTATATCTCTCCATTTATTTACATCTTCTCTTTGATCTTTCAGTAAAATTGTGTATTTTGCTTCATATACATTCTATGTAGTTATTAAGATTAAATACTTAACTAGAACTTTTGAATAATGGTGACCAAAAGCATTCATAGTGAGAATCCTTATGTTGTTCCTTGATTTATTGGTAACGCTTCTACTATGGCTGGCTGTTAAATATTATTTGCTATCAGTTTTTTTTTTTTCCTGGCCGTACTGCAAGGCATGCAGAACTTTCCCCACCAGGGATTGAACCCATGCCCCCTGCAGTGGAAGCATGAAGTCTTTTTTTTTTTTTTTAATTTATTTTGTTTATTTATTTTTGGCTGCACTGGGTCTTCGTTGCTGTGTGCGGGCTTTCTCTGGTTGTGGCGAGCAGGGGCTACTCTTCCTCGCGGTATGCAGGCTTCTCACTGCAGTGGCTTCTCTTGTTGCGGAGCATGGGCTCTAGGTGCACGGGCTTCAGTAGTTGTGGCACGTGGGCTCAGTAGTTGTGGCTCACGGGCTCTAGAGCGCAGGCTCAGTAGTTGTGGCGCACGGGCTTAGTTGCTCTGTGGCGTATGGGACCTTCCCAGACCAGGGCTCGAACCCGTGTCCCTGCATTGGCAGGCGGATTCTTAACCACTGTGCCACCAGGGAAGTCCCTGTTATCAGTTTTTGACAGATACAATTTATTGGATTAAGAAAACATCCCTCTATTTCTGGTTTACTAAGAGTGTTTTATTAAAAACATTTAAGACCATCTATTAAGATGATCAAATGCAGTTTCTTCCCTTTCACCTAATCACACAAAGCAGTACATTAAACTTCCATCTTCCAATAAGCTCTCCTGCTCTTGTTGTTTTAGTCTTTTAATGCAATTTTTTGGATTTGATGTATTTATATTTTACTTAGGATTTTTTTGGCATGTATGTATATTCATAAGAGATTGGTCTATGGTTTTCTTTTTTATGTGGTGGAAGATTTTGACATCAGGGTGGTAAGAGCCTTATAAAATGAACTGTGAACCTTTACCTCTTTCAATGCTCTAGACTAGGGTTTGGCAAACGGCCAAATCCAGCCAAACACCTGTTCTTGTAAATAAATGTGGGATATTCATTGCCCATTTGTTTATCTATTGTCTACGGTTGATTTTGTGCTGTAACGGCAGAGCTGAGGAGTTGTGACAGAGACCATCTGGCATATAATGCCTAAGATATTCACTCTCTGGTCTTTTACAGAAAAGTTTTGTCAACCTTCCTCTAGAATGGTTTAAATATCATAGAAATTATCTGCTATTTGGAGTTTTATAGGACTCCTCTATGAAAGCACCTCTAACTAACCCAAACCCTGTTCTTCACATTGGACATTTTTTCCAATCTCCTCCTTGATAATTTTCTTATTCAGGTTTCCTCCCTTTCTTTGAGTCAGTCTGGCTCATTAAATTTTCCCTGGAAATCATCCTGTCATTCAGATTTTCACATTTATTATCATAGTCTCTTACAATTTTAGCAATCTGCTTTGTATACATGTCATTAAACCCACATTTATACATTCAATGCTGTATATCTGTAATTTCTCTTTCTTTTTTCCAGGAGACTAGTCAGAGTCTGTCTTTTTAATTGGTCTTTACACAGAACCAGGTCTTGGTTTTAGTTATCAAACACAGTTTTTAAAACTGGTTTTTTTTGTTGTTGTTGTTGTTTTTTGTTTTTGCTGTATATGCGGGCCTCTCACTGCTGTGGCCTCTCCCGTTGCGGAGCACAGGCTCTGGACGCGCAGGCTCAGTGGCCATGGCTCACGGGCCCAGCCACTCCGCAGCATGTGGGATCTTCCCACACCAGGGCACAAACCCGTGTCCCCTGCATCGGCAGGCAGACTCTCAACCACTGCGCCACCAGGGAAATTAAAGTACTTAAAAAACAGTTTTAGTACTGGTTTTTAAGTACTTTAAAACTGGTTTTTAAGTACTTTAATTTCTAAAACTGGTTTTTAAGTACTTTAATTTCTCCTTTTATTTTTATGAATTCCTTCTTCTTAAGGTTTATTTTATCCTTTTTCTTCTCCCATGGTCTATTGCCAATTCATTTATTTTCAGTTAAAGGTGAAGTTTTCTGAGTATGGCTTTGATTAGATCAAAATAGTGTTCTCACTGTTATTGATATATCTGTTAGTTCCTAGTTGGCATGCCACCCTAAAATGATTGGGAAAGTATACCTTTAATTCTTTCTGCCTGATTATTATTTCTTATGTCAGTCTCCTATCTCAAATTATGATTAATAATACCAGATATCTGTAGTTTGTTGAATTCTGGTGTGTCATGCACTCTCATTCCATAATTTTATTTCTTCCTCAAAACACCCCTATCGGTTGGTGCAATGATTCTTATATTATAGACTAGAAAACTAAATCACAGAGCAGTTAAGTAACTCATATGAAGCCATGCAATCAGGCCACATGATCAGTAGCCCTGGCACTTGAAGTCAAACCCAGCTCCCTCAGCCTGCAAAGCTGCTGTTTTTCCCCATTGTGCCTTGTGGACCCATTTCCCCACTCTTATCTCCTCAACCTTCCAATCCTTCTGTCCTCCAACTCCCTTGACTTTTGCTCCTGCTCAGCCAGATGTTTTTAGCACATCAGACAGAGCATCACCTGAGAATCCGTAGCTCTGTTACAAAACAGTGTGGCATAGTGGTTACAGGCAAAGACTCTGGATCCAGAATACTTGGGTTCCCATCTTGCTGCTACACACCAGCTGTGCCATCTTAGGCAAGTTACTTTCTTTGAGAACTTCTCCTAGGGCTGCTCTGAGGATTAAAAAACTGAAACCATGTAAAGCACTTAGAACTGTGAATGGCCACATAAAAGCTAAAGAGAGTGCGGAGTTTCAGAACAGATCTCACCTCTCTAGCAGCAGAGGCTGGCTTAGCATGTAAAAGAGAGGCAGGGAGGCCAAACCGTCCATGAGTGCATACTTACCAATATTCTTCTGGATCTCGATAAAAAAGTGATTCTCTGGATCCTGGCAGGTAAAGGAAAAGACTACTGTCTCTCCGGCTTTGATGGACAATGGGGTTACCAATCCTTTAGAAATGATGTGACATAGGTTCGCTGGCCGAGTTGGGGCCCCAGGCTTTATGAGGATTGTAATGTTGCTTCCACGTGGCAGAGCAATCTCATAAGTTTCTGAAGGAAGGAAGAAAAATGGAGTGAACAAGATGATTTAGGGCTGCCAACCTGCTGCCGTCCCCTCAGTTGGTCCAGGAGGATGACCTCCTTGACCCCTTTGTTCCTTCCCCCGGGTCTGAGAAGTGGGATGATGCAAAATGAAAGTATCATCCTCACCTGTGGGCAAGAACCCAGCCACTGAGGGCTGGGCATTGACACGCATCTCTCGTTTGGCTGATTAATTTTTCTAAAAATTAAAAACACTACACCACATCCTAGGTGTCTGGAGCAGCATGTTTTCAGATACCCATCTGTGCAATATTAAATAGAGAGAAACTGCCACATCTCTTCACAATATGACTGCAGGTGAAAGTCCACACACAGAAACCGTCTTTCTATAGAGACATGCTTATCTGTAAAGAGCTGCTGTCCCCTGCCCAGGCCACTTCATATGCCCTGTACACACATACATGCAGTAGTGGAGGCCGGGAAAACTTGCAGAAATTCGATACAAACATATTGTGTCAATGAACGTGGAAAGTTAAAGCCAAACAATGCTAATACCTCAGAATGGGGCTCAGCAAAATAATTTGAACAAACATTATCAAGCAAGAGAGATGGAGGTTGGTTACCAAACAGAGAGGTGGGTGCACACCAGTCGGGATGGGGCCCTGATTCACAAACAAGCCCAATCTCCTTCCCATTACTTTTGCTTTATGGATTTTTAGGTCCTCTCAGACCAAAAGGAAGAGCTACTCTTCCTCTTAGTAGCCACTGTCCCTTCCCTGACTTGGGTTCTGATTGTAGTCGCTGGGTGGCTGATGGGCTGGGAACAGAGGATGGGAGGCCGGTTGTCTGGCGGAGGGAATCATGGGGCTCATAGAGAGGGGCTGGCGTCGATGCCTCTGTCCCACCGTGTTCTGCACCAACAGCTGGTCAGCACCTGTTATGGCGCCTTGTACATGGAGGTGCTTGGTAATTGTTTAGCCGGTAAATAGCAATTTAATCAAAAGCTTTACTTTTTCTCTTCCTTTAAAAAATTTTTAGAATCAAGTTTATTGATATAATTTACATACATTATAAAAGGACCTACTTAAGAGTTTTGACAAATGTGTGTGCACATGTACACCACCACAATCAAGATATAAAAATATTCATTACCCCCAAAAGTTCCCTCAGCGCCCTTTGCAGTCGACCTCCACTCCTGGCCCCAGAAAACTATAAATTAGTTTTGCCTGACTTAGACCTTCCTGCAAAACGGTGTGCTTCCTTACTCCTTTTTGTACCTGGCTGCTTTTGCTCAGCGTGTTTGAGAGTCAACTGCATGGATCAGCAGTTTGTTCCCTTTTATTGCTGAGTAGTATTCCACTGTCTGGAGAGACTGCAGTTTATTTATCCAGGCACCTGTTCAGTGACATTTGAGTTTTTTCCAGTTTTTGACCAACCTCGTGCTTCCATTTTACCAGAACTGCTAGCCTGCTCGAGAGCTGTACTCACTTCTCCTCCCACTCAGTGCATGGGCGTGCCCGTGTTCCCACATCCTAGCTGCTGTGTGCGATCAAACATTTGGATTTTTGTCAACCTCCTCTTGTACCCCTCTCCCCCACCATTCACTCTGCGCCAGAGTGGCCAGCCAGCAGCTCTTTATATAGGGTGGAAATTGATCTCTCAACCTGTGATAATGAACTGCAAAAATTTCCTCCGGGTCATGAGGGAAGAACTTTACCCTCTTTGGGCCTCTGTTCCCTCATTTGTAAAATGAGGGGATTGGGCTAGAAAAGCTCTACCTTCCCTGCCAGCTCATCTATCATCAGTATCCGAGGAAATAAGAAGCGATTTTGCAAATGTAAGCATTCCCAACTATGGCCCAGCAGTGACACATCTCTCAGAGCACAGGGGCACCAGCACAGCTGGCTTCGTGACTTTGTTTTCAAAAGGGCTCAGGTTTGCATTTTTGGAGCAAGACTTCTTTTTTTTTTTTTTTTTTTTTTTTTTTGCTGTACGCGGGCCTCTCACTGCTGTGGCCTCTCCCGTTGCGGAGCACAGGCTCCGGACACACAGGCTCCGCGGCCATGGCTCGCGGGCCCAGCCACTCCGCGGCATGTGGGATCTTCCGGGATCGGGGCACGAACCCGTGTCCCCTGCATCGGCAGGCGGACTCTCAACCACTGCGCCACCAGGGAAGCCCTGGAGCAAGACTTCTTATCTCTCTAACCTCAGCTTGTACCCCTCTCCACCTTGGTCACTGTGCTCGGGCCATCTTTGCCTTCTTTCTTGAACATACCAACCTCAGGGCCTTTGCATGCACTGGTCCTGATTTCTAAAATGCTCTTTCTCTAGCAATAGCTGGCTCCTTTTTGTTATTTGGGTCTCAGCTCAAAGATCACCTCCTCAGAGCAGTCTTCCCCAACCAGCTACCCAAAATGCTCACCCCACCCCTACCCCAGCCGTCCTGTACCTGCTTTCCCTTCATCCCTGCTCTCTTCTCTGAGGACCCGTGTTATTTGTTCCCACCTCCCACTATCAGAATGCGAGTTGCTGCCTACAGGAAGGCAGCAGGGGTTTGCCTGTCTTTTTTCAGTGGTAGTCTCAGGACCCAAACAGTGCCTGGTGCCCACATGGAAACAGAACTGATGACCCTCCCAACAGCACCATACAAAATCTTCACATTCTTGTCTTTGCTGCATTTAGTTTCTCATAGACTTACTACCATTCCTGTGTTTCAGTTTGGGCTATAAATCTTGGTGGGAACCAGGGACTCTGAGCTTTTTAATTAATAGCCTCAGAGAAAGAAAACATCCTCTGAGGCAGAAGTTTCTTTACTTGAATGCTTCATCTTCAAGCAGCATGGTCACTAAGAATCTTCTGAGAAAGATCGGAAGGCCCAGGGGTTCTTTTAAGATACCAGATTAAAAATGAGTCCAGATGCATGTTCAGAAACACAGTTGTCAGATGTATATCTGAGCTGAGTACGTCAACCCTTGCGTTCTCTTTCTGTAATCATAAAAAAGGTCTTACCATGTTATCTGTAAAAAATTATTGGGGTACCGGGTCTCTGAAGGCTCGGCACGCTCTCCCGTGGCCTCCAACCCTGGGTCTCCAGGGGGGCTAATTCACTGTCAAGTAAAGCTGTAATCCATCTCGGGGCTGCAGCCTGGCTGGCTAGGTTACCAATTTCTTTGTCATTTCTCCTCTTTGGCAAAAATACTTTAAAATTCCTGATTCTACAATTATGATTACTGTTACCTTATTTTTGGCTGCACCTCACGGCTTGCAGGATATTCGTTCCCTGACCAGGGATTGAACCCAGGCCCCCTGCAGTGGAAGCGCAGGGTCATAGCCACTGGACCACCAGGGAAGTCCGGATTACTGTTATTTTTTTTTTAAGATCTTTATTGGAGTATAATTGCTTTACAATGGTGTGTTAGTTTCTGCTTTATAACAAAGTGA